>NC_087153.1:445000-457500 GCF_035594125.1 Scylla paramamosain | reverse complement strand
GGCAGACAGACAAAGAAATAGACAGACAAACAGGCAGACAGGCAGGTAGAGAAAGAAGAAGGAAGGGAAAAGAAGAGGTAAAACCAAAAGTGAGTGAGAGTGAATGAAAAAAAAAACACTTTCAAATTTCCTTAACCCACATTGCCACCTCAATAAAAATCTCCAGCTAAGATTTACATACTGCCCACATCACCATTACTCGTGTTCAGTGCATCATCAGCGGATATAGGCGCTGATAGGAGATGCGAGGAGGAAGGGAGAGGAGGAGGGTTTGGAGGAGAAGGAGGAGGAGTAGGAGGAGGAGGAGGAGGAGGAGGAGGAGGAAGGTAGCTAGCTATTGTACAGTCATAACAGGCAAGGAAGGTGGTGGATAG
Organism: Scylla paramamosain; assembly: GCF_035594125.1. Lineage (NCBI taxonomy): Eukaryota > Metazoa > Arthropoda > Malacostraca > Decapoda > Portunidae > Scylla > Scylla paramamosain. The sequence goes on along the minus strand of NC_087153.1, from coordinate 457,126 downwards.
TGTGTGCGTGCCTGATCAAGGATCGGCCACTGTGAAATCACTCTGGCATGGACGTAATAACGGGTCTCATGATTGGACACCGAAAGAAGCAGGCAGCCAGGTAGTCAGGCCCGGTAGAGAGTGAAAGAGAGAAACTAGGGAGCGGGAGAAAATAGACAGACAGAGAGGCAAACACGCAGGCAAACAAACAGACAGCTAGAAAGAAAGAGACAAGACAGTGCAAATACGTAGTTGGAAAGGTAGAGTTAGAGGTGATGGAGAGAGAGAGAGAGAGAGAGAGAGAGAGAGAGAGAGAGAGAGAGAGAGAGAGAGAGAGAGAGAGAGAGAGAGAGAGAGAATTGCAGAGCTAGGAAAATACAAGTAAAGACGCTCAAGAGAGGAAAGCAAGCAAGGAGGTGGACGGGCAGATAGAGACGCAGACCGGGCAGGCTGGTCGGTAAGCTACAGGTCGAGGGTCACTCAGGTGCAGGGTACTGCCTGGCTGGTTGGCTGTGCCTGTAAAAACCAGATAACGCTTGATCTTCCCCCTCGCCCTCCCCCTCCTTCAGCCCCCACATGAGAACACTCCTCCATGCCTCAACACAGTCAGGTGCAGCATGGCGGGTAGGCTCTCCATTCTTAGCAGTAGTATTAGCAGCAGCAGCAGCAGCAACAGCAGCCGTAGGAGTAGTAGTACATAGTAGTAGTAGTAGTAGTAGTAGTTGTTGTTGTTGTTGTTGTTGTAGTAGCGACAGCAGCAGCAGCAGCAGCAGCAGGAGCAATAACTGGTAGTAGTAGTAGTAGTAGTAGTAGTAGTAGTAGTAGTAGTAGTAGTAGTAGTAGTAGTAGTAGTAGCAGTAATAATAATGTAATAATAATAATAATAGTAATATGAGATGCTGCTGTTGCTGGTACTGGTGCTGTTGACGCTTTCGTTGTTGTTGGTGTTGTTATTGATGTTATTCTACTGTTTTTACTACTGCTGCTGCTGCTGCTGCTGCTGCTGCTGCTACTGTTGTTCTTGTAAAATATATACTAGTCCAATTAGTATATATATTTATTCATTCTTAAGAACTACGTCATAACATTTTCGTTAGTTAAATGAAAAGTAGAACACACACACACACACACACACACACACACACACACACACACACACACACACACACACACACACACACACACACACACACACACACACACACACACACACGATGTCACCTACTATTACGTCACTCTCACAATCCCCGCATCGCCACACCCCAACGTGAGCTGAACTTGACCTGTCCGTGACTGAAGCAAGATTATGTCAAATTAAAAAAAAAATAAATAAATAAAAAATAAATAAATAGAAAATTAAAAACTTTCAGTGTAGCTTGACAATTGCATTCTTTAGCGGCCAGCTTATGAATTTATGCCAAACTTCGCTCTCTGTCTCTCTCACTTTTTTTTTTTTTAACTTACTGTATTAGGAGTGGTCTTTTTTTTTTTTCGTTGTGTCATTGTGCTTGCTTCTGTGTCACCAGCTCAGTTGCTGTCTGTCGAGTTTTGTTTCTTCAATTTCTGTTCATTTTCATTCACTTGTAGGACATCAATCGTTGATTTTCATTATATCTTTTCATTCATTCATTCATTCATTCTCTCTCTCTCTCTCTCTCTCTCTCTCTCTCTCTCTCTCTCTCTCTCTCTCTCTCTCTCTCTCTCTCTCTCTCTCTCTCTCTCTTATTTGGTAATGTTTCCTGTGTCCTTAATATAAAGAAAAATAAAGTTATGACATAAATAAGATGATGACAGAAAATCACACATGTGGCAAGACTCTTGGAATACTCATTAGGTATAACTAACTGGTGTGAGTACATTTTAGCTATATGTGTGTGTGTGTGTGTGTTATATATATATATATATATATATATATATATATATATATATATATATATATATATATATATATATATATATATATATATATATATATATATATATATAGTATATGAAGACAAGGGTTGGAGGTAATGAGGCAACAAGTGTAGCTCGAAGGAAATTAAGGAGTAGATGCAGTGAATGAGGATGGTGAATATCTGGTGGATATATGTGCGGCTGTTCCTACTGACCACTTCCAACATAGGATGATCCATAGAAGGGTAAGATAGAATAAGAGTCTGATTGACTATGTAGGGTATGTGAGGCTAAGGAAAGATGTAATAACGTTAGAATATATCATAGGGTAAGGCAGATATCCTCTGCCTACAGTCCTACACTAAGTACTTTTAAAACACTGGTGGTCACTCTTCTGGCATCACAGCAACCGGGAGCAATGTTACTGAGAAACCTAGGGCCGGGTGCACTGGTGACACAGCTGCTGCTGCTGCTGCTGCTGCTAGTCTGAAAGCCTCTGGTGGTGCGGCAGATTGCGGAAAGGATACTGACCACTATATGTGAGAAATTTTGATATATTAATAACAAAGAACAAGTAACATTTCAGCATTGATGTTTGCCGAAGAAAAACCTTTACTGGCTTAGGGCTTAACTATTCATTCTTTGTCCTTAGATCCTTTAAACTAACTCTATCAAAACACTCATCCGCAGGGCGTATCACATACTTTGCTTATAGACTTCTTGTGATAAGGAAATTAAAACGATTAGATCTTATTTTTGTACATATGGTTATCCCAGCTATCTTTTAAATTAATGTATGAAAAGATTTCTGTGTCATGTGTTCTGCGATAATTATATCCCACCCACAACAGACGGACAACTCAAGTACATCTTATCATGGTCACTATAGTTATCGTATTAGAAATACCTTGAAGAAATTATTAAAGTTGAATTTTCCTGATATTTTTTATAAATTTATTTTTTTTTATAATTTGTAATACAGTTGGATAAATTTTTAGATAAAAAAATACTTCTGTCTGTGCATTTGTGTTCAACGTTCTATATTCTTGCATATGTTCTCACTACTAGGGTAGGTATATTGAATCCACGTCTCAGAACCTCAGATTAAGAATGTTTGATCACAAAAGGTTAACCTTTGGAATCAGCAGACCAATAAACCACACATGCTTTTCTGATATTAGGGAACATGCAATACCGTTGAATCATCATATAAAAGAAAAAAATATCTATTTCAATTTAATGTTTAAAGTCAATAACGAAGAAAAGCTTAAGATACCCGAATCTCTGTTAATCAGTCAGTATAGGCCCCAATGAATTCCAGTGACATCCTTTTCTCATATTATGTTTTATTTAGGTATGGATTGTATTAGCTTTGTGTGTGTGTATATAATATAATATAATATATATATATATATATATATATATATATATATATATATATATATATATATATATATATATATATATATATATATATATATATACTCGTATATGTGTGTGTGTGTGTCACTATTTCATTTACGTAGCTCCTTGTCTTGTGTGTGTGTGTGTGTGTGTGTGTGTGTGTGTGTGTGTGTGTCACTATTTCATTTACGTAGCTCCTTGTCTTGTGTGTGGGTGTGTGTGTGTGTGTGTGTGTCACTATTTCATTTACGTAGCTCCTTGTCTTGTGTGTGTGTGTGTGTGTGTGTGTGTGTGTGTCACTATTTCATTTACGTAGCTCCCTGTCTGTGTATTGATGCCTGTGAGAACTCCGAGAGACACGCGAAGAGAGGCAGGTAGATAAATAAGACGACACGCATACAAATGTAAAGACAAAGAGACGGGAAGACGGGCCAAAGAAAGTCGTGTCCCCTACCAAGCTTTCTCTCGCCCCATGGAAAGTATGTGATCACGATGTATCGAGAGCGTGAGTGTGTGTGTGTGTGTGTGTGTGTGTGTGTGTGTTAAAAAATACTGCTGGTAATGTATTCACAAGTACATATATTCACATTAAATGTATGTATGTATGCAAAGTATGTATGTTTGTTCTTATTTGTAGACTTATTTTCTCGTAGTCGGCTTACATGTAGGCAATGAAACACAAACATAATGAATGTGTAGATGAAAGAGTTGAAAGCATAACAGAGAGAGAGAGAGAGAGAGAGAGAGAGAGAGAGAGAGAGAGAGAGAGAGAGAGAGAGAGAGAGAGAGAGAGATACAGTCCTTCCTATGCTCTGGCCACGTCTCGGGGGGTAGCAGTGGACGTAGATGTGGCACCACTCTGTTGTTGGCACGTGGGGAGCGTGTGGCAACGTTGCATTCCACCGGCATGAGGCGTTGTTTTCTACTCACTTTTACTTTCCTTCGCAGAGAGAGAGAGAGAGAGAGAGAGAGAGAGAGAGAGAGAGAGAGAGAGAGAGAGAGAGAGAGAGAGAATTACATTCATGTATACATAGAATGGTGAAGAGGAGGAGGAGGAGGAGGAGGAAGAAGAAGAAAAAAATGAGCAGGAAGAGGAAAAGGGGAGGAGGAAGAAGAGAAAAGCGGAGAAGAACTGAGAAGAGGAAATAGAAAAGAAAAAGGAAGAGGAGATTGAGGCGTTGGAATAGAAGGAGGAGTAGGAGGAGGGGCGAGGAGGAGAAGGAGGAGGAGGAGGAGGAGGAGGATGAGGAGGGGGAGGAGGAGGAGGAGGCTATGGGAAGAATACCATTGGAGAAAGGAAGGAGTAGAAGACTAGAGGGGAGGTAAGGAGGAGGGACTGCAGGAAGGAGAGAGAGAGAGAGAGAGAGAGAGAGAGAGAGAGAGAGAGAGAGAGAGAGAGAGAGAGAGAGAGAGAGAGAGAGAGAGGGAAAGTAGTCTCGAAGTTCTCATAACAAAGGTTGAATCTCTCTCTCTCTCTCTCTCTCTCTCTCTCTCTCTCTCTCTCTCTCTCTCTCTCTCTCTCTCTCTCTCTCTCTCTCTCATATTCTCTTTAACCCGAGAGAAAAGTTTCGTATCGTATGTCCACACACACACACACACACACACACACACACACACACACACACACACACACAGGACAACTTTCAGTTAGTGGGCGCGGGTGGGAGAGAGTGAGGGAGGGAGGAAGGGGGAGGGTAAGGGTCAAACATATACGTATCTTGGTTTACATTCGCTACATACCACACATTCCCACGAGTCCTTTTGCAGGTAGGACTAAGGATGCGAATGAGACAAGGCAAAGAGGCAAAGGAGAAGGGGGAAGGGGGCGGCAAGGCATGGGATGTCTTTTCTTGTATCACCTTGTTTCTCTTCCAGCTAATTATTCTTCGTGTTGATCCTTAGGGTTGCATTCAGATAGTCTAAACAGGTCATTAACACTTCATAGTACGTGCCATTATAGTTTTAAAGGTTCAAGTCAACTGCGTTCATATTTTTTTTTTTTTTTTTTTAGATTTCTTTTGGTGTTAGGTTTGAGGGTTTTTAATTGTTCCGGACTTTATAATTTTTACTGCCTTTTACTATGTCATGTTTGTATCTTTGTTGTCTGTTTTACATTTAAGGATTTTTTTATTGCGTTTAAAGTTTTTTTGCTGCATTGCTTTCGTATCTATCAACACTGTAGCATCAACCAGGATTTTTTTTTTAATTTTTGTTCCAATATTAATGATGTAAGATGTCAATAATACCTTTTGCCATACCTTATAAAAGTAATACCTTAAACTTTATCATTGCCATTTTTGTCTTTCGGTTATGTTTTTGAATTTCTTTATCTTGCATTATGAAATTATATATTCCTTATTTCTGTCTTTTTTTTTCATTTTGACGCTCTCCCTTCACGATTCTCTCGCTGGTAAGATGATTTTTTTTTCGATTCAGTCAGCATATCATTCATCGGCGGCAGCTTTACTTTCTCTTGTTTCTTTTTTTTTTTTTTGTACTCGAATTCTTAATCGTATCATGTTGTCAAGCCAATGGATAGGGGAAGAGGAGGAGAAGGACGAGGACAAGAAGTACAAGAGGAAGAGGCAGAAGAAGTGGAAGAAGAAGAAGAAGAAAGAAACAAAGAAAGAGAGAAAGAAAATAAATAGAAAACAAGAGAAGAGAAAAGAAAAACAGCAGAACATGTAACAAAAAAAGAGAAATATAGAAGAGATTGATGCAAACAACAGCAAAAAGAGAAAAAAAAAAACTTCGAGAAAAAGACCACGAATAGTGACTTTAAAGGAAACTGAGCAAGTAAAAGTAAATAGTGATAATGAATAGGAAAGTTAAGATGAAAAGTCTCTCTCTCTCTCTCTCTCTCTCTCTCTCTCTCTCTCTCTCTCTCTCTCTCTCTCTCTCTCTCTCTCTCTCTCTCTCACGCACACACACACACACCTTTGATGAGAGAGAGAGAGAGAGAGAGAGAGAGAGAGAGAGAGAGAGAGAGAGAGAGAGAGAGAGAGAGAGAGAGAGAGCAGATGTGTACACAGACTCAAAGGGAGTGAAGGAGGAGGAGAGGTGAGAGAAAAAAACTATGTAAATAAAGTGAGGGGAATGGGGATAGAGTAGAGAAGTGAAAGAAGGGTAAAGTAAAAGTATACATGAGATAATATGTGATGAAAGTGTGTCGAATGATTATACATGGAGGATATGGAAGAGAGAGAGAGAGAGAGAGAGAGAGAGAGAGAGAGAGAGAGAGAGAGAGAGAGAGAGAGAGAGAGAGAGACTGATGGCAACACACACACACACTGACACACACATACACACACACACACACACACACACACACACACACACACACACACACACACACACAAAACCCTCCCAAACCGATCATTTAATCATCCAATCACAGAAGAATGTTGTTGCAAGGAAACCAATTAGGAGGAATGAGGTGGAAGAAGAGGAAGAGGAACAGGAAAGAACACCAAGGATCACAAAGATGAAACAAACAACGGAAAACCTACTGATCCTCGAGGTTTTAGAAGGAGGAGGAGGAGGAGGAGGAGGAGGAGGAGAAAGGAGACGCGAACAAGAAGGAGGAAGAGGAAGAGAAGGCAGAGCGAGAAACCAAGATAAAGAATGGAAGATAGTGTAACAATTTAATGTAAAGAACACACACACACACACACACACACACACACACACACACACACACACACACACATGATTAGGCTCATTCTCGCTGATTTCATGACCGGAAGGATTATGTCAAGCATGAAGTTGAAATCTCCACCTACTTTTTAGGAAGGACCCAGACGTGCTTTTAGTTTCCATTAATATCTCTCTCTCTCTCTCTCTCTCTCTCTCTCTCTCTCTCTCTCTCTCTCTCTCTCTCTCTCTCTCTCTCTCTCTCTCTCTCTTTGTCTTCTATTTTATATCCACTCATTTCCTTTACTTTTCTTTTCATTTAATTTTTTCTCATCTTTCTCAGTTTTCTCAGTCTTCTGTGTTTCTTCTTTCCAGTTATCTTTCTCGATATCTTTTTTATACTATTTCCTTTTCTCTTTTTCTCTCTCTTACTCGTTTTCCATACTTAATAAAGAAGCGAAGTTAGAGTGCTAATAGATCAATCAATAACCAGAGTAGTAGTATTAGGAGTAGTTCTTGTAGTAGTAGTAGTAGTAGTAATAGTAGTAGTAGTAGTAGTAAAAGTAGTAGTAGTAGTAGTGCTAGTAGTAGTAGAAGTAGTACTAGGTGTAGAACTTGTCCCGCCTGCTTCCGTATGTAATCCACATATTTTACTAGACAGATTTTACTAATTTAGCTAACACTACGATACCTGTGTGCATCTCGGGGGCTATGCTGAGAACTCTAAGCTAATACCAGTTTGAGATCTGACCTGGCCTAGAAGAGATGCTATCTATATCATTGAACTCTCATTTGCAAGTAAGGCAGACGTTCGCAAAGAGCTCCAATAACAGCAAAATTATTTAATATAACAATATGACGTTATTTCGTGATCGCTGACCTCAAAAAAAAGAATAAATAAATAAATAAATAAATAAATAAATGACCTCAAAAATCGATGATATACATCAGTGATTTCTCACTTGTACACACGTTTTCCTGTTCACAAAGAGGTTTCCTGCGATACTGAAACTATTGCTCTACCATGAAAATTAGAAGTATAATACCAAAATATATCCCTTTCCATTTCAGTGTTTGGTAAATTTGCGCAATAAATTCCCCCAATTGAAAGTTTCAATCAACACAAAAACTTAAGTGTAGCTGTCTGGGACTGGATTCCAATACGCCTGCTAGATTCCATCGGATTTAGAGAAATAGTTTACGCGAGACTTCTGACTTGACCTGCAAGGTTGAGGATCTACGTCAGTGACCTCCTATGTGTGTGTGTGTGTGTGTGTGTGTGTGTGTGTGTGTGTGTGTGTGTGTGTGTATTATTACGGCCTCCACCTCCACACTTTGTCAGTCTCACGCGCTTCTCGCAGTTGGAGCCATCCTCCCTCTTGCTGCCTGGCTTCGGTTACATCGACGCGAGTTAGAAAACGTGACGAACACAAACACTCACACACGTACACACACACACACACACACACACACACACACACTTCATTACGTACACGCCTGAACTACTTATATTTGTGTTGTATTTTGGGTATATATTTGTTTTCCTTTATTGCTTATTATTTGGTACATGTTACATTCACTTTGTTGCTTATTGACTTGTATATGTTTCGTCACCTTTGGTTTCCTTCATTGCTCATTAGCTTGTATATGTTAGGTTAACTGTACATATTTACTTGAACCCAAGCGTTATCACTGTCCTAGGTAAGTTGCACGCGCTATGCCCGCTTTAGGTAGTGGATATTTAGTTTAATAATGATTGTAAGTTTTATTTCATACTCGTTTCACTACCTTATGTTACAAGAAAGGATACAACACACCCCTAGTCAACCAACTTCTACCCGTGCTTGTCACAATATATATATATATATATATATATATATATATATATATATATATATATATATATATATATATATATATATATATATATATATATATATATATATATATATATATATATTATACCTCTCACCCCACCAAGAATTTTAGCGACTCATATTACTGATATTTCATTTGCATATAATGAGAGCCCCCTTAAGCTGCCCTTGAGAAATTTCAATCGAAATGAAGTTTATTGTAATCCATCCAGAGCCACAGTCAAGTCAGGCTGCGAGGTTTCATCCGATTTGAAGTTACAGATTCGGTGTAACATTCGACCCGACCTAGAAAGTTAATGATGCAAATTGTTTACCTTTTTTTTTTTTTTTTGTACGGGTAGGATTCCGAAAGAGCTTTAAGAGATTGAAACAGCAGCTATGATGGCCAGATCTAAATCAAAAGAGAATTTTGACCTCTCTTAAAAGCCGAACCTATAACATGGCGATCAGGAGCAGATTAATCACGATTCATTTAAACCTAAATCATAAATGCCTACATTTGCTCCTGCTGCTGCTGCTGTTGTTCTTGTTGCTGTTCCTGTTCTAGTTGTTCCTACTGCTCTCTCTCTCTCTCTCTCTCTCTCTCTCTCTCTCTCTCTCTCTCTCTCTCTCTCTCTCTCTCTCTCTCTCTCTCTCTCTCTCTCTCTCTCTCTCTCTCTCTCTCTCTCTCTCTCTCTCTCTCTCTCTCTCTCTCTCTCTCTCTCTCTCTCTCTCTCTATATATATATATATATATATATATATATATATATATATATATATATATATATATATATATATATATATATATATATATAACTTAAGTAGGAAAGTTTTGACGTCATTAATTTCTGTGTATATAACTTAAAATATGTTTCGCTGGTAACTGTGGCGTACGCTAGCTTTACGTCAGCTGGTCAGGCACTTGATATACATTCTTGTCTGCGAACCATTACCAGTGAGGAGAGAAGGAGGAGGAGGAGGAGGAGAGAAAGAAGGAGGAGAAGGAGAAGGAAAAGGAGGAAGATAAAAGGAAGGGGAAGAAGAGGAAGAAGAAAAAGAAAGGAAGGAGAAACAGAAAAAAAAGAGGAATGGGAATCGGACATGATGCACGAAGATGAGGAGGAGGAGGAGGAAGAGGAGGAGGAGGAGGAGAAGGAGAAGGAAGCTATAGATGCGAGAAAGTGGAGGTGGATGTGTAGTGGAGGGGCAGCGCCACCTGACCCCTGGCGGCCGCACTTTCTATACTCCAGCGGGGATTATGGAGCCAGGCTGGGAATGCTTCTCCTCTTCTTTCCTCTTTTAACTTTTCTCTTCCTTTTCCCTTCTCCATTTCTCTACGTTGCTATTTGATTTGAACTGCATTTAGCGGTTCCCTTTCTTCCTCTCCCTATTTTTTTCCTTTATCTTCTTTTTTGTTCTCCTCCTCCTCCTCCGCCTTTACCCCTCCACATCAAGCTTCTTATTCTTCTGATAACCACATTCCTCTGTGATTGAATGATTAAATGATCAGCTTAGAGAAGGAATTTCGCACATTTCTCTCTCTCTCTCTCTCTCTCTCTCTCTCTCTCTCTCTCTCTCTCTCTCTCTCTCTCTCTCTCTCTCTCTCTCTCTCTCTCTCTCTCTCTCTAACATACACACACACACACACGCGCGCGCATACCTCTGACCTTAGCCAAACACACAGCACATGGGAGGAGCATCAGAGTGCCGATTTAATTACCTTCATATGTCTTTCTTGTTGCCTCTGCAGGTCCCGATTTTTTTTACATGTGGTGTTTCTGTCTGGTTTTATACGTCAAAGTCCATTTACCTTCCATGCTTCCTAACAGTACTACCTGCCTGAGTGCAAGGTGTTGGAACCTCTGCTTATCAGAGTTCTTCGAATTTTATGATGCATTGTTGTTATGGTAAATCCATCTATCTACATGAACCACCACGACTCGCTTATCCACGTGCCATCCACACATTCTTTCCCTCCACCTTCTCTTCCTCCTCCTCTTTCCCCTCTTCCTTCTCTTGCCTCCTTGTTTTTGGTCTGCATTTTCAGACTTTTGGTTTATTTGCTTCTCTTTGTCGCTATAGTTATTTCCTTCATTTCTTATGCTTCTGTTCTACTGGCATTAATGCTGAACACAAGATTACTGGCCCGTTGTAGGCCAATAAGTTTTCTCATATCCGCTAATTTGATTTTTCTATTTATTTATTTTTTTCTCCTTTTTCCTCCACCACCACACCATCACCACCACTTCCTCTTCCTCCTCCTCCTCCTCCTCCTCCTCTTTTAAGAATCTCATCCACCTTAACACCATCGCTTCAGGAGGCCACGCAACCCGATTCTCTGTCACTCACAGCTTCTCATCCATCACACTCGTCTTCTCTCCTTGCTTCGCTGCCGTCAACGCTCTACATACCATCTCTGTCCCCATCTCCAGTATCATAACACACTTATAAATTTCACCCATTTTCAAATCCCTCTACTTCTCATACGGCACCCCTGTTCATTTCTCCACCATGACCTTTCCTATGGTACAATGACACCAATAGTATAAAGTGTTGGGTGTGCAATTATATGTTCTTGAAAAGGCCATTTAGAGGGAAGGTGTACTCTTGAAGTCCTGTTTTTTATACACAGTTATGGAGGTGTTAAGAGGAATGTAGACGAGCATAATATTGCCCATTATTGTGAAGAAAGATGTGAGAGTAAGGTTCTGCAGGTGTATTCTTAGACAGTGAAGCAGAGTGAGAGTTAAAAAATATCAGTAGGGGATTATTCTTTTCTCTTTTATCCTTTTCATCTTTATTAATTTAATGTTTCTCCTATTACCCCTCTCTCTCTCTCTCTCTCTCTCTCTCTCTCTCTCTCTCTCTCTCTCTCTCTCTCTCTCTCTCTCTCTCTCTCTCTCTCTCTCTCTCTCTCTCTATCTATCTATCTATCTATCTATCTATCTACATATCATGCTGTACCGCATAAACACATTCAAACATAAAATCAAGAGAATTATGAAAAGAAAAAAAAATGAATGAATCTCAAAGGTATACAATATATGTGTGTGTGTGTGTGTGTGTGTGTGTGTGTGTGTGCTCGGTTGCGCGAAAGAGATGGAGAATGTTAAACACGCAATAACTAGTTACTGTACGTGGCTTAAATTTATTATTAACCTGACACAAATAATAAATTCTTGACTTGACTTGAGATGGAGTGACGTTGGGAGAGAGGGAGGAGGGAGATAGTATACTGTAGACGCTGCTTGGGAAAGATGATGATGATAGGGATTAAAATAATGAAAGACTAGGGAATTTTTTTTTCCAAACGATGGATGACGTTCAATTTATTACAGCATAAACAGTGTAAAGGA
>NC_087153.1:432500-437500 GCF_035594125.1 Scylla paramamosain | reverse complement strand
CACACCGATAAGTTATTATATCTTTACAGTGCACTTCCTGAAATCTTTCATGTTTACTTTTGTGTCAAATTTCTTACAGATTTACGTCTTATTTACGTCTTATTGTTCTAACATTTTTTATGTCCATTATTTCCACCGTTGATATGTCAACTTTGTACTGAACATCCACCTCCTAACCTACCTCATTTTCTTTTATGTGTCTCTGCCAGTGAACCTGCGTCGTAAACCTGAAAGAATGTACCTCGCTGCAACCTTTACCTTTTATTATGCATGCTACATCAACTGTCTGACCGCTTGTCCGAACCACGTCTGTTCGTTACGTGACCTTGAGACGAAACTTCCTGGTGGCGGCGGGCGTGACGTATCCCTCGCTGCCTCAGGTTGTGTGTGCCTGTGGATGATAAGCTCCCTCACAGCATCCACACCTCTCCCAAACTCCATTATGAGAATGAGAGAGATTATGAGAATGAGAGAGAGAGAGAGAGAGAGAGAGAGAGAGAGAGAGAGAGAGAGAATCACTACCTTCTCACCTGCCTCCTTCCAGGTATGCTCCGTAATTACCTGTGCTGTTACATAAAGGCCTGTCCAAGCGAAACCTGCTTAACGGCGTCTGTCTGCTTCTTGGCGTCTGTCTGCTTTGCTTCACACTGCCTCTGTACCCACCGGTATCATAAACGCCATCCCCTTTATCAGTCTTAGATTCTACATATAATCTTTTTTCCTTCATTTAAGTAATTAGATGTATTTTCAAAAAGCATTTCTGGATAATTACGTGTGGTGTATGAGTCTGTAAAGTTGTCTTGCTGAGAGTTAGACACGCGGAGCCAACTTTTGCGCAACCTTGAAAACCAAGTCACTTACGGCTGGAGATGTTTCTACCCCTTCTCTGCCCTTTTCTTACCTCGGTTCCTCTCCATCCATCCATCTACTCTCCCCAACTACCACTCAACAATGCCGTCCTCCTCCACAATGTTACCCACAACCGGTATCTTCTAACACTGTCTTCCTTTCCCTTCACTTTTTAAAATTCTTAAGCGTCGACATTCTTCACTCTTCATTTTTTTTTCTATCCTCATTCTTCTCCTCTTCTTTTTCTATCTTCATTTTTCTCTTTGATGTTATTGAGGTGTAAGTACTATGAGGATTTACTGAAAATATTTCTTTTCCAATATCTGACTTCCTTCATATCCGATAAACTGTTACGTTCTGTTACATACACAGTACGTACTTTCCAGAGATTATAGTGAATTTGGTGGCTGATCTCTAATTGTGTGTAAGTGTAGTGACAAAATACGAAAGCATGGAGGAAAGAAAGTAAGAAAAGAACGAAATGAGGAAAGAAAAAAGAAAAAGATAGGTAGGTAGACAGATAGATAGACAGAAAGACCGACAGACAGGAACTACATGTAATTTACATACAAGTACGGAGGTGAGAAGAATTAATGCAAGGAGGGAACTTTACACCTTGTAACACTTATACCGATGTATAATTTCGATCATTAGGTAAGTGACTAGTTAATATTTCCCTGGACCTAATTCAATGAATTATGCAAGCAATTCAATCATGTAAACGATCACAACTGCCTTGCATGTGTTTACATACTGTTGATCTTGAAGGAATGGAAGAATTATTGGGTTTTCTAAGCAATAAAATGAAATCATTAGGGTAAATTGAAGCCAATCGCCTCAAACTAAGGGAAAAATTTGCAACCAAAACGAAGAGAAGACTGTGCCTTCCCTGAACGTATGCACTGAGTTGACGTTTTTTGCAACGCTAGTAATTTCCTTGAAGGAAATTTATACATAATTATATTGATTATACTTAAAAAAGCTGACTAATCTTTACAAAATAACTCTGAAGTGGGAAAACGAATCTAATTTTATTAGGATAAAAAAATCAAAATAAATAAGATTGATCATGAAACTGTCCTAGCTGAAGAAGAGGAAGACATTTTCTGAGTTTACTAATACAGAGCAACTATGACGTGCATTAGGAAGATGGGAAAAACCTTTTCATAAAATAAAATAATGTATCAGAATTAGTACTTGCAAAGATTATTTGTCACAAATAGAAATTCATGACCTTATAAATCACTAAGATTCGTAAAAAAAAAAACAAAAAAAAAACTGGTCTTAAGTGCCCAGAATATTATGAATGAGTGCGTTGGCTTTATTAAATTAGAAAATCATAAAAATCGCTAAGAATAAACATGGTATTTCTAGTTTTATTTATCAGAAACATATGTTTGTTTAGGTACAGAGCCCCATGAATCGCCAGAGGAAAGTCATAGAAACGCCATCAGATAAGAAAGGCAAGCAAAGTAATTGAAGATGAGGATGGAGTTTTCTGGCGCTTGGTGATCGGCTACCTGACAACAGTGAGAATAAATTTCTTGATATATATCTGTTTGATCAGAGTGAAATAGCTTCCATCATTAATCTTGTGAAAGAGACCATTCGGAATAAAAGAGAGAGACTGAGACATTTTCTTTACCGTGAAAGTGGTTGTCACTGTAAACAGGCTAAGTGATGCAACAAAGCGGTGGTGATAACTTTGGTATGTCTCGGACTAAAGTAAACTTGGTAATAATGTATGGATTTAGACACAGCCCTGTGGCGTGTCCACCCGTACATCGCCTCGCAGTCAGAGTCTAATCTTGGGCCTGCCTTGAACCTGGTGGGATGTGGCAGAGCGCTTTCTTTGTACCGCACCAGCATTATTGACATAGGGCAACCTTATCCACATCGTGTTTTCTTTACCGTGGAAACACTTCTACAGTACTACAGTCAACTATTAACTTGTACATATGGTTGCAGCAGTGGGACAGAGGATCAAGTTGGCGTTACTGCATTGTTCCGTGCCTGTCTCCTCCTCCCACATCCCGCTGCCTGCTCGCCAGCTGCTTCGGCCCTCATCTTGTGCTTTGAGCTTCTGGCTGCATACTACTTCCTGATTACTTTGCTACTGTTCCTCTCTGCATGTTATGCGAATTTTGGATTTTGCAGCCACCAGTCTTCGCATGTGAACGACTTCTGGGTTTTTTAGTCAAGTTTTTTCTCCTGCCTTCTTGCCCTTGTCAGCTTGTACTCCTGTGCTGCTACCATACTGACAGCTTTGCTGCTGCTCCTGTACAACGTTTAGACTTCACAGCTGCCAGTCTTCACATCCACGTCTTCTCCTGTGCCTTCTGCTTTTCAGGTCTAGCTTTTGCTTTTGCCTGTCTGCCCTTGTCAGCTTGTGCTCCTGTACTGCTACCATATTGACTGCATTGCTGCTGTTTCTTTACGATTTTTTGGACTTTACAGCCGCCAGTCTTCGCATCCACGTCTCCTACTGTGCCTTCTGCTGCTTTTTCGGCTTCTGGTTAAGCTTTTTCTCCTGCCTGCCTGCCCTTGTCAGCCTGTGCTCCCAGTATACTACCACTTGACTGCTTTGCTGCTGTTCATGTCCTCTGACTTTTGGACTTCACAGCCTGCCAGTCTTCGCTTCTGTAGCTTTCTGGATCTTTGGTCAGGCTTTGTCTCACGTCTGCCAGCCCTTGGCCTGACGGTTCCTGTTGCTTTTTGTGTATCCTGCCAGCCAGTATAGCTGCCATCTTTCCTGCTGTCTACAGCTTTGGGCTACAATTTTTTTTGCTATATTAGAGTTTTGCCAATGCAGTATTAATTTTTTCAATTTATATAGAATAGCAACACCATATCCTCTTTTGTTTTGGGGCACCCAGTGATGTTTTCTTGGCCTGTGATTCAGTGTTCTGATGTCACGGGTAGTGTGATGCCTGTGATTGTTTAGCACTTACGTCACATCTTTTTCTGCCCCTGTGATTGGTTAGGCACAGTGCTCTTTGGCGCCCTTTTCGCTATATCTATTAATGATTCCTTGGAATTTTGTCCTGTCATCCATTCTCTTTCTATTATTCATCAGTGATCTAAGCCAAACATATTGTCCTATGCTAATGATACGACTCTACAATTTTCCATCTAGATGTTCAACCCTTCGTGAATTAAACGACCTACTCAGGAAAGCTACAGAAACCCTGACCTTTCTAAAATTTCTGATTTCGGCAGAGCAAACTTGCAATGTTGAATGCCTCAAAAATTCAATTCCTCCATCTGTCAACTCAAAACAACCTTCCAGAAAACTATCCCCTCTTCTTCTTTGACTACTTTCCCCCTCTCTTACACCGAACATCTTGGGTCTATCCCCTACTAATAATATAAACTGGAAACTTCATATTTCGTCTCCCGCCTAAAATGTTTATGAAGTTAGATGTACTTTATATATATATATATATATATATATATATATATATATATATATATATATATATATATATATATATATATATATATATATATATATATATATATATATATATATATGGTGAATTATACCATTGTAATCTGTAATTCTACACAAAGTACATGAAGCAGAATCCGGAATAGGTTACTGGGGAACATTCTTGGAAGCTTTTGTCCTGCAATGAGATCATAAATGCTGAAGTTGACTTTGGTGGTGGATAGAAAGCCACATAAACAGTGGAATGTCAACTCAGTGACCTCAGCGATACTGGCCCGTCACCCCACTGCTCTCTCTCTCTCTCTCTCTCTCTCTCTCTCTCTCTCTCTCTCTCTCTCTCTCTCTCTCTCTCTCTCTCTCTCTCTCTCTCTCTCTCTCTCTCTCTCTCTCTCTCTCTCTCTCTCAGGTTGTTTTTACATGATAGCGTTACGTCTAAAAAATAAAATATTAACGGATGACTAATTGTGCTTAGCGGAGTATATATGAAGGCGTTCATTGAAGAACATTTGCTAAGAATATGAGATAGTAGCATATTTCTGTGATTTCTTGAAACCTATGTAGAGATTTTAGGGATCATGTGAAACCCCCAGGTGGGATCAGAATTACTTGAACTTGTCAAAAGCTTTGGTAATTTTGTGAAGTTACCTGTAGTGACCTGATACATGGATTCGCAAACACACACACACATACACACGCACAC
>NC_087153.1:402500-430000 GCF_035594125.1 Scylla paramamosain | reverse complement strand
AAAGTGTTCATCTAATGACTTTAAAAAAAAAAATTAAATGAGCTAGAAAGTGAAGGAGTGCTGATGTCTTAACAGAACTTGGCTGTGCGTATTGTCAATTAAATGACTACAGAGACATCATGCATCTTCAAAGCCTTATGGTAGTAGTAATAGTAGTAGTAGTAGTAGTAATGGTAGTGCCTCCATCGGCATAATTGGCGTTTAGCATATTTTCTAATGAACTCACACTTTAAAAAGACTGTATGAAAAATAATGATTTGAAAGTACGCACGACGACTATACTTGAATACAAATCGTGAAAATGTGTGTGTGTGTGTGTGTGTGTGTGTGTGTGTGTGTGTGTGTGTGTGTTTAAGCTCGAAGATCAGAAACAAGAAGGGGCAAGAGAAAAAGGGCTGTGTTGTGTTTGAGGTGTGGTGATGGTGGACAGGGTAGAGTAGAGCAGGGCGGGGTAGGAACATTAGGAAGTGAAGCTTACATAATTTTCAGTAAGTGATGCCCATTGAGTTAAATGGAAAACCTATGTTTGTTACATCCAGCTGTTGCTTTCTCGAGGAGAGATTGTTATGTGAATATTCAACCGAAATGACCTTATCGTTTACCGAATTGTTTGCATGTTCACTGTCGTCCTTGTCTAACAAAAATATAGTGTATATATATATATATATATATATATATATATATATATATATATATATATATATATATATATATATATATATATGATTGTGTGTGTGTGTGTGTACGGTTTTTGTGCATAATGTTACTTAGAATGAGCGGAGCCACACCAATGAATAAACGAGATGATGAGTAAGCCAAATGAGCAAAGGGTAACCACCTCGCCAAGCCAGATACGGGAGGGCAGCTGTCTGATGATCTTCCCTCAGAAAGTCATTAGCGCGATAAGATTCTTGCTTCCAAGCCATCAGCTTTCCTTTAAGAAGTATATTAGTGCTGTAACTTTATTGGCTTCTTATTTTACATTATGATTTTATTCAGAATCACGTTATTAATTTGAATTTCCGTCGTTAATATATATATATATATATATATATATATATATATATATATATATATATATATATATATATATATATATATATATATATATATATATATATATATTATATTCTTGTCTTTCTACTGTGACAAATACAATACTTCGAAACATATGTAAACAGATATTAATATGTATGCCAATGTTTGGTTAAATTACAGAATGGAAGTTGAAAGAAAATATTATTTGAACTATGAAACCACCAAGTGTTCGCGCACCAGCGACACTGGCAGGTAATATATTGTGGGCTCCTCAGATGGAAAGGTGAGGCAGCTGCGGGGTGAAGGACGCCGTGCGCTGCCACGCTCATTTGGACTCCTTCTGTCGGCTCCTGTTGTCCGGGAACTGAACTCTGAATGGAAAGGTCTTGCGCTGCACCGACCGACCTTGCTCTGCCAAGAGGCCGCCAGCGTGCGTCCCGTCGCGCGCGGTGACGTGGCTCCCATCATTCAGGCCGTGGTGGGCGGGGCACCCTGAAGATCGTGCAGGGTGTGCAGACTGTTTACTCCTGTTGACACTGTTCCCCCTGCTGCTGCTGCTGCTGTTGCTGCTGCTGTTGCTGCTGCTGTTGCTGTTGCTGCTGCTACTACTACTACTACTACTACTACTACTACTACTACTACTACTACTACTACTACTACTACTACTACTGTTACTACTGCTGCTGCTGCTGCTGTTGCTGCTGCTGCTGTTGTTGTTGTTGTTGTTGTTGTTGTTGTTGTTGTTGTTGTTGTTGTTGTTGTTGTTGTTGTTGTTGTTGTTGTTGTTGTTGTTGCTGCTGCTGCTACTGCTCCTACTGCTGCTGCTGCTGCTTCTGCTGCTGTTGCTGTTACTACTACTGATGCTGCTGCTGTTACTACTACTACCACTACTACTACTACTACAACTACTACTACTACTACTACTACTACTACTACTATTACTACTACTACTACTACTACTACTACTAATAATAATAATAATAATAATAATGCTGCTGCTGCTGCTGCTAATGATGCTGGTGGTGGTGCTGTCTCTCCTGATGCTGCTGCTGAAGTTGTTGTTGTTGTTACTGTTACTGTTGTTGTTCGTGCTGTTGTCGTTGTTGTTGTCGTCGTCGTCATTGTTGTTGTTGTTGTTGGTTATTGTTGTTGTTACTGCTGCTGCTGCTTTGGAATGGATCTGTCTTAATGCCTCTGCATCCATTCAGTCCAGCTTTGCAAAATGAAGAGGAAAACTGTATTAAAACTCTTTTCAGTCGGAACAAGTGCAGTGGTGCATCAGTAAAAGCTGATCACGCCGAAATGCCATTAGTGTGTGTATTGTGATAGGTTTTGGGTTTTGTGGTGGACAGTGATTGTTTGCAGTAGGCTATGGCAGCCAGTGATGGTTTCCAATAAGCTGTGGTGGCCAGTGTTGGATCGTGGTGAATAGAGATGTACTGAAGTAGGTTATAATGGGCAGTGATGGATGGTGATGAATGATGAGTAGGGGTGGGCTATAGTAGAAGTGGATAATGGTGAGTAATGGTGGGTTGTGGTGGTTGGTGAGCGGTAGTGGTGAGTAATTATAAGTAATAGCGGGTAGTAGTGGTAGTATGTGGTGAGCTCTTGAGAGTAGTGATAGGTAGTGATGGGTAGTCGTGGGTAGAGGTGGGCTGTGATGGGCAATGTTGGGAATGGAACAGTTTTTTGCTTTGGTGGTGGAAAGAAAGGTACGACTTTCACCAATACCGACTCAGCTGGTATTATTAATGGCCTGTGCAGTCTCTTGACACTATCGCCTCTCACTGGGAAAACAAGCACGTCTTATATTCATATTGCTATCACCATTTCCGTCAAGGTTTGCGCCTGCTCTGGTGTTCTCTAAAAGCATTTCTTGTTGTTGTTATACAGTATATATAAATTTACTGTTATTTAACACCTTAGAAATTGTGATTAATCTTATTATCTGATGATGCAATAACATGTTGTTACGTACAACTAGGAGTAGAAAACTACTATCATAATTATAATTGAGTTGTGTTAATTGTGGGATACGGTACTCGTATTATATATATATATATATATATATATATATATATATATATATATATATATATATATATATATATATATATATATATATATATATATATATATATATATATATATATATATATATATATATATATTTGAATAGGATTATGTGTGTGTGTATGTGTGTGTGTGTGTGTGTGTGAGCACCTCCATGAAATAATGCAGATTTACATTGCTATACCATATTAGTTTCTACCAGTTCTCGGTAGTGGACAGTTGCATATGACATCAGAGGTCACTGTACCACAAATTACGTAAATGAAATTCAATAAACAAAAAAAAAAAAAACACATTAGGATAGATGTTGACGCACTTTTGGTACACACAACCATAACAGAGGTGGAAAGTTTTTATTGTTGTGTTTATTAATCTGGAAATTAATATTGTTGCATTTGTGGGCTTAGACTTAATCGACCACGAATGAATAGCAAAAATGAAAAGTCAAGACTATTGAACATACCCAAGTGTGGAAAAAGAAAAATGTTTGAGAAAAGTTCTACACCCAAAGGGGAAAGGAAGGGATGCAAACCAAGAGGAATACAAGAAAACAAATGAGCTTCCCACTTTTTTTACTTTTCGTAGTAAAAGTATTTCCGACAAGGCATGTGAAAACTCGCGTGATGCATCAAAAAACGTTCCTTAACGCCCGCCAGAACATCCAGTCTTAAGTGTCCAACCATCCTGCTAGACAAGGAGGCGTTCCATCAAGAATGGAAAGGTCTTCAGAAGAATAATAAGAAAAGCTATTATAAAGTAGACGTCAGGAATGCATTAAAGAGCCGTCAAATATTTCGCACATTCTAGCAAAAGAAGTTGTAAAGATACGATCCACACCTTAACCATAACCATTATATATATATATATATATATATATATATATATATATATATATATATATATATATATATATATATATATATATATATATATATATATATATATATATATATATATATATATATATATATATATATATATATTAGCGATTTATATTATTGAATTCGTAACGATCTCAGTAAATTGGCACATGACACTAAAATAAGTAACTTGATTAAGCGGGACGAATGGACTGATAGATGGTAAATTCAGTTCAATAGTAGCAAATGGAAAATACGTTGCTAAAGTCAGTACAGAGGAGGATGACTAAAAAGATATGAGTTGCGAAATATTCCTAGCGAGAAATTAAAACTATTTGATTTATTTTCATTAAGGAATCGTAGATTAAGAGATCTGATATCAAAGTTGCAGGATGATTTAATGAAAATCTTTAGTGTCAGTAATCAGGACAGGATTACAAGTAACTGTTTTAAGTTTGATATATTAAAAAAAATAAAATAAATAAAAAGACAGGAAGATATTGGTTCTCAAATAGAGTGGTAGATGACTGGAGTAGACTCAGTAATCAGACTGTTACTGTGTAGTTACTAGGAAGCTTTAAAAGAAGGAAAAAAAAAAATCATGGATAGGGATGATAGCTGGATATAGACAAATGCTCCTTACATGGACTGGACGTTTAAGCTTTCTGTCTTCTTCCAGTTTTTTTTTATGTTTTAATTATGTTCCTATGTTTATATAAAATCCATAACCTGAAACCAAGACACTTTGTTGCAATGGTGTGATGTGAAGGCAGTGAACAATTTGTGATTAAAATAATTATTTGGAAGAATGAAAGGCTGCTTAGAGAACAGCATTAAACACTTGATTCTCTTCCATCCAATAAAGACATGAATCTACACCTGAAATGAGGAATTAATGATCCTGTAACAAAAAATCGAATTATTGGGATTGTCGCTAAGAATGGAAGGTCAAAATATCATAGCCTTTCAAAGTTTATAAAAGTAAATGTTATATTACACAGCAACAAGAATGCATGTTGAAAGTCACTGAAAGTAAACAATAAGTAATCTACGAACACAAAGCCAAACAGAAATAGTGACATATAATGCAAAATTACGCGCACATGAGACATTCAAGCAAAAAGTATCAGCACAAATATTAAGAACAGTGTTGTGAAATATGTAAACAGGTGAAATAGCGAATAACCTCTCTGATCGTCCCACTGCAGTGTTAGAAAAAAAAAAAAAGGCATTGAATATGTCCATTGATGGGTCAAATGCTGGTGCTAGAGGCATCTGTGGTATCGGGCAATGTGCCGCCATTAACATAATGATCCTGCATCCCATGGTGCGCTCTCCTGCTTACAAATATATTAAACAGAAGATTGGAACTCATAAGAAATTTGTACAAAAAGTGTGGACCAGGAGTTCTTTGTCATTCAGTCTTTGCTCCGCCATGCAGACAAGACGGAACCTGTGACCAAAGATTTCTGCGCAAAGTTGTCGGGAATCTTAGACACTGAAGATGGACGAAGTTCCATTTCTCTTTCGCGTGGCTTGTCTTTTCATTGTTCCTACGGTACCTTTATTCCGGGAAATCTATTCGAAAATCTTTTACCACAAATAGACAAGCAACAGCGTTCCATCGGAAGAAAAATAAATAAACAACCCTGTCAGTGTTGTAGACTTCAATAAAACATACAAAATGGTCTCCAAAATGGTCAAGGCCTCATCTTCTTCACTGACCAGGCTCAATGGGAAGAACTGAATTTACTTTTAACTGTGGTATCCTTCATGACCTAGAGCAAGTAGTGAAGCACCCTATCTGTATCCCTGACTGTCTTGGAGATGCACTCAACATTCTTGACCCTTTCCTGACATCTAATCTCTCTGCTTATTATGTCACTATCTTCTCCGTTAAGAAATTCCGATTATAACCCAACCCTGTCCTATCACTTCAATTCCTTCTCAGGATCTTCCAAGACTTAGGTGCCTTTGACGTATTGCTTTCTCTTGTTGGGAAGACAAGAGGGGACATTATTCTGATCTCCTATGAGACTATTGCTTCCGTGTCAGGGACCTATCTCTGTGTGCTGCGGACTTGACTGAGGTGATCGTGTCTGGCTTGAATACGTACATTCCACGTTTTTTCTCCAAACCTTGTTTTAACTCGACCTACTCTCGTGCATTGCACGATAGAGAGGCAGCCCACAAACGGTTCCTGAACTTTCAATCTCCTTAAACTCATGCAAGGTTTAGTAGACAAGGATCTTTTAATCCCGTGTACTTGGAGTGGTATGTTGGCAACATGAGGCCTAAGGCAGACATTCCCGGTGAAGGTATCCCACTCAGGTTGTAATTTGCTTTGCCTTTGATTTGTTGATGTGAGGGAGATTTCAATAATCTCATTGTTTCCTGTGTGTGTGTGTGTGGGGGTGGGTGTGTTCGATTCTTCATCACGTACAACTTGTTTTCTCGTCATCTATACATTCACCTTGCACGTCTTCATCGGCACTGACGAAAGTAGACACATGTCCGCTTGCACCCCAAACCTTTTCTCTCGAAGAAAAGTAAAAATGAGAAATAATCACGAATATAAGTTTAAAAGGGGAAAAAACAATGAAACTTTCCGAAACCAAAAACATCCACCAAAAGCAGAAAAAAAAAACATGCAGAAAGAATTTAACTTTCCACAGATAAGCAAGAATTGGAGAATATACTAATCATCCTTTATTATTCACGTTTTTCTCGAAGTTTCGTTTACAGTTTACAACTTAAATGCCTAATGAGGGAGATTTTTATTTTTATTACCCTACCAATACACACACACACACACACACACACACACACACACACACACACGAACACACACACACACACACACACACGCATGACTGGCAACCACCATCCTCGCACATTTAATTCGATGGTCCGTGACGAGGCAGGTAACTGTGAATGTCTGCAGGCAGCCTTAGTCTTGCGTTTAAATACTAACAGAGAGAGAGAGAGAGAGAGAATCGCCTTTCAAAGGTCCCTACTTTCGCATCACATCATATATATATATATATATATATATATATATATATATATATATATATATATATATATATATATATATATATATATATATATATATATATATATATATATATATATATATATAATCTCTCCAACTAACCATCGGCTTCGAATACCGTCTCGACCACACCGTGGCAGTATCATACGGACGAAGCTTTGGAAACACGTCTCGACTGACGTCTCGATCGAGCTGACGACTGCCACCTCCACACCTCGTCAGTCTCACTCGCTTCTCGCAGTTGGAGCCATCCTCTCTTCTGCTGCCTGGCCTCGGTTACATCGACGTGAGTTAGAAGAAGACGTGACGAACACGAACACACACACACACACACACTTCATTACGTACACGCCTGAGCTACTTATATTTGTGTTGTATTTCGGGTATACATTTCATTGCTTCATTGCTCATTAGCTTGTATATGTTATGTGAACTGTACATACTTACTTGAACCCAAGCGGAATCACTGTCCTAGGTAAGCTGCACGCGCTATGCCCGCTTCAGGTAGTGGATATTTAGTTTAATAGTGATTGTAAGTTTTATTTTCATACTCGTTTCACTACCTTAAGCTACAAGAAAGGGTACAACACACCACTAGTCAACCAACTTCTACCCGTGCTTGTAATATATATATATATATATATATATATATATATATATATATATATATATATATATATATATATATATATATATATATATATATATATATATATATATATATATATATATATATAGATATAGATATAGATATATAGATAGATAGATAGATAGATAGATAAATTGACTGAATTATTGATTCTATTATTTTATTTATAAACTTTTGTCTCACTTGTTCATCATTATTTTCATTATTATCATCACCAAAATTATTATAGTAGTAATAATAAAATAATATAATAATAATAATAATAGTATTATTGTTATTATTATTATTATTATTATTATTATTATATTTATTAATAATGATCATCATCACTACTACTACCTACTACCGCTACTACTACAACTACTAGTGCTATTACTTCTACTACTGCAATTGGCTATTATCATCATCATCATCACTGTTATTATTATTATTATCACTACTACTACTAGTACTGCTACTACTGCTACTACTACTAGTACTACTACTTGTACTACTGCAATTGGCTATTATCATCATCACTGTTATTATTATTATCATTACTACTACTATCACTACCACTACTACTACTTCTACTACTCTAGTACTGTTACTACTACTACTACTACTACTACTGCAATTGGCTAATAACAATAATAATGGTAATTATAAAAATAATAATGTTGTTGTTTGTTGTTGTTATTGTTATTTTTCTTGCTCTTCTTGTTCTTGTTCTTCTTTCCTTTTCCTTAACTTGGTGTTGTATTGTTCTTTTTTCCGATATTTTCCCGATATCCAGCATTCTCTCTCTCTCTCTCTCTCTCTCTCTCTCTCTCTCTCTCTCTCTCTCTCTCTCTCTCTCTCTCTCTCTCTCTCTCTCTCTCTCTCTCTCATTGTAGCAGACAGGTGTTGTGTTTATCAGATAGCCTCTTGGCCTCCTCTTGCTACTCCAGGCTCTTACCCTCTGGCCTCCCTCCATTTCCATTTTTCCTTCCCCTTGTATCTTTCTTCTCTCCTCTTTTGTTCATTCCTTTGTTCGCTAACGCCTCTCGAACAATAAGCTTTTATTCTCTTTCTTTTTTACGTCCTTTTCCATCGTTCTCTCATCCTCTTCCTCATTTCTTTATCATGCTTGAACACACGTACACACACACACACACACACACACACACACACACACACACACACACACACACACACACACACATTTATGTACGAGTACCAAATATTTATTGAAAGACAACGTTACGGGAAGCGCTGTCATATAAAGTTACATAATACATTTACAATACATTTTGTCGATGACTGGACATTCTCTTATATGTATGGTGATACTGACGTTATATGAATGGTGTCTAGCAAATCGTCATTCATTACCTTATGTATGTTATTCGTGAACCATATTAAATGAGGGTATTATCCAATTCTTCAAGGCTGAATTTCTTAGTATCACATTTGACAAAAATGTTACATGCAAACATTACATTTCAAGTCTGTCTCAAGCCACCTCGATCGGCTGCTCTTCTACTTAGTTAAAAATTTTATTAAAAATTTTATACCAGTAAAATCATATATTCCCTCTCTTAATCATATTATCCATATCATCAAAATGTGTATAAGAATATAATTAGAATAATGACTGATACTGATAGAATTTAAGCAGAAGCAAATATTAGTAAATCATAGCAGGTATCCGCCTGAATACTGAGCAGGGTCATAAAGTTGTGTATACCCTACCGCAATAGACGTTTATCATTTAAAAAAAAAAAAAAATTAGGTTGTGGAACAAAAACAGTAAGGTAAGAAATAGCCTTTCTCTCAAGAAATAGTTGTCACAATTATTTAAATAACAGAGATAAAACTGATAAACTAGAATTAGATAGAATCTGCCATGGAACCAATTGGCAATAAAGTCTTCATTTGCCCTGTAGCACCATTTGCCAAAGAAGACAGTAATTATACAAATGACGAAAGCGGAATAACAGCCACCCTGAGAAGTTTTCCGCGTCTGTATTCACTTACGAAAACTGTCTCAATTCAGCCTCTTCAGGCTAGTAAAACTTAAAATTTTAGACGGTATACTGATCGTAGAAAGTAACGTTCCATGTTCAATTGAAAACTCTAAAGTAAAGAAATCTTCTGACATGGAAGAATTTGCTCCAGAATTTCGAACGGAATGAAGTATCAAATAATGATCGATCTTATGCAGGTGGTGAGATTTGGACACACTGGAAGTGCGCTATTTTATCTCCAATCTTTAAGGAAGAAAATTACAATCAGAAAAGTATCGATCAGTTAACTTGACGTCAGTTGCTTGCAAGTTAGTGGATCGATACTCTCATAGCAAATTCATATCAAAATTTGTTCGGGTTCACATTGGTATGAAATGTTGCATTACTGAGGAGTTGCTGATCGTCGAACACCAAGTAGAAATGGGTGTAGTGGTACGACTAGTACTTCCCGGTTTCCCATAAAAATTTCTATGCAGTTTCTCCAGTGGACATGGTACTTACTCATTTCTTGCCAGTCCTGTCTGGAGTGGTGGGTAGGGAGGAGCCTTCATCTTTGTTATCCTTTTTCTTTTACTGTAGCCCCAACAAATACTCTTGTAAGGACCAATAGCGCTGCTGCTGTTTGTTCTTTCTCCTCCTCCTCCTCCTCCTCCTCCTCTTCTTCCTCCTCCTCTTGCTCCTCTTCCTCCTCTTCTTCCGCTCCCAAAATCTGCCAAGAACAGAGAGAAGATAAAGAACGCGGAGCAAAACAATATTTCATAACAAAACTTCCATTTTTCTTGCTCCTTTCTTCCTTTGTGCATTTCTTTCCATTCATCTGTACTTTTACCTGTTACCACCCATCTCTCTCTCTCTCTCTCTCTCTCTCTCTCTCTCTCTCTCTCTCTCTCTCTCTCTCTCTCTCTCGTTTTGTGTGTGTGTGTGTGTGTGTTTACGGTACAAGGTGTCGTAACTAATGGTTACTGTCACCAGTCTTACCCACTTGTCCTCTCTGCTCATTTGTACAATCATTTGCCCGTCGATAAACTCTCACCTCTATTTTGTTATTGTATGTACGGTACACATGTTTTTGTTTTTATTTGCATGTCTTCGTCTTCTTCGTCTTCGTCTTCTTCTCATTATTATTATTATTATTATTATTATTATTATTATTATTACTAGTAGTAGTAGTAGTATCAATGTCTTCATCATGATCATCATTTAAATGTATTTGTTGTTGCTGTCGTTGTTGTTCCTGCTCCTGTTATTATTTTTTATAGAGTTGTTGTTTTCACCTGTCCACGTAAATGTTTACTTAAAAGGCATATCCGTCGTGCCACTATGCCCTGCTCCTCTCTTCATCCTCCTCCTTTTCCTTCTCTTCCACATCCACCTTTTCCACCTCCTCGACCCACAAAACGAGTCCTCGCCTCCCACTCCTCTCTTGTCCACCTTGCCAGTTTGGGTCAGAGGTCAGGAGGGAGAGAGGAGAGGATGGGCTGGGAGGGAGATGGGGCGTGAGGGGATGCGAGGGCGATGAGGAGTAGATTATATGAGGAGGAAGAGAGGGGGATGGACGTTAAAGTTGGATGAGTTTCAGGGAATAAAGGAAGAGGAGGTGGAGGACTTGAAACAAGAGAAGTTGAGAGAAAAGGAGTAAGAGGGAGGAGAAAGAGGAGGGATAAATAAAAGTAGAACAGAATGAGGAGTAAGAACGAGAAGAGTAAAATGGGAAAGGAGGAAGAGGAGGAGAGAAAAGGGATAGCAGTGAGGAAGATTTCTCACCGCCCAATACTCCCTCCAACCAGCTCTGGCAAGATAAGAAGAAATACCATGCATTACGATAAAACTGCTTGAAAACTTACAGGAAGCTATAAGAGCTGTTGCTATTGCTACTTCTGTCTGGTGTTGGACAAATAGCAACAATTTTAAATGTTATTTTAGTACATCAGGGGACAGAATCTAAGTTATGCACTACAGCCTAAACACTTCTCAGATTTAATTTAAAAAACTTATCAGTTGTGCTATCGACGGCATTAGCTGAAATATAGTTCAGGACTTTGATGACCGACTGAAGAATTTATTGTCCTTTTGTTACACTTCATTGATTAAATGTGTTACACTTCATTGATTAAATGTAAATCATCTCACCACATTCATAAACTGACTGTACTGTCATCCAGTAAGCCTCCAGATACGTAAACCTTAGTCTTGGGACAGGAGATCTTAAGTTCCAAAGGACTTAACCTCGAGAGCCATAACCACAACCTCAGCAACTCAGTAAAGATTAGTGCATTATCTGCAAAAACAAGATCGATGATCTTGGTATTATCGACAAATGCTCCACAATGACATTGATCCACGACGTGCAAGTGTTGAAACGTGACAGAATAAAAGGCTCAGCCCTGCATTACTTCCGCATTATCGAGAAGTAGACAGTCTCTCCCCATTAATCGACAGTTGACGGCATTCTCACTTATGTAGCACAAGCCATTCAGTACACTAATAATCCCTATAGGAATTACACGGAGTCGCAGATCTCAGAGTGCCTTATGAAGTAATGAATCGAACGCCTTCTTGGGATTTATATGCCATACTCTCGCATGTCCGCGTTCCTCCTGGAAACGAAGCGGTAGTATACGGTCAATTGTCGACTTGGTAAGCATGAACCATGACTGTTTAGGTTTCTGATCTTTCATCATGTGACCGTGAATCTGCATCAGCAATAGATGAGCCATACTGAACAGTGTACTACTACTGGAAATGCTGCAGTCCTGACTGTCCCCTTTTCCTTAACCCCCTTTTCAAATCAGTAGTAGTGGTACCCTAATGCCATACAGCAATCAGGGACACGCGTGACCCAGTCTAAGAGTAACTCTGCACTGATATTATAAACACCAGCTGCATTTCCACCCCTGAGTCTTGTCATAGCCTCCCTGACCTCGTCAAGAGAGGGTGAGGTTTTGCCGATGGCTGGATCAGCAGCCGTTGCCTGCACACAAGATGGCCAGAGGAATAAATGGCATGTCCCGTAGTCGTGGAGCCGTAACCCATCACGAAGCTCCTTCCTGGGTGTTGATGTTGTTGTTATTGATGCTGCTGTTCTTGTTGCATCTGTTCTTGTTGCTGTTGTTGTTGCTGCTGTTGTTGTTGTTGTTGTTGTTGTTGTTGTTGCTGCTGCTCCTGTTGTTGCTGCTGCTGCTCCTGTTGTTGCTGCTGCTGCTCCTGTTGTTGCTGCTCCTGCTGCTGCTGCTGCTGCTGCTCCTGCTGCTGCTGCTGCTGCTGCTCCTGCTCCTGCTCCTGCTGCTGCTGCTGCTGCTGCTGCTGCTGCTGCTGCTGCTGCTGCTGCTGCTGCTGGTCCTGCTGTTGCTGCTGCTGCTGCTGCTGCTGCTGCTGCTGCTGCTGTTGTTGTTGTTGTTGTTGTTACAAACACCAGATGAATAAATAGCATGTCCCGTAGTCGTGGAGCAGTAACTCATCACGAGGCTCCTTCCTGGGTGTTGATGCTGTTGTTGTTGTTGTTAATGCTGCTGTTGTTGCTGCTGCTGTTATTGTTGCTGTTTTTTGTTGTTGTTGCTGCTGCTGCTGTTAGTGTTGTCGTTTTTGTTGTTGTTGTTGTTGTAACCGCTGTTGATATTGTTGATCATAGTCATCATCGTCATCATAATCATTATTTTTTTTCTTTTTCTTGCTCTCTTCCTCCTGCTCCTGAGTGTTTGAGTTTTTTTTTTAACTGATTCTCTCTTACTAAAACGGAACTAAAGACACACACACACACACATACACACACACCAAGGCCGCCCACTACTATCTTATAATGATTCCCTGCCCAGTCCACCTCTCCTCTCCTCTCCCGCCTTCCCTTCTTTCTTCCTCGCGCTCCCTCCCTTCTTCCCAGTTTTTCCTCTCCTCTCCCTCGCCTCCTGTTATAATCTCTTTTTTCCTTCATTGCGTGTCTCCTCCCTTCGTTCACCCTTCGTTTACCTTTTTCTCCCTGCATGAAAGCATGTTGACTTCATACTTTTCCTGATCTTCCTTTCATCTGTTCACCTTCCCCTTCTCCTATTTCTTTCTTTCTTCATCCTTGTTTCTCCATAATCATCGTCTGCCCATTTAGTTCTTTGTTCATCTTTATTTACACATTTCTCCCCTTCATTTGACCCCTGTGACCCTTCATCCCTTCGTCCCTTTCCCCTTGTGCACCTCCGCCCTTCCTCCTTTCTCTTGGCATATCTCCTCCCCTCTTTATATTTACTCGTATATTACCTACCTCCCCGAACCTCTTTGTTCCTGTCTTTCCTTCACTTACGACAGTTATTATAACCAACATCACTACAACCACAGCTACATACATTCCTTCTTTTTATCCTCCTCCTCCTCCTCCTCCTCCTCCCTTACCTTGAAGAAGACAATGATCGTACGTTCATTCGTGAAGGAAAGGACGATGGGGTAACGGTAAGTTAGGCCCCAGGGTCGAAGGGATGCAAGAAAGGAGAAGGGAAGTGTCCTTGTATAGTTGTAGATCAGAGAGAGAGAGAGAGAGAGAGAGAGAGAGAGAGAGAGAGAGAGAGATGGATGGATTTCAAGGCATGCAGACAGGCAGACGGACAAACAGTTAAACTTAGAGGCATCCAAACAGACAGACAACAGACAGGCAGACAAACTAAAATTGCAGGCAGACAAACCGTAAAATTGCCTAAGTACATCTAATTTATGAAGTAATCGTACTTTTTTTTCGCCCACATGGCTTGAACAATTAGTTTTTGTCTGCCTTCAGTTTGTGTGATATAAATTGAACGTTTACCGAGGGATAACAGGGAATGTGAAACGGAAGTTAGTTTCACATGAGTTACTTAGATATTTTATACGACCCGATTGGGGATGAAAGATTGATGCATTTTCTCACGGCATCACGTGTACAGGCAAACAAAGGAAGAGGAAAACATATGATACATGTTATTTTTCTGCATGTATGTTACGAAACATAAATAAAAGTTAACGATATTTATGAAAACAAATAGCTAGAATGGTCTGGCATCGTGTGTGTGTGTGTGTGTGTGTCCTGCCATCTCCATCTTCATCTTCCCTCTGCACCCCCTCCCCTCACAATACTCCATTGTCCTTTCCAAATCGCAGCGCCTCGTCCTTCATTATAATCCTCAAATGACCTCTTCACTGTGTGTGTGTGTGTGTGTGTGTGTGTGTGTGTATAATATATATATATATATATATATATATATATATATATATATATATATATATATATATATATATATATATATATATATATATATATATATATATATATATATATATATATATATATATATATATATATATATATATATATATATATATATATATATATATATATTAATATAATATTGATTATCGCGATGAACATGTAAGGAATACTTCACAAGCACTCCGGACGCACTGTAAAAGTAGCAATGAAACAACTACTATGCACTTTTAAATACGTCCTATCCATAAAACATCGTTAAAATATCCTTCATGTCCCTAAACGGTCGTTGTGACTACCAACTTTGTACTGCATGACTCAAATGATTCAAAATTGCTTACTCGGACAAGGTTGCTGCAGAAATCTATATAATTCGTAAGTTTCTCAACAACAAAGCTCCAAGTTATGTTTAAGTTGTTAGAAATATTATTAAGGACTTCACATTCGTCTCAAATTCAAAAAGTCTTAGTCTCAAGAAT
This sequence comes from Scylla paramamosain, assembly GCF_035594125.1. Lineage (NCBI taxonomy): Eukaryota > Metazoa > Arthropoda > Malacostraca > Decapoda > Portunidae > Scylla > Scylla paramamosain. The sequence continues at coordinate 414,637 of NC_087153.1, read as the reverse complement.
ACCTTCAGAGACAAACCCCGGATGAAAATCATGCAGGGTCCCAAAGATCTCAGCACATTTGCATGCGTTCATTGAGTTCTCTACAACTGTTAGGTCACACTGCTGGCTAATAGCTTTAAACTACCTATCACCTCAAGATTCATGAAGTACTGTGCCTCATGTTCAGAAGCTCGTAAGAGGTGATTGTTTTTCTTGGAGCCTGTGAATGGAGGGATCAAGTTTTAGTTAATAATCTGATGGATCTTGGAAAAAAAATACTTTCTGAAAGCGTGTAAGAGCGTATATATATATATACTACTTTGGGACTCGCTGGCGAATGGTCGCTGTTTGTAGGATGGGAGGGGACCCTTCATGGCGTCATCAGTCGCTAGGCATGTTTCCGTGGCCTTGACGGATGGGAAAGAGACGGGGAGCAGAGGAAGGAAAGGGGGAAAGGGGGGACAGGAGGGAAGGTGTCAGAGGAGGCGGGAAGACCAAGATGTGGGTGGGGAGAGTGAGGCCTTGTTTGCGACACTCTCAATTCACTTTCTCTCTCATTTCATATCCATGTCATTTGCTTTACCAGTGTGTGTGTGTGTGTGTGTGTGTGTGTGTGTGTGTGTGTTTTATTGTTGTTTGTACCTATATTTATGAAATATAGGTAAAATCAAGTCTATTATTCTATCCCCCATATCACTTTTATTTATTTTCTTTTCAAAATGTGTGTATGTTTCCAACATACACAGTTCTCAATGGCAATAAGTGCCATGAGTCAGTGCATCAGGTAGGAAAATATCTTTATCTCGGTACTTTTTTTTCACTTTGGACTCCTGCTGCACCGCTCTCAAATGTTATCATATTGGTCAGTTCCTGTCTCATTAGTTATACGTTTACACATTATTACCATGTCTTCTCTCTTTCAGAGTGTCAATATCTAGTTTATCCGACCCTCGTTTTGTGTGTGTGTGTGTGTGTGTGTTACGTGGTTATTATAATCTTGCTCTAAATTATATATCATAGATATAATTTTGTACGTAATGATAGACCTCTTTTATTTTAAGCTTGTTGACTTTCTCATTTCATGTCCATGTCATTTGCTTTACCAGTGTGTGTGTGTGTGTGTGTGTGTGTGTGTGTTTTATTGTTGTTTGTACCTATATTTATGAATATAGTATTTTATATAGTATATATTATAATAATATGAATATAGTATTTTGCTTATCGTGTTGTACGTATGTTTATACTTTATTCGATGTCCATTGTTGCTTCCTCCTTTTGACTTCATTACATTTAATTACAAGAGCACGAAAATTGATTTTTTTTTTTTTTCAGTGGCCAGCCTGAGAACTGGTAACGACCTTGTACTCGTATTCCGTCGGGTTACAGGATGAGGGAGAGAGGGACGGAGGAACGTCAGGGAGGGAAGGAGGAAAGGGAGGGAGGACCGAGCAGATGGGGGAGGGGGAAAAGGAGGGAGAGAACCACCTTCATCTCATGACATACTTTTGTCCATCCTCCAGGGAGCCCCTTTTACTCGTGTGTGTGTGTGTGTGTGTGTGTGTGTGTGTGTGTGTGTGTGTGTGTGTGTGTGTGTGTGTGCGCGCGCGCGTGCGCACGAAAAAAAAGAAGAAAGGGGAGGGAGAGAAAAAAGTAGAGAGAAAGGAAGGTCAAATAAGGAAGAGTGAATAGAGAGTACTGGAGAATTTTGTTGCGAAGATACGAGAGAGAGAGAGAGAGAGAGAGAGAGAGAGAGAGAGAGAGAGAGAGTACTTATTCAGGTAGTCAGTGAAAGTGATGTGAATGAAAACGAACACAAGGTACACTGCTGAAAAGTGCCACGACGAAACTTGCATGCATTAGGAGAAACACAAAATTACGGTCAGCCGCAGTACAAACACACAGACTTCAATCTTGCAGCTAAAGAAATAAGTAAATGAGTAAATAAATAAATAAATACAAAAAAAAAACGAGTTAATAAGACATAAGAATGAAAATTAGTTAGGAAGTTATAAACATGGAAAGGAGGAGCAGGAGGATGACCGGGAGGAGGGGTAAGAACCTTGAGGGTCACGGGCAGGGCAGTGGCTGGACAGTACCGTGGAATTACTGGCAGACCTAACAGTTACTCTCCCTCCCCCTCCTCTCTCTCTTTCTCTTTTTCTTCCTCTGCCTTACAGGACGACCCGTGGGAAAGACTAGATGAACCTTTAGCATTTGGAAGATCGTGGTGACGGTGATGAAGGAGGCGGCTCTGAGGAAAAACTGAAGGACGATAGAGAGTAGGAAGATGAAATCAGAGAAAAGGAGGGATGAGGGGGAAGACTGGTGCTGGCAGGTGTTAGGTAAGTGAGGAGGATGGGTAAGATGTGAAGAATTGTGGGAGGGTGACGTAGGAAGATAAGAAGGAGAGGTGAGAGAGAGAGAGAGAGAGAGAGAGAGAGAGAGAGAGAGAGAGAGAGAGAGAGAGAGAGAGAGAGAGAGAGAGGGGGGGGGTGATGAGCATATACAGCTGAACTTAAAGTGATTGTCCGGAAAGGCCCACCGAGTCACCAACGTTATGGGGAACTATTAGGACAACAGGGCCATAAATTTTGGTCGTATAATACAGGAAGGATGTGTCTGTTAGAAGCAGTACAGAAGAAAATGACTAAAAAAATACAAGGGGTGAGAAATATTCCTTATGATGAGATTGAAAGTTTTGAATTTACATTTCCTTTGTGAGGCATAGATTAAGAGGGCATCGGATGGAAGTCGTTCACTGGTACAAAGATGGTACAAGGGTGACAAATAAATTCCCACTGTAATCAGAATAGGACATACAAATGATGGGCTCAAGTTTGATAAAATTAGATATAAAAAAAGCGCTAGGAAGAAATTGGTTCTTAGTGGTAGAATAATAGAACAGACTCAGTAATCGGGTTGTTACTGTTGAGTCATTAAGGAGCTTTAAAAGATGATTAGTCAAATCTATAGAAGGGGGTGATAGGTAGACGTATGTTTCAAACAGGGACTGCCACGTGTGGAGCTTATGTCTTTTTGAAGCTTCCCTTATCTTCTAATGTTCTTATGACGCAGACTCGCATGAGGAAGGATTGTGTGGTGGGCGATTTTGGAATACATACAGGCTCATATATTTTTTTTTCTTTTATCTGTTGCCTTCCCTGTCCAGACTTCCGTGAGTAGGCTAGTCAGGAGAACACTAGGATAGGTCTCAATACCAGTGTTGAAAGTGAAAGGTTAGCCAAAGTGGAAATGTGTTCATGGAATTAAATGTCAGGAGTGGTGTTCAGAGATTTAGTATGTAACATACAACAACTCACTTCAATAGATACGAAACCTTAGTTTGTACAGGGATAATTTTTTGCCTCTTGGTGTGGTGTTAGTCTGACACACTCGGGGTGCTGAGTTTCTGTCTCCAGGCGGCTTACAACTTTTTTTTCCTAAACATGTTCGTCAGGTGTCGCCCTGATTGACGTGTACGTAAGATAAAGCGAAGAGAATTTAGATGAACAAGATGAGTAAGTTGAAAAGTTGCACCATTATATATAAAAGCATGGAAGAAGTTCCTGGGAGTTTCCCGTCACCTATGTCTTATAATTAAACCCAACACAAGACGAGGCGAGGCTAGGCGAGGCGAGGCGAGGTTAAATTGCACGATTTGTATTTGAAGTTCCTTTGGCGAGTACTGATAATTTCAGTCACAATCCACATTGTGGTTATTGGTTATTATTGTAGTCCTTTACTCTCCTCATGCTTTAATTTAAACCTTCCATCGCTGTCTGCCGATTTTCTAGACATAAAAACATGGATCTAATATCTTTAATACTCGTACAAGTATCGTTATGTTTTATGAATTGATAAGAATTTACAACATTACTTGAATGAATTTTCAACGGATTTACAAAAGATATTTTATCACATTAGTCTGTAAACTTAACAGAGCTTATGTGCTTTTCTTGAAGTTCGTTTAAAGGTTAGTGCTGGAGACAGGTGGCATGGACGAGAGTTCTTTATCACTCTTTATCACTCACCCTTGGGATATTCGGCCGCTGTCAAGTTTTCACCTACCCGTGGGCCTTGATGACAACCACTTCGTTGAGCGGACATCCCATGCTGACAATGACGGCATTGTCCCATACATTTTGAGCATTGCACTATAAATCTTGAACTGCTTTTCTGTCATTTCCAAGGGCCTTGGCCGAGAAACCAACCCAATGCTATACTGCACGTTGGATGCGCTTGTACAAAAGCACTTCAGTTAATTCCACGACACAGCCCGGCTTACATGCACAGGTGTGTCTCCGTAGCCTTGAGTTGGCCATTTGGCACCTCGCATCCTTGAGGCACGGATGACACAAAGATCTTTAGCCGTCACAGTCACATTTACACAGCGTTGTGTTCCTACAACTGACTATGCTGTTTAGCAGAATGGTGAGCAGCATGCACACTGCGTCCTCTTGTCAAGACCGGCACACCTTGGCACAGGGATCTCCTGAGGCATCTTCTCACAGCGGCTTGAGACCTTGGCCCACTTGGATCGTTTCTCTGCCACATTCCTGTATGAAACTTCAATAAAACTTAGCCATTGAATATTAAGACAGATGCCATTGAATATTAAGACAGGATGAAATCAAAAGCTTTTCGTTTTATCATTTCCTCTCCTGTAACTGACTGTGTTCAGCTTCTTTCTCATAGCCGCATTGTTGCATCTCTTGCTATCTTCTACTGCTATTTTCATGCCAACTGCTCTTCTGATCTTGCTAACTGCATGCCTCCCCTTCTCCCGCGGCCTCGCTGCACAAGACTTTCTTCTTTCTCTCATCCCAATTCTGTTCACCTCTCTTAGGCAAGAATTATCCAGTATTCTCAATCTTTTTTTTTTTTTTTTTGTAAACTCTGGAATTCCCTGCTTGCTTTTGTATTTCCACCTTCCTATGACTTGAATTCTTTCAAGCGAAAGGTTTCAAGACACTTATCCTGTAATTTTTGACTACCGCTTTCGATTATGTTCAGGGACCGGCACCTCAGGGCCTTTTATTTTTTGCAGTTATGTTGCCCTTGGCCGGTGCCCCTCCTACATTAAAAAAAAAGTAACGTTATATAATCTTTTGTTCCTTCGTAGCAGACTGAAATATTTGCAAGAGTACAATGAAAATAAAACTCTTTAGTGTAATTATCCGTTAACTTTTCTTCGTGTATAGATAATGAAAAAAATAAATAAATAAAAATATGGAGGTTCACTTTTATCCAAAAACTACTATTCATGTAGTTATTCTCTAAATCCTACGAGATACCTTCATTCACTTCCATCATCGTGTTAATCTTATCAATAACGCGGAAGAAGAATATTAACTGAGTAATAGAAATTATCAATAAAAAAAAAATGATCTAGCATAGTTAGATCAGACGCACATACATTAAGGAAAAATTTAAACACATTGGCTTACCATCTTTTCTTGGAGTCTGTGCCAGTAAGGGTCCCTGCACCAAGAATATGACTGTTTTACGAAAGGAAAATAAAATTAAATGAGCAATTCTCCCTCTCCTCTTACGTAGGGCCAAACGAAGAAAACTGTATTTTTCAGTGTTTTAAATTGCTTGACATATCCAATAATTCGATAGTGCAGCATGCTTACATTTAGTAAGATCAGAAGTCTGGCGTTATGTAAGTGTTCTGCATGAATTCTTCAATTCTGAAAGGTTGGAATTCTAGAAAAAAGCATGAAGTGCATATCATCACTATGACTGCATAGGATAATAAGTTTGATTTAGAAGATCACTTATAAGTAATGGGAAGAGAATGGGTGGCAGCAAAGAACCTTGATGAACACCACTGTCAATAGACTTAGACACAATAGTAATAAAACAGTCAGAAAGGAGACACGAGTTTAAGTTTGGAAATTTGAGCTTTGTGCCTGATCCTATGAAATTATTCTATGTGGCTAAGGCAATAGCGAAAGTTTCACTAAAATTCTGAAAGAAAAGGATGACCAAGATTTAATGAGGAAGGCCGGAAGATACTAGTAGACCGGCCACGACGGAACTAAGACTGGCAGTCAGATTAGGTAGAGTGAAGTGAGAGATATTCAAAAGATCCTGTTGAGGATAGTTTCAAAAACTTTTGAAGAAAAGAAATTAAACCGATATTCTGAAAGATTAGAGTGATCACCCTTTTTAGGGGCAGGCTGGATGTAGGCCAACTTCCAGCAGAAAGAAAAGATGGATGTTAATAGACAGAGTTGGAATAGTTTGACCAGGCGAGGTGCGTACACGGAGGCACAGTTACAGAGAACAAGAGGGACTCCGTAAAGCTCATAAGCTTTGTGAGGGTGAAGGCCAGCAATTGCATGGGAAACGTTATTAAGAAGATTCTTAACAAGGCATGAAGCAGTCGTAGTGTGGAGAAGAGGAAGGAACAAGTCCTTTGTCATCCAGCGTTAATTTTTTTTTTTTTTTTTTTTTTTTGCCAAAATCTGAACAAAGATTTCAGCTTTAGAGATAGATGAGATTGCAGTGGTGTCATCAGGTGGAAATAAAGGAGGGAAACTTGAAGAAAAGTTGCTAGCTAGGTGCCAGAAGCCACAGGGGAAGTTTGATCGGGAAAGTTTTTTTTTTTTTTTTATTAGAGTTTTTGACGAGTTGAAGGACAGGCATGGCATAATTGCGGCCAGAAATGCAAGGCTCAGGTACCGTTTGTAGACACCTCTATTTCTTGATAGCACAGGAGCAGGTTGAGTTAAGACAAGGTTTATGTAGAATGCTTAGGACGAGAGATAAAGTGTGAAATGTACGCTTTCATACCAGACACAGTCACCTTCATTTATTCACTCAGCACACAAGAGATGAGTCCCTGACGCAGACCTAGTAGTCATTCCTTGGACATTCAGAGTGTTATCTCCTCAGGTCCCTCCAGTTAGCGGAGGCAGAATGCCAGGGCCGGTCTGCCTTGGAGGGTTATGAGCAGGGATTGGAGTGACAAGGCAAGACACAGATATGGGATTATGATCAGGGAACCCTAGCGGAGAGAACAGAGTAACAGAATTAGCAGAAAGATTATTTGTTTCACTTCATTTGTCTCATAAGAGAAAAAAATATCAGTGTAAACAAGAGGTGATGTTGCTATTGCTTACCTCCCCCTTTCCTCTTCCGTGGCAGGTCACGCATCGTGCCGGCCAGCTTGGCCAAAAATAGAAACTGAGGAGCAGATGAAGTGACGTCGCCAGGCACAATCCGAGCCTAGTGGCAGGTAAAGTATGATTATCTCCCTTTACCCCTGTAATTGTACTTATTCGTGTGTGAAGTTACGCGTAAACCTGAATTTTCGTGAATCTGACACACACACACACACACACACACACACACACACACACACACACACACACACACACACACACACACGTCCTGACATATGATCAGGAACTTGTTTAAGAAGCCGAAGCTCTATCCAGCCTTCACCTTTGATCCCTACCCACCCCCACTCACCCACCACACCCCAACCCCACCCGTTCTTCACCTGCGAGCCTACCTGACACCCACCCCGACCCTCTGCTACATCGCATTCCTTGGTACTGTGTGTGTGTGTGTGTGTGTGTGTGTGTGCGTGCGTGTGTTGGGTGCGGAGTCACCCAAGTAAAATTCATCTTAGGTAGTTCTTTCTTGATTATCGCCAAGAGCCCATTTCGAAGATCTCTCGTGTCAATAAGCGGTATCTATGCTGTCAGTAGATAATAAAGGTATGGTGTAAATATGTTCACCCGACAACGGCGTAACTCATAGCGATTCGTGATTTTTTTTGTGAGGTATTTCGTTAGGCTTTCTATGAGTCCTTCCTACTCTCCCTTACCTTCACCTCCCCCGCATCTGAATGAGCCTTCGCTGCCTTCTTTGGTTTGGTTCCGGCATTTAATTATTCAACGTAGTGATGCTGCTGCCGATGCTGCTGTTGCTGCTGCTGATAATGACGATGATGCTGATGATGATGTTCAAGGTCATGAGTCGGAGGAGCGGCTGTGCAGTTGTGGTGAGATACAGACGGAGAGACACGTACTGGAGAACTGTACTCTCACCCAACATCTAAGGAATAACTATAGATACGAAACAATGGAAGATGTATTTACAAAATGTACAACTAGCGAGATGTGTAATGTAATTTTCGATGTACTTAAAGTATATAAATAAGGAAATTTAAATGAATGCGAATAAGTTGTATGATATCTGGTAATGTCTATTTTTGGGTAGAGAAAAAAAATTTTTATTTTTGTATTTTGGGAGTTCTTTTGCTGCTTTGCAAGAATATTTATTTAATGATTTAGAATATTGTGGACTACAATTATTAATGGACTACTGCTGTGGATATTTTTTGTATTTTAGTTTTTGTTTTAGTTTTGTTTGCTGTAATATGATTGTGTAGTCAATAAATCTATCTATCTATCTATCTATCTGTGTGTGAGAAAGGTGTACCGCTCTCTCTCTCTCTCTCTCTCTCTCTCTCTCTCTCTCTCTCTCTCTCTCTCTCTCTTTCTCTGAAGGAAACAGTTCAAAATTACATTCCTTTTTTCCTTTATTATTACTAAATGCTTAATTGAACACATTTTGGCGCCTTTCTTCACAACAGTGGCTTCCCTGCTAGGTGGTTGTGCTGCTGTCATGCTGTGCAGTGGCAATGTAAGGTGTGGTGATAATCGTGTCGTATTTAAAAGTCTACGGTGGCCATTTGAATTTTGTTCGATTCATATAATTAATCCATGTACATAGTACTTGAATATATTTCATTTTCTCACTTTTTAGACACGACATAAACTTAGGAAACAGACTGTTAATATATTTAGGAGAACAGTGATTGTCTACCATAGTAGCAACAGAACGGTCAGAAACGAAATGAAGTTACAGAAAGAAGGATAGAAGTCGTATGAAGGTAGTTTGGCAATTAAGGCTTTGTGCCAGATTCTATCAAAAACTTTTGATATGTCTAAGAGAACAACAAACGTTTCACCAAAATCCCTAAAAAAGGATGACTAAGACTCAGTAAGGAAAGCCAGATCACCAGTAGAATGGCCTCGACGGAAACCATACTGGCGATCAGATAGAAGGCTGTGAAGTGATAGATGTTTAAGAATCTTCCTGTTGAGGATATATTTAAAAACTTTAGAGAGGCAGGAAATTAATGAATTAAAACAGTAACCCTTTTTAGGAGCAGGCTGAATGTAGGGAAATTTCCAGTAAGAAGGAAAGGTAGATGTTGATAGACATAGTTGGAAGAGTTTGACTAGGCAAGGTGGAAGCACGGAGGCACAGTTCGGAGAACAATAGGAGGGACCCCATCAAGTCCATAAGCCTTCCGAAGGTAAAGACCAGCGAGGGCATGGAAAGCATCGCTGTGAACGATCTTAATGGGTTGCATGAAGTAGTCAGAGGATGGAGGTGAGGGAGGAACATGCCCTGAATCATCCAAGATCATCCAATATATATATATATATATATATATATATATATATATATATATATATATATATATATATATATATATATATATATATATATATATATATATATATATATATATATATATATATATATATATATATATATATATGCTGCTAAAGACAGTAAGGGAAGAAAGCGGTATCAGACTACGACAGCGGTACGGTAATAATAATAATAATAATAATGAAATAATAATAGTAATAATAATATTGTTGTTGTTGTTGTTGTTGTTGCTGCTGCTGTTGTTATCATCATTATCATTATAATTATAATGCTGATTAATGCTGATGATAAGGACGATGTTGATGGGATGAGGGACAGGATAATGATGATCAGGAGAGTAAAATTTACAGAAAGTCCTTCAGTACTCTGGAGATAACTAGGTGAGTGTAAATGAAAATGTATGAATGAAAGAATAAAGATAAAGCAATTTGATAATAGTCGTCACATTCATCGCCTCGCTTCTCTTGATGAATACTGACTAGGCTTCCATTAGCAAACACTCCTGGTAGCGAGAGGCCCCTTCAGCCACTCGCGTCCAGTGGGCCTTGTGGCGGAAACGACTAGGTTGTGAACCTCCAGCACCGCATCAAGGTCGCTCGGGACACGTGTAGCTCCCTCAGCCTTTGTGCTGTTTTTTTTTTTTTTTTTTTATGCTAATATTTTTATTTTGCCTATTTCTATGTAGTATGCAAGAAATTTTGATTATTTTTCAGTAAGCATCAATCAATGTCCAATAGGCTGCAGCGTTTGTGTGGACCATACGAGCTGAGAATCCTAAGCAGGCACTCAGTTTGTGTGTGTGTGTATACATATATATACGAGTATATATATATATATATATATATATATATATATATATATATATATATATATATATATATATATATATATATATATATATATATATATATATATATATATACAACCAGTACTTACAATCTTTCATCCCTTTTAGTAGAAACTGTGGAACTCTCTGCCTGCTTCTTTATTTCCCCTTACTTCAAGAGGGAGGTTCCAAGACACTTCTTTAGTTGTGGTTAATCTTCCTGTCCCTTTCCTTTAAGGAGTGGCATCCTCAATGGGCCTTTTCTGTCCATTACTGTCGGGTCTTGGCCAGAGCCTCTCCTAAAAAGAGAGAGAAAAAAAATTCTGATTGAAAATCTTGATATTCTTACTATTTCTTGAGAATTTCCTCCCGACACGAAAATATCGAAATCATCCATAAAAAAAATAATAAATAAATAAATAAAAAATAGCGTATCCCTGCTGCAAATTATATAATTAATATACAGTGTGGTATTCGAATTTTGCTGGTTTATGTGATGACGAAACATTGTTACAAACGTGTTCTATGGGTGAGGTAATTTATCAACCGCGCGTGAGCAGGACCACGAATTTCATAATGAAGATAAAGTTTGTAAAAATGTTGTGAGAAATGGTGTCAAATACCTTAGATAAATCCGAGGAAATCTTTAAATGGTACATTTTAGCATCTATTGTTTGATATATATATATATATATATATATATATATATATATATATATATATATATATATATATATATATATATATATATATATATATATATATATATATATATATATATATATATATATATATATATATATATATATATATATATATATATATATATATATATTATCACTTTGGTAGTGATCTTGTTGCTGGTCCAGATAAATTATGGTCAATGAGGGTTGCTAATGATTGTGTGACTCTGGTAGGCTTTGTTATTACTGTAGAAAATGAGTGAGAATAGAATAAGTATATTAACTTGTTATCATTTGTATTAAATAAATTTTACATTGAAATTATCCATTATAAAAACTGATGATTTTCTTGAAGCTATTATGTTTTCTTTGTTTTCTTATGTACTATCTAAAGCTGAATGAAAATCATTATGAACACCATTTGGAGGTCTATATGTCAATCCTTTTATTCTATTTTTTTTTTTTTTATTCTTTTATCTTATTTATTTATTTATTTATCTATTTACTTATTTTTATTTATTTATTTATTTTTGTGTGTGTGTGTGTTCATTCCTGGTCTATCAAATGTATGTATATGTTGTACCTGTAATGAGATATCCTGTAAAACATCACCTTGAAAGTCTTAGTGCAAAGTAGACAGCTACTTTGCCATTCATGTTCTTGTTACTGAAAAAGGAAAACCTATATTTATTCATTATATTAGTGTAGGTACCATTTGTTATCATTTTATCGTGTTTCGCATAAGCCTATAATTGATATTACTTATATCTAAACATAAAATAAAATAAATATATAAATGGAGTGATATATTACGAATGTTACATGACATTATCTTTACATATGGAACTATTGAAGTTAATTTGAAAAATAAAATTAGGGATTATCAAAGAATAACAATCAATTAACTAAGTAAATACAATTATTGTACTTGTAATTGTAATTATTATTGTATTGAGAGAGAGAGAAGAGAGAGGGAGAGAGAGAGAGAGAGAGAGAGAGAGAGAGAGAGAGAGAGAGAGAGAGAGAGAGAGAGAGAGAGAGAGAGAGAGAGAGAGAGAGAGAGAGAGAGAGAGAGAGAGAGAGAGAGAGAGAGAGAGAATCCGTTTAGGAAAGGGAAATGCAACAAACACATAGACAAACAGACAGACAGGAGAAGAAGAGAA
>NC_087153.1:372500-397500 GCF_035594125.1 Scylla paramamosain | reverse complement strand
TCCTTTTCCTTGGTCACCACAGAAAGTTGTTGGTCATTTATTGAAGACTGAGTGTGGTCGTGTTGCTGACGTTGTTGATGTGAGGTGGAGAAGGAGAGGAAGATGATGATATGATGAGTATGAAGAGTGGATGAGTGGAAGAGGAGCAGGGGGGAAGAAAATGGGTAATGAAATCATATTTTCATGCTTATTGGATCTATTCCGAAAGAAAAGTTACCACTACGAAGACGAATTAGCACTCGGATGACGACGAAAAAATATAAACACGCAGTGGCAAACCCGAGGCCTGTGGTTAGATCCTTCTGAGAGCTGGTTTCTCGGCAAGGGAGTCCAGTGGTCTACAATTACTCCTATGTCTCTCATCCATCCTACCCTTAATTTTGACTTTGGATAGGATCTTAAACATGTGAGTTTGTGACATTACAAAATTCAACCGAATATCAGCGTTTCTAATAAAGCTTAAAAGTGTTCTTTTTACCACACACACACACACACACACACATACACACACAATACAGGTCAATTACTCTTGGAAAAAGCAACAGCAATAAATAAACATTATTAAGTGGTAAGGTGCGACATAAGAGATCACCGTTGGTGCGCAACTCTTACATAAAACAAAATGCAAAAATCATTTGAATTCAGGATGTTTTCTTCTTTCGTTTATGTATCATAAGTTTACAAACTGTCGATAGTCAAGAAAAGGTCGTTCCTTTTTTTTTCAAGACAAAGTGGGACAGTCTGGACAGACTCCCCGCAGTGTGCCTGTCTCCCTCCCTCCTTGTCTCCCTCTCTCCCTGCCTCCCTCTGCCCTTTTCATTACCAAGTCACTTGCAGGATCCATCGTCACCTTGGAAGCAAAAAACATGCTCAAAGATATATGTAAAAGTACTCGCGCAAACCAAGACCAAGACGGTGTAAAAATATACTTGATACTTGCTGTATCATCATGGAAAAAATAATTAAAAAAAAAAAACAATTGTATAACATTTCTGTCGTTACTTAACGTCTGTGTCGCAGAACTCGCTTGCAGTAATTTATCCCACTTGAAGGAGTCCTTCATATCCAGAATTAAAGTTTCCGAGGTCGTTTTTTTTTTTTTCGTTGTACCACCTGACGACCTATTCCATTTGCCGCTACGGCCGTCTTAATCTCGGCACCGTCCCTCGTCCCTCACCAGGCCAAGACCTCCAGCCTGCGCGATACCTTTCCCTTGCTTGAGCCTTGTCCTCCTCTCTAGTTGAAAGGTGAACTAAATGAGCAAAAGAAAAAAATGGAGATGTATTCACTTTACGAGAGAGAGAGAGAGAGAGAGAGAGAGAGAGAGAGAGAGAGAGAGAGAGAGAGAGAGAAAGGAAAAGAATGTCGAGGATACAGAGAAAGTGGACTGAAGACCTGAAGGCAGTAGGAGAAAGAGGTCACAAGGTGGGATGATAGAGGCACCCTTTTGGTACATTCTTTCATCTCTGTAATCAGAAACACCAGTTACTCAACAGACCTACATGGACATAAGTAGGACTCAAGGGTCACGCCTCAGCAAAATGGTTACGCGTGCATGTGAACATTTCTGACACATATACAAAAGCTATAATAATGTTGAGTGAAAAAAAAATTTAATCATGACTTATCAGGAATATTTAATGAATAGTAATGAGGATAAAAAAGAATTATACGACCGCTTAAACGGATGACCCTAATAAGATTAAAAGAATGCTTCTGACCAGCGAGGAGGAGTAGGAGAAGGGAAAAAAAGTAGGAGAAGAAGGATATGAACATGACGGGGAGGAGGAGGAGGAGGAGGAGAAGGAGGAGGAGGAGGAGGAGGAGATACAGCATGTTATGTAAATATTAGAAGTACGTAGAAGGGACAGAGCTGAACAGGGAAAAGAAGAAGAAGAGGCGGAGGAGATAGGGCAGAAGAGGAGGAGGAGGAGGAGGAAGAGGAGGAGGAGAAAGAGGAGGAGGAGAAAGAGGGGGAGGAGGCTTATACCGATGTTCCTACGAATCCTGCTTCTTGTATACAACTTTTTACTGGCAGTGCGAGGGAGAGGGACACTCCCCGCTCTGACATACTGCTGCTTATAAATAGATAAACAAATAAATAAAATAACGCTATAATTTATTGGAGGAAAAGTTATGGAATTCTTCATCGACAGAGCGAAAGAAACACCTGATGATGATTTCTAACTTTAGCTAAAATGAAGAAATGGTTACGTGAAAACTGATGCAAAGGAATGACAGCAACAATGAGCCGTCAGTTGCAGGTCACCGCGGGCCACAAGAGCACTCCCAAAATAGACTGTCATGTGTGAGTATCTAGTACTGAGAACTTACTTTTTTATTATTTTTAAGGTACTTGCTGTTACTTTTTTGTGGCACCGTACTGTGAGTACTTTCTTGAGCTTCTTGCTGATGTGTGGCCGTGGAACTTCACCAGCGTCTTGTTTAGCGACAATGTTATTTAGGTGTCTTTCGCGTAGAGCTCATCTTAATGACCCTTAGCATCATGGTTACTTTTTAGTTCACTGTCTATTTCGCGTCGCTGTTAACGATGACAGCTAGTTCCTTTTATTTGCTCACCATTTCTAGTGATTCATTGCGCACATTGTACTTTTTATTTTTTCCGTGTTTGATTAATGACATGGCGAATCATATAATGGCCGTGCAATTTTTTTTTTTTTTTTTTCTAAGGATCTTCAAATCATTGCAGTAACTTTTCTTTCTCATACTTGTGGTCGCCAACAGAATTCGAGACATTCCCTAAAAAGCCTAAATTTCATGAGCTGTTGAATATTGTCTACAGAGATAAGGTGCCAGTACTGAACGATGAGCCTTTAATTTCCATTCTGAATCCTGGCCATAAAGTTTAGCTCTCTGTCTTGTAGGTATAAGCCAGTTTTTTATCCTTGCACATACGCAAGTCATCTCCTATTGCAGGGGAATGTGACCTTGTCTACGATTCTGGAGCGATGTATGTTACGTCAGTGGGTATTTATGCATCGCAATTCAAATATATATTGTTAAAAAAAATTACAACCCTTATTTAAGGAGGAGAGCCTGTTCCCAAATACTTTGTGGTATTTGATATTATGAAATCATATTATATTTTTAAGATAGCTACCAGTCTGTCCCTCATAATATTCCTGAAGACTTAACCTGCCACTGACTTCGCTCTTACGGGTCACTAGTTCAGCGCCAACTTTTTTTCTTTTTTCTTTTTTTTTTCTTTTTTTTTATCAGGATTATGTTAGCATGTTCTACGAGCGTTGTTTTGTGCTATTGAGTAATTGAATATTGTGTTTAGTGGAAGCATTACTTATTGCTTTGCCTTATTAAGTAATCTCGAAAACAGGGTATCTAATCCGGATTAAAGAGGAATGAGAAGGTTAGGAGTAAAAGAGGATAGAAGATAAGATGCACGAGGATACACAAACAATAAGAAAAATACACTAAATGGAGAAGCATCAAGAGAATTAAAAGAATAAAAAAAAAAATTGATGAAAATAACAAGAACTATTTAAAACAGATATCGACTGAAATATCTTAACAAAAGGCACTGATTAAAAAAATACAATTAGTTGTTTGAAGTATTTTAGTGTCTTACTGCGTGTGTTTGTGTGAGTGCGCTTTCTCTCTCTCTCTCTCTCTCTCTCTCTCTCTCTCTCTCTCTCTCTCTCTCTCTCTCTCTCTCTCTCTCTCTCTCTTGCATGTAAAAGACAAAAATAATTCTTCTGTTTACAATCTTGACTGACAGGTTAATTAGCAGGCCGCAAGGTGGGATGCCACAGGTGTGATGGAGGAGGGACGCATGGAATGGAGGAAAAGACGGAAGATTTTTCGTCTTTATGAGGTCAAATCTTAGAAGTAGAGAAAGCTACTAGTTATCACACACACACACACACACACACACACACACACACACAGAGAGAGAGAGAGAGAGAGAGAGAGAGAGAGAGAGAGAGAGAGAGAGAGAGAGAGAGAGAGAGAGAGAGAGAGAGAGAGAGCAAAAGAGAGAGAGAGCAAGAGAGAGAGAGAGAGAGAGAGAGAGAGAGAGAGAGAGAGAGAGAGAGAGAGAGAGAGAGAGAGAGAGAGAGAGAGATCCGTCTACTCCTATTGGACAGTACATACTAGAGAGATTAGACAACCGTATTTTAACATTGCTGCATTGGAGGAAATTACGATTTTAATGATAGCCAGGAGTATGGCTGTGGTGGTCATAGAAAGCGTCAGTCACGGAACACGTGTAGTTTATCAAAAGGAGTTTGTAATACCTTGATGAGGGTATAATCGAGTCCAGTAACCTGTTGCGCTCACTCCCACTGTGTACAATGTTATCTCTCAGTCTTTAGTTCCTGATCTGCTGTGTCCTTACAAGGAAAGGTGAATAGCGATTGACATATTCTCAGTAAATTAGACGATATAAGATTGACGAATAACACACTCAACTTCTGGCCATGACTGTCCGAACGGCTGCTTTTCTAATTTATTTTGCTACAGGCATATTTTTCTAAACTTTTTTCAGTGTCGTCTAGATTCTTGACACGTTGAATAATGTTGGTTTCATTCTAAAATTCGATTGCCTTGGGATTTATTCTTTGATGACCGACCGACGGACCGATCACAGGCATTCAACAAATAGCGCGTCCATTTGGCGAGTCATTGGCCGAGAAATAGATGATGGAGGGGCTAGGCGATAAGCCTTGCGATAATGTGATTGGCTGGTGAGGTAAGTCACCAAGTAAAGTGATTGGGCGGCCTTTGTCGGTCAGGACTCGGTGGGCGATGTCTTGCCTGATTAAGAAGACAAGGATATGGAGAGAGAGAGAGAGAGAGAGAGAGAGAGAGAGAGAGAGAGAGAGAGAGAGAGAGAGTCTTAACATTTCCGGTTTTTAGAGTTATTAGCAAGAGAAAGAGAACACGCGCGCGCACACACACACACACACACACACACACACACACACACACACACACACACACACACACACACACACACACACAAAACTAATCCATCAAAAAGAGCGTCAGCCGTCAGCGTGAGGAGGTCAAAGAAACACCAGCTATGCGTGTGAAAGTCAGCTCCGGTGCCCTCTGACCTGGCTGGCCTGACCCGGCTGACGCGTGGGGCCAGGGGTCGTGGATTGACGGGGGCAGCAGTAAGGGTCTGGTTGCTGCCGATGGTGGTGCTGAATGAAAGTAAATCGTTCCCTGTAGTGAGAGTTTGTTGCTTCTAGCGGCGTTTCAACCCATTATTGAATTATTCATCTATTTAAGCATTTATTTTTTTTGTTCGTTCGTTCACTTTCTTTTGCATGCATCGATTGGTAAATATATATTTGTTCTTTTGTTTGTTTTAAATATTATACTTTCTATTATTTTTTTATTTATTTGTATGCATGTTTTGCTATTTATTTACATTATTTCTTGTCTTTCTTTATTCACTTAAATGTTTATTGGCTGTTTTTCCCTTCCAATTGATTTGAGCATTGTATTATATTGGGCGTTTCTATTTATCTAGCTACTTTTGTCTAATATTTCAGCTCGTGTGTCTTACCCTTTTAATGTCAAAGATTTCATATGCTGCTTTCAAGAGCTGAATCTTAGCTCTCGTAATTTTTCTCTGAACATAAGCTGGTGGGAAGATTTGTAGTCTCGCTCTTGCCTGTGTTAACTTAAATGAATCAGAGAGACAGACAAACGCCATTTCAGCGATGATTTATGGTTTAGTCTTCACTGTAATAGCGACGGATATATTTCTTTTATTTGGGATATAAATTTACTTTCTCAGACTTCAATACTGCAAAATCATCACCACCGTCTTTATCGCCATCATCATCACCATTAGCATGATGATCATTATCATCATCATCAGGATTATCATCATTATTATTGACATCCATGAAACACAGACCAACATCATTTATTTACTTTTTTAATTTTTCTTTGTTTTCGATGTCACTGCGCTAGTATTTTATGGAAAAAATTATTAGCTTCTTTTTATAAACTTCCCAACTTAACCTAACCTAACATATCCTAACACAGCATAGTTTTGAGAAAGATTTTGTGAGCAAAGTGTTCGTTCAGAAAATTCGCTTGCAATACACGTTCGGTTATATTACATCCCCTCACTCCTGTGAGTATCTGACCACGTCCTTCCCGTTCTTTCTTTCTTCCTTTCTTCCTTCCATCATTCCTTCCTCACACGCAGACACATAAATACACATAAAAAAAAAGGTCAGCATTATACTCATGTCAGCCTGTCAATAACCGGCGGATGGAGGAGGAGGAGAAACGACAAAAGTTTATGCTTCACTTTCCCTTTCTTACCCATGTATGTGTGAGGAGCGTAATTTCTTGGTGAAGAACCTGAAGCTTGCTCACCTCGCAATGTCAGCGTGGCTTGTATATAAATGTAACTATGATGTAAGCCTTCCCCGCCCACACTGAGCTCTCTCTCTCTCCTCTCTCTCTCTCTCTCTCTCTCTCTCTCTCTCTCTCTCTCTCTCTCTCTCTCTCTCTCTCTCTCTCTCTCTCTCAGCCACTCAAACATAGCCGTAATTTAGAATCATTTACCAGTATCTGACGTGACCTGACGATATGACTCAAAACTAAAACTGCCGAGCGGTAATCGCAGCATATGACGGGTGCCTTCAGTACCTCCCTCCTTCCTCCTGTCTGCATTGCAAGTGTCTGTACCACCCTGGAGCAGCACTGCTGGGGTCAGGATACTCCTTGTTATCCTCGGTGAAGAATCAAGTGGAGAAAAGGTGAGAGTATTGCTGGGCTCGACCTGTTTATCCTCTCCTCCTCCTCTTACTCCTCCTCCTCCTCCTCCTCCTCCCCCTCCTCCTCCTCCTCCTCCTCCTCCTCCTCCTCCTCCTCCTCCTCCTTTACTTCTTATCTCTTCTAACCTCCCGATTCTTCCCCTTTTCGCCTTTATCATTCTCCTCCTCCTCCTTCTCCTTCTCCTTCTCCTTCTCCTTCTCCTCCTCCTCCTCCTCCTCCTCCTCCTCCTCCTCCTCCTCCTCCTCCTCCTTTTCTTCTTTTTATCTTTTCCACCCTTCCAATTCTTCTTTCCCTTTCATCTTTACCATTCTCCTCCTTTTCTCCTTTCTTATCTTTTCCTCCCTTCTGATTCTTCTTCTCTTCCTTTTCATCTTTACTATTCTCCTCCTCCTCCTCTTCCTCCTCCTTCTTCACTCCCTGACTCACCTTGCACAGGTCGGACAAAGGCTTGGGAAAGTGACAGGTGGGAACAGGTGTGTGGGGGTGGCGGCGGTGATGGTGGTTGTGATGGAGGAGATAGTGATGGTGGTGGTAATGGTGGTGATAGGGATAGTGGTCATCATAGTGGTGGTGGATCTTGTGTTTGTGGTGGTGAGAATTGTCGACAGTGGACAGCGAATGCTAATGACAGGGACGACCGTGTGGAGATTATGTTAGGTGAGGTAATATAAGTAAAAAAATAAGATATAATCAAACACAACCAGTAATCAGGGGTGCCAACAAGCGAGGCAGGGCAGGCAGGTTTACCAACTAACCTACCTTTCGCTTTACGTCAGTGGGAAGTCCTCCGTGTGTCCGCTGACCTGCTGGTGATGTCACGACTAGGCGGATGTCCGGGGACCGCGTCGCTGTGCTCCACACGCACATTCACTCTCATTGGTGTGAAATGGAATGTTCTTTGCTTTAGTATTATTTGAATATTATCACTCAGGAAACTGGTTATCCGGACAGTTTGTAACGGTGGTGTGTGTGTGTGTGTGTGTGTGTGTTGCACATTCAGCGTTTGTTTGCTCAGTTTTACGTAAAACCAGACGACTGTACATGCAATAATCAGTGATTCATTATCTCTCTCTCTCTCTCTCTCTCTCTCCTCTCTCTCTCTCTCTCTCTCTCTCTCTCTCTCTCTCTCTCTCTCTCTCTCTCTCTCTCTCTCTCCTCTCTTCTCTCTCTCTCTCTCTCTCTCTCTCTCTCTCTCTCTCTCTCTCTCCTCTCTCTCTCTCTCTCTCTCTCTCTCTCTCTCTCTCTCTCTCTCTCTTTTTAAATATATATATATATATATATATATATATATATATATATATATATATATATATAATATATATATATATATATATATATATATATATATATATATATATATATATATATATATATATATATATATATATATTATATTATATATTATATATATATATATATATATATATATATATATATATATATATATATATATATATATATATATATATATATATATATATATTATATATATATATATATATATATATATATATATATATATATATATATATATATATATATATATATATATATATATATACTCGTATATATATATATATATATATATATATATATATATATATATATATATATAATATATATATATATATATATATATATATATATATATATATATATATATATATACGCACACTCCTCGCGTCACACTTCTAATATTCACCACGACCAAACAATCACGCCTCTCAAGTAAACACTGGGTATTTTTCAAAACTGCCGAGACGGAACGATAAAATGTCTTCCAGGATTATCAACAGATGGTGTGAAGGGTGCGACCAGCAGCCTCACTTTGACAAATTATGATGATTATGGTAGTGTAACGTTAAGATACGTGATCATTATCTTCACCTTAGTGTACCTGTGCTTTCGAGGCAAGTGAGCAGATACCAAAAGAAGTCAAAAGTGACACCTGGTAAGAAGAGGCAAGAGAACTGAAGGCGCATAGTAGTCAAGGAAAGAAAGGAAAACTCCATTTGTTTGGTGACATTGAAAAATTAGTTGCACAATAAAGAAGGAAGGTAAAGCATGGCAAAAAAGAATGGAAGGAAGAAGAAGAAGAAGAAGAAAAAGAAAAAGAAAAAGAAGAAAACAATGACAAAAACAACAACTTACTAAGGAAAACGAAGAGGAGGACGAGGTGTAGAACCTTCAGGCGTTTGCATAGCTGTGTGAAAACTACTTCTTTCTAACTGCTTGTTGAAGAGGTGGAGCAGCATAACAAGAGACTGTTCCCCACCCACCACTCCTTCCTGGTTTCGCTGGCATGGAAGCAGTTTGAAAAAAAAAAAAACATGCAATATGAACATGGTATTTGTACTGGAAATGGTGAAGGAAAACTATTATTCATCCTTTGAGAAACTTTATTCCTCTATCTGTAAATTTGTATATTTCATACCGAGGGAAAAAAAATAAACATGTTTAAAACGTCACAAAACAATATGCGCTAATGGTACAATGAAAACACCGTTCTTTTTTTTTTTTTTTTTTTTTGTCTGAAACAGGAAGTAAGCAAAGGAGATGCAATTTAATGCAAGGATATTTTGTTTATTCGGACAGGCTGAATTTTTTTTAGGGATTCTGTTTCGTGTATTTTATTTCTTAAGGGTTTCAGCTGAATTACTTTGCTGTAGCAGACGGCACTGTGTTACAAATGATAACACCACGATTAAAGAAAAGTTTTTTTGCTTATACAAATCGGAAAGTTTTAATATAAGTTTGCAGCTATTGTTTCTTGTCAGGTTAAAGTGATGTGAAAGAAAATATTCATTTATATCTTAATTATAATACCTCTTAAAACTTTTGAAGGCTTATCATATCCTTCCTAACCTGCGTTTATTTGACTAAATAAAATGTCAATTTCTAAATGTCCTTATTATGGTCTCGCCATTTTTTTACACATTTTTCTTTGCGGCCCTTCTGTTGCAACATAAGTAGACGGTCACTGTTCTTCTTTTAAGCTTATGACCAATGATGTTCCACAAGACTTTCTCCTATTATCTATCTTTTTTTTTTTTCTCTTTTACAGAAATTATCTTCTCAGCCTAATATCTCCCCCTATCCTCTCTACCACGAACCTTCACGCTATTTGCCAGACTTCCAGCTCAAGAGAAATCAAACACGACATGCTCAGAACCCACAAAAAGCCTTATCTTTTTTATCTTTCTATAATATCTAAACGAGGCAAGGCAAACCTTGTCTCTTTCAATGTTTTAAAACCCACTGCCTTCTCTTATCCACTTGACACAACCTGAACTAAAAATATCATACTTCATCTCTTGTTAAAATATCTTTCATGATTCTGTATCGTTACCGCCAGTTTTCTCCTCAGAAATGTTTGCTCTTTATAGTGGCCTTATCCGTATTTGTATGGAATATGGCTCTAATACATGGGAAAACTTCTCTCTCAGCCTTACTAAACAGGTAGTGTAAGAAAAAATTCGCTTCATCAACTACCCATCATTTCCTTGTTTCCCTTCCTTGACTCTTCATTCTCTCACATTCCTCCGCAATGTTGCATCTCTTGCTACCTTGTATCGTCACTGTCACTGACGCTCACTGTCTTCTGAACTTGCTGGCTGCATGCCTTGCCATTTCCCTCTCGCGGACTCGCTTCACAAGACCTTCTAATTAATTTCATACCTGCGACATCCATCTTACAAATCTAAGAGTTAGTCAGTACTTTCACTTAATTTTGGACCCATTTCTGATTAGTTTCATTTATTATCTATAATTTAGAATTTTATTTCTTTTTATTTATTTATTATATATTTATTTATATTTTATCT
This sequence comes from Scylla paramamosain, assembly GCF_035594125.1. Lineage (NCBI taxonomy): Eukaryota > Metazoa > Arthropoda > Malacostraca > Decapoda > Portunidae > Scylla > Scylla paramamosain. Next base: position 386,893 of record NC_087153.1, on the reverse strand, counting down.
ATTTTTATTTCAGATCGGCCAATTACCCGGCTAACTTCGTGCATAAAAAGTTTTACAAAGACTTTCCTTACACGGTATATTGCGCAACCAGGATATCATTTTATTAATTTTATGTTGTTGTTTTTTCTACATTATATTATTTTTTTCTTTTCTTCTTCTTCTTCCTTCTTCTTTCTTCCTTCTTCCTTCCTCCTTCTTCTTTAACATGTCGAGCAGGACTACACGCAATATTCAAGGCAAGAGCGCACGCGTAAGTTATATAAAGTATTATTTTTCTTAATTCAGAAGTTCTCTCTATACGTCCTATTTTTTTTTTTTTTTTTTCTGCAGTTTTTGCTTCCTCTGCAGTATTAACTCGAGTCTTATACGATGACAATGAATTCTTTTCCTTAGCAATACTTGATAGTGAGATGTTATTCACAAGTTGATATGCGTAAACGTAATTATTTCCGATATGATATATTTTACACTTTTCTCCATTGAATTTCATTTGTACTTTGCCCAGTTTGCTAATTTTCTAGAGGTCACATTGTAGGCTTACTTTTGAATCGTTATTTTGGTATCATCTGCGATTTTTCTTTCATTGTAATAATTATCTATTTATTTTTTACATTTCATATCCCCGTGCATATCATTAAGAAAATACTGATCCTTAAGAAAAAGCAAACATTGGCATTTTTTTTTGGGGGGGTCTAGTCCTTTAATCACTAATAATAAATGTTATCGGTTTTAACGTGAGGTTTTGTTTTGCTATTCTTTCATGGAGGGCAGTGTTAAAATGTCTTCTGGAAATCCAAATAGATAATATTAACTGCTTTAGTGTCACTGTATAAACCATATACTTCATAGAAGAAGGCCATCAAATTAGTTTGGCGAAATCGCTCATTTCTGAAGGAGGGGGAGGAGAAGAAAGAGAAAATTAAGTAAGATCAAAATGGGAAAAAGAAGAAGAAAAAAAAAAAAAGAAAAGGGAAGGAAGATGACAAATTAATGGGAAGAGCAGACACCATATATCACTTAGATTATAACCTGGATGTGTGCTGAAACTACTGCTTCCCGTAAACGATGTGAGAGAGACCAGGGTTGAATACAGCAACACTATACCACACTGTTTCTACACTACCTGTACAAACTGAACACATAAATCATAAAGTAAGAAATAAATATAAAAGAAGATGTTTGTGGGAAAGAAAACTCAAAACCAGCTGTTTCCCTGAAATATTTACGTAATCGTGGCATGAAATTCTAGTTTTCTGTGTAACTGCTGAGGCTGAAAACCAGTTCTAGTGATTAACAACTGTCACTGACGGAAGATTTATATGCACTTATGTGTTCTAATCTTCGTCTTCATGCCGTTTCATGATTTATCTTATTGAACTCCTCTTTAATTCTTAATCTTCAGGTTGATTCTCCTGAATCCTTCGCTGGTGGGAGAAGATCATGTCTAATCACTTCAGTCTCTACTCATAAGAATTGAACCACCACACATTGCAAATGCTTTACAATCTCTTCATTAATCTGGCAATTTTTCTGTATTAGAATCATCTCAATTCGTTCTCTTATTTACCACTGTACACGGATGACCGATTTTTAGCTTAGGTGCCTCCAAGGTTGTTTTTTCTTGTTTGACATTATCGAGCTCCTGATCGCGTACTACTTGTTTAAGAGCTGGATTCTTGTTGCCAGTTTGCTTAAGCTTACATTTAACTACAGTAAAAGACAGGAACCTTTTATCACTCCAGTCAAATACTCTTATTTGGTCTCTTTAATCTTTAAAGAACTCCTCAGTAGATATTACTTTTTTGTCAAGCTTTGCATCATCTGCAAAACTTGACACTGACAGACCTCAAAATCATTCACACATATCGGAAGGAGCGTGACTCCCTGGATCAACCCTTGAAGCCCGCCATTTTTCTCTTACTTTATATGATTAGGTAAAACACGTTGCTGACACTCTCAGCATCCACTTGATACTTGCCAACTCCGTGTGACCACAAGATCTCTTTTTAAAGATTTTATCAAATTATATACTTATTTGTATTATTTATTTATTTATTTTTTGTCCTAACAATTTTAACCAAAGAAGAAAAGATGATGATGATGATAATGATAATGATAACGGTGACAATGATGAAGTGATCAAACCTTTAACAAAGATCATTGACACATGTTGCAGTAATGACAATGAAGACGAAAACGAATACTTGTACTTTTACATTACCACGATCCTGCCCCTCACTTGGCCCAGCCCCCCCTCTCTCTCTCTCTCTTTCTCTTTCTCTATCTCTCTCTTTCTCTGTGTGTGTGTGTGTGTGTGTGTGTGTGTGTGTGTGTGTGTGTGTGTGTGTGTGTGTGTGTGTGTGTGTGTTTGTTTCTTGTGATATCAGCTCTGTCCAGCCTTCCTCAAGCTACATAAATGTATGCCTTCTACTTATTAACTGATCATGCTCATTCTCATTTCTTATGCGAAAGTTGATCATTATCTTCATTCCTTTGTTCTCTTTCCTGGTGAAGTCAAGAATATTCAGAATTTCTATTTTTCGTCTTTTCTTCTTTTCTGTTTGATCACTTTCGAAGAAACAGGGAGGAGGAGGAGGAGGAGGAGGAGGAGGACGAGGAGGACGAGGAGGAGGAGGAGGAGGAGGAGGACTAGGAGGAGGAGGAGGACGACGAGGAGGAGGAGGAGGAAGAGGAGGACGAGGAGGAGAAGGAGGAGGAGGAGGAGGAGGAGGAGGAGGAGGAGGAGGAGGAGGAGGAGGAATAGTACTGGCAGTTAAACAGGCCCCAGCTCTGGTCACTCCAATGAGTTTATGTACTTTCTTTTTAGGAACTTCGTACACGGGTACGGAGTAGAAGTCTGCACGCAGTAGAAGGAATTGCAACAAACAAGGGAACATCAGTAGGAAAAGAAGGAGGGAAGAGTTGGATGAAGTGCAGGCTGAAAGAGAATACTGTACGTTTTCGTAATCTTTGCATAGAAAATTTCAGGTTTCTCTCTCTCTCTCTCTCTCTCTCTCTCTCTCTCTCTCTCTCTCTCTCTCTCTCTCTCTCTCTCTCTCTCTCTCTCTCGTTTATCGAGCCAACAATCAAATAAGTACAATATACAATATAATTGACCTATCTATCACACACACACAAAAAAAGAAAAAAAAACGCTCGCTCGCGCCGCTATCGTTGTAATGACACGTTGCAAGAATACAAATATTCGACATAGATATAATCAAGAATACGGAATTAATTTGCGATTAGGAGATAGGGAAATCATAAGCGAGAATGTTTATTTCCAGGAGAAAATGAAGTCATACGGAAAAACCCAGAAAACATCCAGTGTTGTATAGTTGGGAACGCACGCACGCACGCACGCACGCACGCACACACACACACACACACACACACACACACACACACACACACACACACACACACACACACACACACACACACACACACACACACACACACACACAACTTCATTTGCAAAGCTTAAAATTGCTACATGATAAAAGTCAATGTAAAAATCAAAGTGGTTTCCCACCGCTAACATTGCATAAGTGTAAACATACTTATCATTTTGGTTTGACTTTTTTTTTCATGCTAATTTTCTGAATAGCTGGTTATTAATTTCATTTCTCTATTTTTTTTTCATTTATTTTTTTTTTTTTACGATTCTGATATGGCGAGATTGTAGTGGTTCCCGGCCAGTCATAATATTTAGGCTTATCTCCTATCACGGTCAAATCCTTGTTCATCTAGCAGAGAAAAGAAAAAGAAAAATGTTAATGAATGGTTATATCGCTGTCCGAGATAAGAGGAAGGCTAATCTTAACCCAACCCTCGTGTGTGTTAGGTGAGGAGGAGGCCGTTCCTTGCTACGAGACACTTTTGCTTAGGGTCACAAGAATACACTTCATCACCGCAACACCATTTTCCGTGTGTCTGTTTACTGGTAATGTATATGGGGCTTTAGTTAATACACATAATTAACAACAAAGATGAGTAGATAAATAAATAGATAAATTTCCCTTATCAACACTGCCAGACTCCCCGAAGAGCCGTAAAGTCTCCCCACCACACCGAGACTAATGCTTCCCTTGACACTGTTTGTAACACTCGCAACTCCACCATTCAAAGCCACATTGCACCATTGATGTTGGCAGGATATTTGCCCCAATTCTTACATACATACATACATACATACATACATATATTATCTAATGCATTACTGCAGGGAAAATATTTATAGTTTAATAAAAATGAAATATTGAAAAGCAAAGCTTAAAGATTATCTGCATTTGTAAGTTGCATTGTAACTTGAAACCAAACATAAAAAATATAGCTATTAAAATTCAAGCAGCTATCAAATAATACGTATTTTGAGAGTATAGAACCAATTAGCTGGCTATACTTACAAATCAAACACAGGCTATTAAAAGAAATATATCACAAAATGTGTACCCTAGATAAACACACAACAATACAACATTTATAAAAGACCTCATAATGAACTTGTTACTGTCGACAAAATATACTTTGTACACTTCACGGTTCACTCAAGTGTAACAAGAATGTCATGCAAGACGCGACACACACAAAGCAGCAAGCAGGGTTAGTATTATTTATGAAAATGTTGTCGTGGGCGGGGAAGTTAGTGTGTAGACAAAGGTACAGAGAGAGAGAGAGAGAGAGAGAGAGAGAGAGAGAGAGAGAGAGAGAGAGAGAGAGAGAGAGAGAGAGAGAGAGAGAGAATATTTCGTGACAAGTTTTCGCGGGCCGTGAATGAATCTGCTATCAGTTTTGTTTTGTTTTTGGAGATACTTTTTTTCTCATTATCGGATGGGCAGGAAGGAGCAACCTAATTTAACCTGAGCGAACAAAAACTAACCTAATTTTACTGTTTATGGTCACTATGTACAGCCAGTCTCATGTGTGTGTGTGTGTGTGTGTGTGTGTGTGTGTGTGTGTGTGTGTGTGTTATTAAAAATTCTCAAAATGGAAACATTTGCACGTCATAAGTAAGAAGAGTCTAACGTGTGGACGCACAGTAACCGAATAATAACCAGTTTTTGTTGTCGTCCAGTGTCTTGTCACCCACTTACCTGTTCGAGCTCATTGATCCTGTTTCCATTACGACACACGTCGTGAATTGTGATGTCATGACTGGTATCATGATCAAATCTGGCTCTGTAATGAACATGTCACTGATTGAATTCTTTAGTATCTATTATAATTTTATTTCTAACATTTAGACATGACATCCACTGCATGCTTATTGTATACTTAATAACATTAGAACATGTTAACATAGGGGAAGCTGCAAGAAGCCACTAAGTCCACATCTGGCAATCTTTGTTAGCAAAGAGATGCATAATACTTACGTGCGTTCACCTGTCATCCTTATCCATACATTTAGCATTTTTTAAAGTTCTTTCATGACTCATAATATCACTGAGTGACTAGTAAATGTATGATAGTAAAACTGAAACTACATGGAGAGAGAGAAAAACTGAAACTACATAGAGAGAGAGAGAGAGAGAGAGAGAGAGAGAGAGAGAGAGAGAGAGAGAGAGAGAGAGAGAGAGAGAGAGAGAGAGAGAGAGAGAGAGAGAAGCAGAAATTAAAATTCTTGATACTTTCATGCGTGACGTCATGACTAAGCATGGGTTAACCATTATAAGAGAGAGAGAGAGAGAGAGAGAGAGAGAGAGAGAGAGAGAGAGAGAGAGAGAGAGAGAGAGAGAGAGAGAGAGAGAGAGACTTGTTGAGATTATCTGCAAGATATTTCGAGATAGATCCGAAGATAAATCGAAAACTATTGATGAAAAGGTGAAATGTTATCAGTACAACTATGCTTGCAATGAGAGAGAGAGAGAGAGAGAGAGAGAGAGAGAGAGAGAGAGAGAGAGAGAGAGAGAGAGAGAGAGAACCTCCACTGACCTGATGCGACCAGGTCAGCCAGCAAGCATTTCTCTCTCTCTCTCTCTCTCTCTCTCTCTCTCTCTCTCTCTCTCTCTCTCTCTCTCTCTCTCTCTCTCTCTCTCTCTCACGCTCATCAAGTCCATTGTTTTAAAGTTCTGGCAGATTCTCCAGTACCAGGGCAGCTGACTCTTTAATGTGATTTCCAGAGTAGGAAATATCGGCAACAAATTAAGACCAAAAGAGGTAAAAATAAATATTTCGCTTGAAATTCCAGCGAGTTGTGTCGTTACTTATTGGAACTGTAAACTACCATTTCACAGAAACGTATTATGTGGTCGCTCGAAAGCACCTCATGTACTGTAGAAGAATGATTTTAAAAATTCGTGGGAAGGTTTTTCATAAACTAATGGGAAAAGATAATGGTTAGACATACGTAGGTATGCATATTTTATAGATGAACCGCCATGTGTAGACACACTGGTTTATTCTAGCCTTTGCTATGTTCTTATGTCCTCACGTATTTCTCTTAGGAAGAAGTCAACTAAGCCAGCTAATTATGCGTATTTAGCATGCGGATGGTTTGAATCTTTCCTGTTGCTTTATACTTCAGGTTTTAATGGTTTCTGTGCTCTCTCTCTCTCTCTCTCTCTCTCTCTCTCTCTCTCTCTCTCTCTCTCTCTCTCTCTCTCTCTCTCTCTCTCTCTCTCTCTCTCTCTCTTTGTGTGTGTGTGTGTGTGTGTGTGTGTGTGTGTGTGTGTGATTTAACAAGCGGAAACCTTCTTGTCTTCCATAGTAAACATCTTGTTGAATCATTAGCTGGTGCATCACAAAATCATAAGTTCATGATGTAATGTGGCTTCACATGATAACTTGCGAGTATGTAGTACTGTGATGTGACTACAGTACGTCATGTCGCGACATATGACATAACATCAACATAATATTGCTGGGTGATGGGGCAGCGTAATGTAACGTTACAGTTCGTCACAATTTCATATCGCCAAATATGATTCTTAATAATTGACAATTCTTTCGATTTTTTCATCTAAAAACTAAGAACTAATCAAACTGCTTCATCAATCTCCGTAAATAAGGAGATTTTTTTTAATCATTATTAGTTTTCTCCTCATCCTTTCTGCCTTTCATTCCTCAACATTCAGTCCTTCTTCACTTTTAACATTTATAGTCGCATATCCCTTACATCCTTCCATCTCCCTATTCTGTAAACACACACACACACACACACACACACACACACACACACACACACACACACACACACACACACACACACACACACACACACACACTCACACACAAAGGATACTCTGCCTCCCCTTTCCCTCTTCTCCAGCATTCCCATTACCTCCAACGCACCTTCATCTTTCCACCTCCACCTGCAGCCTGACACCGCCCATCGCCGCCCAGCATCACGATCCACTTGGTGAGAAGGGCGAGAGTGGGCGGTGGTTAAGGCAAGAGGGACAGGGTGAGTTAGTTTTTCGGCCATTCAGTACCGTGAAGGGAGCGTCGCCCCGAGTCCTTACGCCCCCACGACAGAAGGTGCCCTACTGCACGCCTCCTCTCCGCCCTTACTGGCCGGTGTGGCTTGGCCGTGTGTTGGTGCGAGGGGTGCAGGTGCCAGGGGTGGGGCGTGACGTGGGGGAACAGACCAGAGAGGCCGGCTTGAAGGAGAGGTCATGGGAGGGTCACGGGGAGTAAGGAGAGGCCAAGACCCCAAGCAGGTGACGTGTTCCTCCTTCCCTCCTTCCTCCCTCTATACCTTCCTTCTTCTTTTTCCTCCTCCTCCTCTTCCTCCTCTGCCGTGGAGGAACTGTCCATTCACTCATGACACCTATAAGCAAATATGCACAAGAGCAACTGCACATTGTGAATGTGAGTGTGTGTGTGCATATATATATATATATATATATATATATATATATATATATATATATATATATATATATATATATATATATATATATATATATATATATATATATATATATATATATATATATATATATATATATATATATATATATATATATATATATATATATATATATATATATATACACACACACACACACACACACACAGAGAGAGAGAGAGAGAGAGAGAGAGAGAGAGAGAGAGAGAGAGAGAGAGAGAGAGAGAGAGAGAGAGAGAGAGAGAGAGAGAGAGAGAGAGAGAGAGAGAGAGAGACGGAAAGAGAGACGGAAAGAGAGACGGAAAGAGAGACGGAAAGAGATAAAGATTTTTCGCATGTTTACACAAATGCTCATACTTTATGCTACACACACACACACACACACACACACACACACACACACACACACACACGAGGCAGTGATGGTAGGGTTTCCTTGAGCCTTCTCTCTCATTGCAACATTTCCGGACTATTGCATGGAAAAACTGGCATATCTCTCCCTCCTCCCCTCCCTCTCCCTCTTCTTCCCTCCAACATTCACATACTTTCCCAGAGTCCTCACTTTAATCTGTGCAATGTTGCGAGCACTTCATTGCAACACTCCTCATGCTTGCAATGCACTCTCTTGAAAGCCCGTCATTTTCTCCTCCTCCATCCATCCACTCTCCTCCTCCACCTCGCACATAGCTCCTCCTCCACTCTCATCACAACCATCCTCCTCCTTCTCCACGCCCTTTCACTTCTTACTTCTCCTTTCATTTTTCAGTCCCTTTCTTCCAACATACCTTTCTCCCTACGTCTCACATTCCATCCTTCCTTTAATACACATGCTATCTCACCCTTTCACCTCGTTCTACCTTGTCACCTGCCTTCCTTCATGCCCCATATCTCTCCATCTAGGTCCGGCAAGAGAGCAAGGGTGACGATGAAGCGAGGTGTGTGAATTGGGCTGTGTCAAGAAGTCCTGTGCTAGGTCACACTAGGTTCATGTTCATAGTATTATTAGGAATATTAAGTTAAGAAACGTTTTGTTGGTTACACAACCCGGTTCAGTTTACAAATTTACCTGTTTTCTTTAAATGTTAAAGTGTTAAGATGTAGTTATTTAAATGCTCGTGTATTTTTATGAATACAAGAAAGTGTAACAGAAAGGAACTTGAGAAAAAGAAGAACAAATTGCTTCAGACCCGGTGATCCTTGAGAGACGCTGCGTGACGGTAAGTAATAATTGTCAGGATAAAGATATGGCGAAAATTACAGTAAAGAGAAAAGAAAAGGAAAATAATGAATGAAAAGGGAAAAAAATGTACGCATGTGTGTGTGTGTGTGTGTGCGTGTGTGTGTGTGTGTAAATTATTTACACACGGTCGTCTTTTATAATTCCCGTGACACAGCCAGCCGTTCCCCTATAGTAGGAGCTCAGAGCTAATCTTTGCATAGGACTAAGATGACTTAAACACCACACACCGGGACAGCGAGGTCACAATCCCTCGGTTCACACCCTGTACTTGTTGCTGGGGGACACGGGCTACACATCTGCCTCGCTGCTCCCGGGACTCCAACCCAGGCCTGCTGTGTTGTGAGCCGACCGTGCCAACCACAACATTACACGTGACATGGGCAAATGTTATGCGTGCAAATTTGTATCCTGAATTTATACATGAGCACAAAGGAGAAGAAAATGAGAAGGAAGAAGGAAGATGGGAAAAAAGAAAGATAATATAGTAATTAATAATAACACCTAAAAGCATTCGAATAATATATACATATATATATATATATATATATATATATATATATATATATATATATATATATATATATATATATATATATATATATATATATATATATATATATATATATATATATATATATATATATATATCTGTGTGTGTGTGTGTGTGTGTGTAATGAAAATTCACCATCGTTTTCTTTTCCTCTTTCTTTCTTTCTTTCTTTTTTTTTTTTTTATTCCTTCTGTTGACTACTCGAGCGGATCCACCATTCACCGCGAGCGCCATAAAAAACTCTGTCCCGATAGCCATCTCGCACCTCTCAGCTGATTTGCATGGCTTCATCCCATTCCGTCCACGAGTGGTCCTGAGTCGCTTACGGCTTCTCATGTTGCACAGGCGTTGCTTTTCCATCCTCCCCCCTCAAAAAAAAAAACAAAAAAATAAAATACCATTTAAGTAATTTTATTGTTTTACATTAGCATTTTCTTCAAACGTGTATTTTTTTTTTTTTTTTTACGAGCAGCTCAAGATTTTTTTTTCTTTCTTATCGTTTCCTTTTATATTTTTTTTTCAGGAGAGATTTGATCATGTTCATTGATCCGTAGTTAATTGGATGAGCCTTAATTCATTGCTTTCTTGATTTTGTAAAATCATATTATCCTTTAAGCCACAAGTTATTATTATTCTCTTTAATCTGCAACACGTTATAGCTTTATTTAATATATGATACTTTCCTTGTTGCAACATTTTATAATCTATATATCTTTCTTTCCATTTGCAAATTTTCTTTAAACCGAATATTTTCTTTCACCTTTCTCTTTCTGTTTTCTTCTATCACCAGATTTTCTTCATTGTATGATTACTCTTAATTAACAACCATTTTCATGTAATCTCTGAATAAATTTTCTTTTATTTCCTTTAATATATAACTTATGATTTAATGTAATCTATGCGAAGACAGATTTCTTCAATCCTTGGCTCATAATTTTCTTTGGTCTCGAGTCTATGAGAATGACAAGAACTGTTCTCGCGTAGTGGAGGTAAATACCAAAAGACGTAGTGTGGAGAATTCGATTCAGGTTTTCCATTCCGCTGTGTTCGCCTCAAAGGCCCGCGGTCCCACTGAACAAGCTAACTTCAGGGGCCCCACCGGGTGTTGTGGCCTCTCTTGCTTTGCTACTTCTAGGAAGAAGACAGTATTACCAAGAGTAATTCAATAGAAAACTGTAAAATAATATTAAGGAAAGAAATAAACAAAGAAATGAGGTGAAGATTAAGGCGATTTTTAATTGTTGCCTTTTCTTCTTGGTAGTTTTGCTGTGGTGAACGTGTAGCACGAGGATTAAGAAAGATAAACTAAAGAAGAGAAAGAAACGAAACAATTGTACAAAAGTTACGATGAAGAAAAGTCTGATATGAAATACAGAAAATGAATAAATTAGAGAGAGAGAGAGAGAGAGAGAGAGAGAGAGAGAGAGAGAGAGAGAGAGAGAGAGAGAGAGAGAGAGAGAGAGAGAGAGAGAGAGAGAGAGAGAACAAATCACATTTCTTCAACTGGTACATCACTGTACTGTATTAAGGTCAGAGAGAGAGAGAGAGAGAGAGAGAGAGAGAGAGAGAGAGAGAGAGAGAGAGAGAGAGAGAGAGAGAGAGAGAGAGAGAGAGAGAGAGAGAGTACAATGATAATAGTCAAAATATCAATGTAAATGTAACTCGACATTGGGACCTCACTGTCACCGTGCCGGAGGAAGTGCTGCATGTGACCTAACCTAAATCTCCCCTGCAGTGTGTGACCTGCAGGACTGCCCGACCCGGCCTGACCTGGCCTGACATAACCTGAAGTGATCTGGCTGCTCTTGAACTTTTATGGCCATATATGAACATTCTCTCTCTCTCTCTCTCTCTCTCTCTCTCTCTCTCTCTCTCTCTCTCTCTCTCTCTCTCTCTCTCTCTCTCTCTCTCTCTGTGTGTGTGTGTGTGTGTGTGTGTGTGTGTGTGTGTGTGCGTGCGCGCATGTGTGACTTCATCAAAAAAACCCATCTCTGAAAATTAAAAAGTGTGGTAAAATACTGCGGTATTCTTTGCTCTTTTGTTAATTCATAAAAGAAAAAAAAAACTGTGATTATTCGCCTAATATATGATAAAACACATTCATCACCAAACAATTGCAACCTCTTACTATATTCTGAACATCAGATAACATGCAAATTATTGTCAGAGGAATGTATATTGACTTTAATGAGTATCGAGAGCGTTCTCCATATAACTGAGCCCAAGTGAAGCAGGTTGCGATAACGATCAGACATGGGCCGCCTCCTTGGATGTGGCCCAAGAAGGCTGGCTGGGACTCTTGGGGGAACGATCGCCGAGGAAGAATGTCATTGGCAATAAAAAAAATAAAGGATTAAACAAGAACATGAAAAATTTTGCAAGGATTAGCATGTATAGCGGTTTTCTTTCTTTCTAGTTTCTCTTTAAATCCCGAAAATGGCAATAAGGATGAAAAGCGATAAGAAGGAAGTGTCAGGAAGAAAATCTGAATGTAATCCTATTACTGCGACCATGTCATCAAGACTTAAGAAAATGAAAGGAGGGGCGTAAAGATTTTCATGAGCAGTTCTCTTGGCTTTCTCTCTCTCTCTCTCTCTCTCTCTCTCTCTCTCTCTCTCTCTCTCTCTCTCTCTCTCTCTCTCTCTCTCTCTCTCTCTCCACTAAAACTGCTTTCAGGACACAATCAAAAGACATTCATTTATAACCTAAATAAAGAAAACGAAGAGACGTGATTTTCTTCAAATGTTTCCTTCCTTTCAACATTTTCGATAAGGATTTTCTTCATAGAAACCAAATCATGCAAAGGATCTTATGTTTCTCCCATTTTTACCCATTATTAGAGAGTTATGGCCAGGAAGAGAAAGGAGCACGAAGAGAGAGATATATATATACTTTTCCACTATGCTGTGTTAGTTTGCTTCCTTACAGTGGAGCATTAACTCTAGTAGCATTAAGGCGGAACTCCCCGTCAGGACCAAGAGCGGTGTCGTGGTGCGTGTTTGACCGGCATCATGTGGCTTCCCTGCGTCAGCTAACCTCTGACACCGATAACGATCGTAGATACCGGTAAAACTCAACAAGAACCGACATAATTAGAGAGAGAGAGAGAGAGAGAGAGAGAGAGAGAGAGAGAGAGAGAGAGAGAGAGAGGACCACCTAGCATCCTCTCGGTCAAGTGAGAGGTGAGGGCTGGAACACCTGAGCAGGGCCTGTCAGGTGCCAAAAGTACCCCCCACCTCACCCCTTAAACTCCCAACAGGAGCAGACAAAGGAAGGGGGAGGAGGAGGTAAGAGAGGAGAGAGAGGGGGACTGGGGAGAAAGGGGATGAAAATGATGGGGGAGAGGGGGCAGGAATCAAGGAGAGAGAGAGAGAGAGAGAGAGAGAGAGAGAGAGAGAGAGAGAGAGAGAGAGAGAGAGAGAGAGAGAGAGAGAGAGAGCAAACAAAGCAGCTTTTTGATGTAATAACAGACTGACATATTAACAAGAATGGAAGAGAGAGAGAGAGAAAGAGAGAGAGAGAGAGAGAGAGAGAGAGAGAGAGAGAGAGAGAGAGAGAGGGAGAGAGAAAGAGAGAGCGGGGGTGGAGGGAGGGTCACATACGTGGTCACCCCAGGTCTCCACTTTACAGTCTGAGGCAGTGACCCGTGGAGAAAAATATTGCTCCATCTTTCCTCCACCTCCCTGCCTATCTCTACCTCCCTCGTTCCTTCCTTCCCTAGCTCTCCCTCTTCCCCAAACGAGAGAGAGAGAGAAAGAGGTAGAGATAGATAGATAGATAGATAGATAGATAGATAGAGAGAGAGAGAGAGAGAGAGAGAGAGAGAGAGAGAGAGAGAGAGAGAGAGAGAGAGAGAGAGAGAGAGAATCTATCCTTCGTTCACCCAAAAGGCCCAGGGGTCGGATCAAGAAAGAACGGATGGAAGAGAGCGTGATTCTTGAGGGAAAGGCGTGGCGTGCACGCGCACACACACACACACACACACACACACACACACACACAGAGAGAGAGAGAGAGAGAGAGAGAGAGAGAGAGAGAGAGAGAGAGAGAGAGAGAGAGAGAGAGAGAGAGAGAGAGAGAGAGAGAGAGAGAGAGAGAGAGAGAGAGAGAGAGAGAGAGAGAGAGAGAGAGAATGTTCTCCCTGATGACCAACAAATCGCTGGGTCACGAATGCTAACCGTGTCCATATTTCTGCGGGACTAGCGGTGTTATATGATCAGCATGGTTGCCATCATGCTTACCAACCAGTGCAGCAAAAACAGTAGTAGTAGTAGTAGTAGTAGTAGTAGTAGTAGCAGTAGTACTACTACTACTGCTACTACTACTACTACTACTACTACTACTACTACTACTACTACTACTACTACTACTACTACTACTACTACTACTACTACTACTATTATTACTACAACAATTACTACTACTACTACAGCTTTTGCTGCATTGATGGGTAGTATCATCATCATCATCATCATTGTCATCCTCATCATCATCATCAGCAGCAGCAGCTGCAGCAGTAATACTCGTAATAGTAATAGTAGTAGTGTACCATATATTATTTATTATATATATGTGTACTTGCGAATCATGTGGGCGCACGTGGTGACCACGATGGGGACGCGACCTTCGCTTATTAGCACCTCAGCAAACTTCCCTAGATGTGTCTGTCCCCTGGGAAACACCAGGAGTCTCACCTATCACCTCCACACTCTTTTCTCCTAAACCATGTGACATGTATCGCATGTGATTGG
>NC_087153.1:362500-365000 GCF_035594125.1 Scylla paramamosain | reverse complement strand
GGCGGTCTACCTGTCCGTCTGTCTTACCTGTTATCCCTCGCGACACAAGCACCTCATCAAAATCTCACCCAACTTTTTTTTTTTTTTTTTGCACTCCAACCGCCACTGCTCCTCCTCCTCCTACTCTTCCTCCTCCTCCCCCTCCTCCTCCTCCTCCTCCTCCTCCTCCTCCTCCTCCTCCTCCTCCACCGCTCCCTCGTTTCCTCCTTCCCCCCTCTCTCTCGTCTCTCTCCTCCCTCTCTCTCTCTCTCTCTCTCTCTCTCTCTCTCTCTCTCTCTCTCTCTCTCTCTCTCTCTCTCTCTCTCTCTCTCTCTCTCTCTCTACATTCACTTGGCGTAGGTGAGCTGAAAGGGGCCTAGGTGAGTTTTTGTATCAGTAGACTTTTTTTTTTTTTCAGTTGCCGCTACCCGATAGCGCGGCGGGTCAGCCCAATGTGGCACTTTCCCCTACACCCTGAGCAGGGAGGAGGGGAACGAGACGGGACTGGGTGGGGCAGGGCGGGCGACGCGCAATGGTCATGGGTGTGGTGATGAGGACAAGAATGGGAGGGAGGGAGGAGGATAAGGCAAAACAGGCTTGTTTTTGTTGCGTCAGATTTGCAGATACCTACACAATATTGTGTGCGAGAGCGCGCGCGCGCGCGTGTGTGTGTGTGTGTGTGTGTGTGTGTGTGTGTGTGTGTGTGTGTGTGTGTGTGTGTGTGTGTGTGTGTGTGTTTAAATATATATATATATATATATATATATATATATATATATATATATATATATATATATATATATATATATATATATATATATATATATATATATATATATATATATATATATATATATATATAATGATTCTGACGATGATGATTACAAAATTACTATATAAATAGTAATAATAATAATAATTATTATTATTATTATTATTATTATTATTATTATTATTATTATTATTATTATTATTATTATTATTATTATTATTATTATTATTATTATTATTATTATAACAATATTAATGATAATGACAATGATGATAACAGGAGTGGTTGAAGTAGTAATAGTAATGATAATTATGACTAATAATAATAATAATAATAATAATAATAATAATAATAATAATAATAATAATAATAATAAAATGATTTATTTATAAAAAGGAATCCGAGAGCTGAAAATTCAGAAGGGAGAGATGACAACGATGCAATTTTTGCAAAAAAAAAAATCCTAACACTAGTACTAATTATGATGTAAAATCGATCCTAATATAATACTAATTATATGAAAATATATCAATACTAATTGGGGAGAGAGAGAGAGAGAGAGAGAGAGAGAGAGAGAGAGAGAGAGAGAGAGAGAGAGAGAGAGAGAGAGAGAGAGAGAGAGAATGATTGCAAGAGTATCATCTCAACTCTATCATTTTGGATATGCGGTTCTGCTTGTATCGTGTCTTTCCTTGTGTGTGTGTGTGTGTGTGTGTGTGTGTGTGTGTGTGTGTGTGTGTGTGTGTGTGCGATCCTCAGGACACGAGGATTACATGTACACACAATGGGATTAATGAACTCGTTTGTAGCTTCACCAGCTACCCATAGCAGAGTTTTGTGATAGCTGTTAAGATAATGTCCAGTAGCTGTGGTTATCGTCGCTTTCTTTCCTCATGTACTTGAATGCTAAGGAATAATGCATGTGTGTTCATGTGATCTGTGAGTCAAGGTGGAAGTGTGCAAGAGGCAATATAGAAGGTAAAAACACTTCACCATTAAAGAAAATATTACGCAAGATATTATTACACATCCAATAATTTTATTAGATTATCAAGCGTGTCTAATGCCGTGGACAAAAGTGACGGCGAGATGAAAAAAGAGGCTACCTGTGTAAACAACGAACTTATGATACAAAACTCTACCACCTCGCTAACACGACACTGGCTGCACTGACATGCACCATTTGTAGCCACACCCAGACAAAAAGATAAATAAAATAAATAAATAAATAGAATAAAGTAAACATGTAAATAATCTAATGAATAAATAAAATAGATAAATAAAACAATTTCAAGACTAAAATAGTGGCGTAAAATGACTGTATATGGAGAGTGGTTTGTCTGACGCGAAACTGCCTGTGAGCCTGACATTGATGAGGACACGAAATTAAACAAAGCTATAAATTTTCGAAACAAAACACCACGACGTGTGAAGCAAAGGGTTCTAGTAGGCTTGAACCTAATAGGATTGAGGCGTGTGGTGCCGGGACCCAAGGTCTTCCTAGAACCACCCGAGAGTGGAAAATCCCTTTCAGCAAGTCCTTGGAATGGATAAGACAGCAGGTCATTCAAATCCCCAGTCAACATGTTTCATATGCATCACTGTGTTCTTTTAGGAATGTTCACTGTCCAAGTACGTAGTTAATTGCTTCTTATATTTGTATACGAACATGTACTTCATAATGATAAACATTTCTACGTCAAGAGAAGAATCAACACACTTGTGTTTACATTTTATTGATCATTAAGT
>NC_087153.1:345000-352500 GCF_035594125.1 Scylla paramamosain | reverse complement strand
ATAAGATGACATTTGTCCCTGGCATCTGATCAGATCTGAAAAACAACGAGTTTACAGCTCCTAGAGAATTTTTCAGTGATACCCAAGGAGTGCATTATAATTAAAACTACAGTTATGACTTATAATATTTTCCTTTTCAAAAACAAAGTTTATCCCCAGAAAACACTAAGAAAACAGCATTCGGGAAAAAAATAAACTTTATTTCATACTTTAACGCGCGCGCGCACGAACTTGTCGTTAATTAATATGTACGAAAGGAGTTAAAGTGGTAACACTAATAATTTTCACATGCAAAGCGGACCAACCGACCTATAAAAGCAAAATTATGAAGTAAAAAAAATAAATAATGAAGCATAAAAACCCTAATTAATATTCGTTCCATAAAAGGCAGACAACCAGTGACCGGACAGTCAAGGCTGACAAAACTCCTATCGTCATGGCTCGATTGGTAAAGGGTGGTGCAGCTTGACTGTCCTGGCCAATCCCCGATAGCTTTCATGGCTTAAAACTCAAGATCAGTTTCTCATTTTTTCTATAATACGAGTCGAAAGCTTTACTAGCATCAGAATTCTAAGAATTCTGACCATTTCATTATCTTCTTGATATTCCTTTCTAGACGGAATTCAAGTTATACGAAAGTAGAAAGGTATGCAGGATAGGATAAAGTGTTCCAAGGTTTTACCAGTGAACGAGATGAAGTAAAGTGGACAAAATAGGGATGATAAAAAGTAGACAATCTTGTATAATGAGGCCGCGGGAGAGGTTGGGGGAGACACATCTAGTTAGCAAGTTTAGAGAAGCAGCAACCACGAAAATAACAACGTTGTTGTAGAATGCAAGGCTGAAAACAAGTAATTGTACAGTGGGTAAATAGTTTATTTTTCGCCCTGCATTGCTGAAAGGTGCTCCATGAATTAAACCTTCCCTGAATTCATGAGAGCCGTTCAAATTTGAAAAGAAACCATATTTTCTTGTCAGAACGTTAGAAAGAAAATGAAAAATTGATGGAGACGAGATGTGACATCAGCTTCATGGAGGTTATTTTATGTAAAAAGAATTGTGAAATTCACATCTAAGACTTCCAGTGAAGGACATCCCAAACGTGTTTGTTGTGAAGACGAGGAATGTAACATTAGCAGCAGTAGCAGAAGCAGCACCTGCAATCACAACAGCAGCACCTGCAACAGCAACAGTAGTAGTAGTAGTAGTAGTAGTAGTAATAATAGTAGTAGCAGCAGCAGCAGCAGGAGTAGGAACAGTAGTATTAGAAGTAGTAGTAGCAATAATAGTCGTAGTGATAGTGGTGCATTTTCCACCTCCTCCTCCTCCTCCTCCTCCTCCTCCTCCGACTTTACATTTTATTCCTTATCATCATAATCAAATGTAGCAGCATCAGTAGCAGCAGTAGCATCATCATCATCATCACCATCATCATCATCAGCATCATCATCATCATCATCATCATCATCATCATCATCATTTTTTATTCAAGACGGTGCTCTCTTTTCTAGATCATTTTAAGATTATAGAGATGTTACCTGTTTGCCTTTCAGAGGTCACCTACCTCACTGTTACACCGGTCTTCCTCCTTCTCCTCCTTCTCCTCCTCCTCCTCCTTCTCCTTCTCCATCTCCTCCTCCACCTCCTCTCACCACATATGATGAAACTCATGTAAATAACAGAAGCCCGGAGATCAGGGAAATTCTGACTTTCACAGGTAGCACTGAGAGATAACCTTGAGAGGAGGAGGAGGAGATGATTCTAGTGAAGGAGGTGCAAGAGGAGACAGATGATAGAGAGAAGGAAGAATAAAAGGAGGAGGAGAAAGAGGAGGAGGGGAAAGAGGAGGTAAGCGATGGGAAGGTGATTTTGGTGATGGTGAAGGTCATGTTTTTCTTCGTTTGGTATTTCATGGTGTGGCAAGATGAATGACTCCAGCTGACGTAATGCTCCCTTCCTTTCATCCTCCTAACATCCAAGCTTTCTTCCTTCCGTCATAAATTTCTCCTTCCACTTTTACTTCTTCTTCCTCCTCCTCCTCTTCCTCCTCCTCCTCATGATCATCGTCATCATCATTATCTTCTTCTTTTTCTTTTTCTTCTTCTTATTATTATTATTATTATTATTATTATTATTATTATTATTATTATTATTATTATTACTATTATTATTATTATTATTATTATTATTATTATTATTATTATTCATCGTCGTCGTCATCGTCGTCATCGTGTTTATTTTCTTTGCTATTACCCTCCTCATTATTTTTTTCTTATATATATATATATATATATATATATATATATATATATATATATATATATATATATATATATATATATATATATATATATATATACATATATATATACAGTGAGGTAGGTGGTAATGGTGGTGGTTTTATGATAGACACTACTATCCTTATTGTTATTTTCTTCATGAACATAATAGTCATATTTATATGTATATATATATATATATATATATATATATATATATATATATATATATATATATATATATATATATATATATATATATATATATATATATATATATATATATATATATATATATATATATATATATATATATATGGCCAGTGTTCTCCTAAATCTGTTAACACTAGTGTCCTTCAGGGCTCTGTCCTAGCATACATAAATTGTCTTCTCAATCAAACGTTCTTATCCACTTTTATGCTGATGACTCTTCCTTGCATTCAAATCAGCAGTAATTTAACAAATCAGACGAAGCTACAGAACGGTAACTTCTCATCTTTCTATAGTTTCCTAATGGGGCTGGGGAACCGTCGCGTTCATCAGAGCCTAAAACGCCAATTCCTGTGTTTATCCGCTTCGCAACCTGCCATACACCCCTTCTTCAGTGTCACTCAACTATCCTCCTCATCTACACTGAACAGTTGATCTGTCATCCTCCAAAAATCTCAACTGAAAATGTCCTTTTTGTGTGGGGGGAAGGAGGGTATGGCAATGAAATCAATACAGTTGGGTTTTCTTTTGTTGTTTCCATTAATAATTTTACCTACTAACTCTATTCAGGTGCCTTATCATTCCACACACACACACACACACACACACACACACACACACACACACACACACACACACACACACACACACACACACACACTATATTGTATAAATATATTGCATACATAGGGGTGTAATTGAATAGAGGAGTGTTTCTTCTTACGGTTCTACCAGCATCCTGTCGCATGTTTAAGATAAGTAACAATCTTATTACCATGTGAGTGACTTAATCATCTTGCAAACAGTAAAAAAGAAAAAAAGAAAAGAAAAGAAAAACCTTTTAATTCTGGGCGCCAGACCTCCACGTTCGCTACTTACGTATGCTGTCCAGACGCCACCCTTTCCCCTTCGAAATCTTACCGTCGTGCCGGCTTGCACCGGCTACTTGGTGCAAAGATTTCAGATCTTGTTATATAAATAAATAAATAAATAAATAAATATATATATATATATATATATATATATATATATATATATATATATATATATATATATATATATATATATATATATATATGTGTGTGTGTGTGTGTGTGTGTATGTATGTGTGTGTGTGTGTGTGTATGTATGTATGTATGTATGTGTGTGTGTGTGTGTGTGTGTGTGTGTGTGTGTGTGTGTGTGTGTGTGTGTGTGTGTGTGTGTGTGTGTGTGTGTGTGTGTGTGTGTGTGTGTGTGTGTGTGTGAAATGGAAAGAATATTCAGCACAGTATTTCATACTCGAATAAGCATCTAGAAATTACGTGTAAAAATCATATAAAGTTTCCTACT
This sequence comes from Scylla paramamosain, assembly GCF_035594125.1. Classification (NCBI taxonomy): domain Eukaryota; kingdom Metazoa; phylum Arthropoda; class Malacostraca; order Decapoda; family Portunidae; genus Scylla; species Scylla paramamosain. The sequence goes on along the minus strand of NC_087153.1, from coordinate 348,679 downwards.
CAACGCCGCTACCATCATCACCACCACAACCACCATCACCACCATACCCACCACAACCACCATCACCAACACAATCACTACCATCACTGCAATCACAACTGATCATGAGTTATAGAAGACCGTCTCTTGTTGAGCACTACATATTAAAATCACGTTAAAATGTTAAATAGATATCGGACGTCTGTATTGTGTCAGGGGACTAAGTAACAATTAATAAATGTCTTGTAGGCTAATGAAAAAAAATCAGTATATTAAAGATTCATTTCCTCTTCTTCCTTCTCCTTTTCCTCATTTTCATACTCATATTCATACTTATTCTCAACTCTCCTCCTCTTCCTCCTCCTCCTCCTCCTCCTCCTCCTCCTCCTCCTCCTCCTCCTCCTCCTCCTCCTGCTTTTATATTTTTTTCTCATCCTTCTCCTCCTCCAAAACCTTTCTTCTCCTTATCCACTCATAAGTTAACCCAATTAAAGTCTACAATTAAAATAATAAGTTTAATCTGGATTCAATGAGGCAGCAAAGAAAAGAATAGGAAAGAAAACAACAACAGCAACAACAACAACAACAACAACAACAACAACAACAACAACAACAACAATAACAGCTACTACTACTACTACTACTACTACTGTTCCTACTACTACTACTACTACAAATACCACAACAACAGCAACAACAACAACGACGACAACGACGACGACGACGGCGGCGGCGGCGGCGGCGGCGGCGGCGGCATCTACGACAAAAAGAAAATGACGAGAAGGAGGAGAAGGAGAACAGAAAGATTAAGAAAAGGGTGGAAGTTCAGCAAGGGATGGGACGCCCTCTTACGTAACATCGAAGGTCGTCTCTCTCTCTCTCTCTCTCTCTCTCTCTCTCTCTCTCTCTCTCTCTCTCTCTCTCTCTCTCTCTCTCTCTCTCTCTCTCTCTCTCTGGCACATAATCATAGAAAAAGGGACCTGGTGTTCACTGGAGCTGAGCAAGATACGTAGTAAGATTAAGGTTTATTGCTGGTGTCGGTTTTTAGTACACACACACACACACACACACACACACACACACACACACACACACACACACACAGTGCATAATACTCTCTCTCTCTCTCTCTCTCTCTCTCTCTCTCTCTCTCTCTCTCTCTCTCTCTCTCTCTCTCTCTCTCTCTTGTCCATTTTACCTTCATTAAGATGCAGTGTCTCGCCGCCACGCTAGGGTAAGGCTAGTCTGGGCCAGTAGGTCGGGCTGGGCAAGGATGACGAAAAAGCTGCCCCCAACCCCAACCATTGAATGAGGTCCCTGCGAAGTTCTGTGAGGATTAAAAGGTCGAGGAACTAGGGCGTCTCGAGATGTGGTAGAGGACAGGTTCACCCTCTTAACGGTGCTTATGTGATGATGTGGCGGGCAGCGCGACGGTGCCTTGAGGTGGAAGGGTCATTCCTGTTGAATAGAGGAATCGTCTGAGACATGAGTCCTCAGACTTGCCGTAGGGTAGAAAGGCGGTGACGTTGCATCTAGCTGGAAGGTGGAAGGAAAAAAATATTAAGCAGGCAAACATATTGGCAGACAGACAGGGAGACAACATAAAGATAGATCATATTGACAAACATACAGATCATATTTACATTCAAACAGACAGATAGACAGAAAAACCGACACAGCTCGGCATGTCAGTAGTTTCAAAGAAATCTAATGAAGCTACAAGTACCTGACAAGAGTCGGGACGAAGTGGAAAGGCGAAGGCGCGGCTCAAGGTCGACGTGCATGTCCGCGGTAAGTAGAGTGGATAGTGGTGTGTCGAAATCATCCTGGTAGATGGACAAAATTATATAGTGCCCGACCTTCGCAGCAACACCCCTTAATTAGATTTTCACAACCCAAACCTGTGTGCTGTCGATTTATAGAACCCATTATTGGCACCTGAAAATGTTACGTTTGTTTTTATTGCAGATTAAACTCGGAACCCTAAAATGGAGAGCCTCCCACTGTGCCAGCTGAGGTAATCCTTCGGTAACCTTACCTCTGGCGAGTGGTCCGGTGGGTGGGAGTGAGGGCGTGATGGTGGTGGAGACTAACCTAAATTTGTCGCTCGTTTGCTTCTTTTCCAGATATGATGAGTGAAAAGGTGAAGTAGATGAAAATAAAATAAAATGAGGGAAGAATAGGTGTGTTAGGAGATAAAGGAGAAAGGAATGAGAGGAATTAATAAATGGTGAGAAAATAACGGAGTTAAAACTTAACACAATATTGGGAAACGACGGAAAACACAGGAAAAGAAGAAAAGCAAGCGATAAAATTTTTTAAGGAAATTGTGGAAAAGTCATAAAACTCAAGAAAGAGGAATTGTAATAAACAACAAAACCATCGAAACCAACGAAGAAGAGAAACAGATGGAGGACAAACTCATACACCCTCACGTACTACAGTCCTTTCCAGAGAAGAACAAAAGTTTAAGTCGAAGGAGGGTGTTACATAGCCTTGTTTAGCGTGTCAGGACGAGCGTTGGGGATGCAAGAAGAGAAGGAGTGCAGTCAATGAGGAGCGACAGAAGTTAAGGGACGTCAGAGTGTGTGGTGGGAGCGGCGGTACAGCTTGCAGTAAAAGGAAACACGAGCAGGCCTACATACGTCTTGCGACTACGTGTGTTCTCCTGGGTTCCTTTCCACTCCAGATGTCTTTCCTGGATGATTATTCCATTCTTTTGCCCTCTCTCTCTCTCTCTCTCTCTCTCTCTCTCTCTCTCTCTCTCTCTCTCTCTCTCTCTCTCTCTCTCTCTCTCTCTCTTCAAAGGAAGAGGGGACTAACGAAGATGGAAACAAAGAGGAGGAGAAGTGAGAAAACAGGAGAAATAAGAAAAGAAGAGGACGAGAGAAGGATGAGAGAGAAGAAAAGGAGGTGGAGGAGGAGGAAGAGGAAGAGGAAGAGGAGGGAAAGGGAAAGAAGAAAAAGAAAAACAACAACAACAACAACAACAACAACGAAAGGAAACAACAGGAAAGAAAGAGAGAGAGAGAGAGAGAGAGAGAGAGAGAGAGAGAGAGAGAGAGAGAGAGAGAGAGAGAGAGAGAGAGAACAAACAGTAGTAGACCTGGTGTCCTTTACGAGACAGTCGTTAATAAACTAAGTTGTATAATGCAAAGTAAGAGACATGGGATATTAATGGCGATGGCTCCTTCCCACACATCGTTTCCTACAGTGTTTTGGTTAGCGAGAACGAACGTAAGAATCAAGCATCACGCAGCACGGAAAAGTTGCATAGAATATTTTATAGGAGCCAGATAAGAACTATCACTACTGCCACTTCTACCTGCAGAAAACAAGCAACACCGGACCACCAGTAAGAGAGAGAGAGAGAGAGAGGGAGAGAGAGTGGGGGAGAGAATGACGCACACATACACACACACAGAAATATAGCAGTGTTCTACTCGATCGACATCAGTTAGGTTTGGCAACGGTGACCCGGAGGAGAGGAGAGGTGTAGAGAGGAGTGACAGGACAAGGGCGGGAAAGGAGAGGCCCGGGCTGTGTGGTACGAGGACATGCGTGGGAGGGAGGGGCTCAGTAGAGAGAGAGGGAAGGAGAGATAGCATAGCATGTAGGTCACTCAAAAGATTGTTGTGTGTACATATAGAAAACCTTCATACAACCAGTCAACTTCGAGACACGCACTCTCACTGACACA
>NC_087153.1:280000-332500 GCF_035594125.1 Scylla paramamosain | reverse complement strand
TATCATCAAGATCAAGGACTTTGTGTAGTATACAGTCCTTGATTAAGATCGAGTTCGGAAAAAAAAAAAAATCTTCCTTGGTTCGGAACTTCGGAGCATCGACTCTCGGTTTATCTCCTATTCAGAGCGTCAAGGGGTCTCCATTCTTACCTGACTCGCTGATGTGCACGCAGTGGAAGCCTCGCTGCTATTCTCATGCAAGTAGAAGTAATACCCTAGATGTATCAAGCCCGTTTACCTGTGAGACAGTGTGTATGTGTCCTCGGTGATGCTTCGCCGTGGCTCAAGTAGGTAAACGGCAAGTAAATCTACGCCACCAAAGACCGTGGTCAGCTTGTCCCTCTTACTACGCGACAAAAGACTTGGGGTGCTCCTATGCAGCATCCAATTGGATCCTTTCTCCTTCATCTACATTTGGTGAGTCCCTCTCTCTGTTACCTAAAACCAATATAGCAAATCGGTATTATTATATTAGTGCACTAGTCTCGCGTCAAAAAAAAAGATAAATAAATAAATAAATAAATAAATAAATAAATAAATAAATAATGTTCTCAGTGAAGTACTTGGGTTACATATAACACAGTGGTCAATATCTTTATCGGCGTAAATTGTTCATTCCTGAGATATTAATTTTTATAAAATTTATTGTTTCCTCCGCATACCAACGTTACCACGCGCCATGATGGCTTGCAGACAATGTCGGGAAGAAAGGGAGTGAAGGATGGGAGGAAGTTCATTAGCACATGCGTGAAACAATAAATACCTCAGCCAATCAAAAAAAAAAAAAAAAAAGTCAATAGGTGGGCTGTATTCTGCAAGGTGGGAGGGAAGTGCTTGAGTTTGAATTAATTTTGTTAGATGGCTGGTGCGATGACTGTGAGTGCGATTACTTTGAGGCGATAAGAAAATTTCACAGCAATAACAAAGTTTACCCATCTCCAGTTCTTCCCACTGAGGTCTCCAGTGATGAAGTACCAGAGGACCAATAAGGCAGATTAGGCTAGGTTAGGTTTAGTTAGTTTATACAGTAAAATCCCTCTCATCCGGCATTTGAGTATCCGGCAGGTTCAAGTAACCGGCACATTTTTCCCCGAGCCTTAAAATCAATAAAAAATCAATGTGCAGAAAAATCTGTTTAAATAAGCAATTAAAAGTAATCTAGAATGAAATGAAAGGTGTGAAGTGTTTTTTTCCTTTTTCATGTAGGTGGGGCACTGGCCAAAAGCAACTAAGATATATATATATATATATATATATATATATATATATATATATATATATATATATATATATATATATATATATATAAAGGCTCACTGAGGTGCTGGTCCCCAAACAGAGTCAAAAGTGGTCATTAGAAATTAAAGGATAACTGCCTGGAAACCTCTCTTGAAAGAGTTCAAGTCATAGGAATGAGGAGATACAAAAGCAAGAAGGGAGTTTACCAGGGAAAGGGATGAATGATTGAGAATATTGGTTAACTCCTGCATTAAAGTGGTGGACAGAATAGAGGTGAGAGAAAGAAGAAAGTCTTCTGTCTTGTGCATTGAGGCTGTGGGAGGAGGTGAGGCATGCAGTTAGCAAAAAAAATAGTGGTAGAAGATAGCAAAAGATGCAACACTGCAGTGATGAGAGAGAGGCTGAAGACAGTCAGTTAGAGGAGAAGAGTTGATAAGATGAAATGTTTTTGATTCCACCCTGTCTAAAAGAGCAGTGTGAGTGGAACCCCCTAACTCCCCACAACTCCTTCATAGATGCCCTGGGAAACCAGCAGGTGCAGATCTACATGAAACGGGCACACCCAGGGGATGTGCAGAAGGCATTGGCAGAGGCCATGAAGTGTGAGGCCTTCCTGTACACCACAGGGAGAGTGGCAGCATCTAATCCTGCCCTGGCCACACCCCACTACCATTTCTGTGCCCTCTGTATGCAGGTGCAGCTAGCGGTGCCTCAGAAGAAGAATGTCACCAGCCCTGGTGAGTTCCATGGCACCTGCTGGAAGTGTGGTTGGTGCAGCCACTGCAGGAGTGAGTGCCGGAGTGGGCGGAAGACATGCTCGCTGGATGACTTGAACACTTGCTTCCCTCCCAGGGCCTGCTGTTGCAAATGCAGACGGCTGTTCCATTGCTGTGATTCCTACCAGCAGCTGAAGGATGCTATGTTGGTGTGGGGAAACGCAGCTGGGCTGGGGGCAGGGGCTGCTCCTCGGCTGAGTCTTCCCAGGCCCCCCTTTGTGGAAAGTGCCCGGGTGCTGTGGTGCAGTGGATGACCACCCTTGTCATCTCATGGTGGACACTGGTGTTAAGAAGATGTTCACCAGGGAAGAACTGGTGGTGGCTCAAGACCTTTCTGTGTCAGGCTAGGAGTTGTGTGGTGTCACTGGCCACTGTGTGACTCTCCACAAGCCTGTGACGTCCAAGATTGTAATGGTTTGCATCGGAGAGGAGTTACCAGTCTATGTTGCTGACATGGAGGAACCCTGTTTTCTGGGGCTGGATTTCCTGGTTCAGAGTGCTATCTGTATTGACTTCGGGAGGATGATGATGAAGGTGTGTGGTGAAGAGGTGCCTTTGCTCCTGTTAAGCACTGCTGAACAGGTGAAGGGCCCTGTAGCAGGTCCTGTTGTCACCAAGGAAGGACTGGGGTTGCAATGCCAAGCCTCGGAGGAAGGAGGGAACAGAAGCATCACCACATCAGCCCGAGCACATGGGACAGTGGTGAACAGCAGCCTGTGTGGAGCAGGCAACAGTGTGTATGAGGTGGAGTGTGCACTGCCCACAGACTTGGTAGATTTGGTGGTGGTAAGTGCTGCCAAGCTGACTCCTGGCCAGGAGAAGAAGACGGAGAAGTTGCTGGTTGAATATGCAGATGTGTTTAGTTGAGGTGACCATGACCTCGGTCACACATCATTGGTCCAGCACTTCATCAACACAACCGACAGCCCGCCGATCAAACAGCCTCCCCAATGTGTTTCGCTGGACAAGAGGGAAGAGACGCAATGCATGCTGGACGAGATGGCAGCACAGGGAGTAATGGAATAGCCAGACAGTCCATGGTCGTCACCATGGTTGTCCTGTGAGTAAGGACAGCTATCAGGCACTTTTGCATGGATTACAGGGCAGTGAGCGATGTCACAGTGAAGAACTCATACCCTCTGCCCAGGATTGATGACACCCTGAATGCCCTGGCTGGCATGCAATGGGTATCTAACCTGGATCTCAAGTCAGGGTACCATCAAGTCATGATGGCAGAGGCAGATAAGCAGAAAATGGCGTCCTCCTTCAGCCATGGGTTGTGGCAATTTCATGTGATGCTGTTTGGACTGTGCAATGCCCTGGGGTGCTTTAAGTGCCTGATGAAGAAGGTGCTGGCAGAGCTGCAGTGGAAGTCCACCTTAGTTTACCTCGATGATGTCCTGGTGTTCGCAGGTATGTTTGAGCAGGAGCTAGAAAGGCTGGAGGAGGTACTGTGCCGCCTGCGAGAGATGAACCTGAAGCTGAGTCCCAAGAAATGCACCTTCTTCCAGCATGAAGCCCCCTTCCTCGGACACATAGTGGGGCAAGGCAGTGTGCACATGGACCCTGCCAAGGTGTCGGCTGTGGTGGAGTGGGCTGTCCCAACATTGGTGGCAAATGTATGAAATTTCCTCAACTTCTGTAGTTTGTGGGGGGCTTCGCTACCCTCACTGTGCCCCTGAATCAGCCGACCAGAAAGAACGCCCGCTTCATTTAGGATAAAGTGTGCCATGGTGTCTTTGACAGCCTGAAGGCAGTGCTGACAAATGCTCTGATGCTGCCATTCCCTGACCCCACTCTCCCATTCCTGCTAGATACTGATGCTAGTGCTGAGGGCATCAGGGCAGTGCTGTCACAGGTGAAGGAAGGAAAGGAGTACATCCTGGCTTACTACAGTGCCAAGTTCAGCAAGCCAGAACAAAAATATTATGTAACCAGGAAGGAGTTACTGGCAGTAGTGCAGTCTTGCCCACTTCCACTTCTACCTCTGTAGGGCTGAGTTTGTCATCAGGACCAATCATGCTGCTCTCCAGTGGCTGAAAACTCTGAAGGAACCAGAAGGACAGCTGTTGAGGTTGACAGCTGTTGGGTCCTTGACATGTCATAGGTCTTGCCTCATAACGTTGGCATATGTTACACTCCTTTAGGGTATCCAGTAATTTTTCCTAACTTGAGTTAGAGTACCCCCCATTCCCCCTTGTAATGTTATTCTGTGGGCCTCCAATATGATTAATTTGGTGAGGTGACTCTCTTTTGGTAACAGGATAGGGTGCTTTGTTTCATACAGTAGATCACCATATTTTATTCTACCTCAGCACCTTATGATCTGTTCTTCATCCAAATACTGCCCAAGATATTTTATTAGTCTAATCTTACTTTTGGATCCTTCACCTAGATTTTGACTTGATTCAACAACAATGAGGAGAGTGAAAAGTTTGTTATGTGTATGTGAAAGAAATTAATGATATTAGTTGGAGAGATTCTGAAAGTTAGAAGGATAGAGTAGGTATATGAGGACATGTGTGAAAGAGGTGTTTGTTGAGAACAAGCAGAGGGAATGTTTGAATAAGAATTCAGAAATAACAATGAAGTGGGTATTTCTTACTGGCTTTTGTAGTGTTTGGCTGATGCTATGATCATGTTTTAAAAGATCAGTGGAAAATAATAATGGAATCATTCAGGGAAGTTACTTGCCCACATACCACATGTTAAAAAGGAAAAGGAAACATTTATGTAAAATACATCTCAAATGTTATTTTTTTTATTTTCGTAAAAATACTCTACAAAAGAATTTTTCATAGCATGTTGACCAATTGTACTTTTTAAAGCTTTTAACTTCCTCAGCCACATTGTAATTTTTACTAGATTATAAAAATGACTAGAACACAATACACCATATCAAAAAGACATTGCACATGAACAGTGAATAAATATTTAGTATGTGTTTTGCAGGAAATGTAGTCAGCTTTATTAAGTGTCGTTACACTGAGTTTCATTCAGCATCCTACATTATGGCAAACTCTTCATCATGTTATTTCTCAAAAAAAAAAAAAAAAAAAAAAAAAAAAAAAATACTAGTGTAGTTGTTGGTATTGCAGATATACTTTATTTGATTTGTAAGATAAAAAATATCAGTTATGAATACTTTAAGATACATTTCCTAGGCTGTTAAAACTTTTTGACACAATTTATCCTTTTGTCCAATTACAGTTAAGAAAAAAATTTTGTTCACAGTTCTATTACACATTACAAAATACTGTGATCATTCAGAGGAAAAGTCCAAGGTAATTAATTGAAAATAGATATTTTGAAAGTTTTTAAGAAAAGTAAAAGCAAGGCAAACCCTTATATGATAAATGTGGGAATCTTTCCCCCATGAAAATAATCATTGGAACTTGCAATTCTAATGCGATAAATAAACCTTGTAATATATTGTAAATGCAGTCTTCCCTCATCACTTGCTGGGGTTATGTTTTTAAACACTCACGAACTGACAAATTTGTGAATATTTTAATTTCACTATATTGTAGTATACATATATCATCGTATCATAATAAAATGGTACAAACAAAATATATGGAATTGAAATCGATCACTACAATTACAGTTGAATGTCTCTATAATGGATAATTGCCATCTACCACCTTCCAATAACAGTGACAGCACTTTGTGTGAGTAATTGCACGTGAACAATGACTATATTATCTTTGTGTGTTTACACTTCAGGTTGTTGTATAGACCATTTCTGGTCTTTTGCAACACACACACACACACACACACACACACACACACACACACGTGTTCCCTAAAGGGGTGGAAGTGGCAGAAGAGGCTCCACTTCCCCCTATCCAGATATTTTCATTATGCTGGTTCAAGCATTTGGTTTCTACTAAAACCTCTTTCACACATACTTCTTTACCCTATCCTTCCATTCTGCCATTGGCATTCTTTTCCTTTCAGCACCTATTCACAATTCTCTCATATCTCCACCTATATGACCATATTTAGCAATGTTCCTAGATATTAAAAGTGAGTCCTCTACTGTTTCCTCCCAATCACATCAAACCTTACTACAGCAGGCACACTCATCTTATAAGGTATCCTAAAGTTACATGGCTCCAGTTGTCTCCTCTCAAAAATTATCACCTTACTTTTCCAAATATTCACCCATTTTTGTCACACAAATCCTATGAAATTGATCTGCCACTCTTTAAAGTTTTTTTGCACTGTCTAGTAAGATAGTATCATCTGCAGACAACTATGGTACTATGACCTATCCTACTCCATTCTGGTTCATATTTTAATTAGTAAGACCTACTATCGCCTATCCCACTTTATTCTATCATCTTCCTCATAGTCATCCATAAAAATATTAACTATGGAGACATTACACATCCCATCTCACTCCTCTTCCCATAGTGAATCTATCTCCAAGCTCTCCCTCCACCTCCACAAATCAACTTGCATTTCTATAAAATGTTTGAATTCTTTCAAACAGCTGCATTAAATTTTTAAGGCATTCCAGGGGGCTTCTCTATTTACCCTAGCTCCATGAAGACCATATAACTATTTCCTTTTTTCCCCAAACAATTCTCTATTACAACTATTATAATCTCTGCAAAAATTTGATCTACACAGCCTTTTCCTTTACTAAATCCTGTCTGTTTCTCACTGACCTTGAACTCAGTCAGTACCATTAAAATCCCAATCAAGATTCTATCCGGAATTTTCCTAGCACACTAAACAAACTCCTTTTATAACTTTTACATTAATTTCTACACCCTTGACCTTTATATAGAAGTACAATAATTGCCTTCCTCCACTTATATAGTGCTTTTCTTGCTTCCATGCCAGTTCACATGTTATAAGCATCTGACCTACTACCACTTCACCATACTATAACATTTCTGCAGTTATTCCCCCAGTGGGATAGAGGCCTTCAGTCTCACCCCCATTGGGAAGTTCTAATTTTGTTACCACACATCTCTACAACCCACCACTCTGCCTGGCCCTTGGAGGGTACAGTGATGATTTGGCCAGGAGCACCTTTTGGTATCTATCACATAAAAATTGTGATTTCAGTCTCAGAAACACCTCCTAGTGTTTCTTTTGATGGCACATCTTTCTTATTTTATGACATTTCTTCATCAGACCCAATGTATATTTCAACTTATCCACATGTGAGCAAAGGTTTCTGCCTCACAACTCACTCAATTATTGCCTCATTACTATAGCTCAAGCTTGAACACACACACACACACACACACACACACACACACACACACACACATATATATATATATATATATATATATATATATATATATATATATATATATATATATATATATATATATATATATATATATATATATATATATATATATATATATATATATATATATATATATATATACACACACATAAGCTCCATGTCACCTAGAATAATTAGTAAAATATGTTGAAAGTTTCTATAAAATATCTGATGTCACCTAAAGTAATTAGTAAAATATGTAGAGAAAGTCTATGAAATATCCCAAGTCTGGACATGTCAGAAGATATTAAGGTTTGTGATGTTTTGGTTTCAGTTCAACCTATACAATTGACTATTATGATCAATAAAAAAAATTACAGTTTAAACTAGTTATTTGCAATGTACTCAAAGTTAGTTACCCAAGCCTGATACAAACAAAAGAAATGAGTCCAACCTGCATATGAATAGTAAAAACTGTACATGTCATATTTATCTGCCATTGTGAATATGGCAGCAACCATCTTTGTCTAGCTAGGCAGCATGCATTAGTAAAAGGCTGACTGGTTAAAGAATGTGAATCTCTCATCACTCCATTTGCTGACTAGCTCATCCAACAACAGGTAACTTGTGACAAAGATAATAGGGAGCTTGTATTTTCTTCATGGTTGTTGTGGATGATCCCAATATTTTTCTTGGTGCTATTTTTCTCACATTAGAATTCTTTTTTTCCTTCCATGCTTCATTTTATGCCCTTATCTCCCTCATTCATCCTTTCTTATTTCTTAATGTTATTGGTGGCATCAAAATTGATAGTCTAATAAAAGTATATTTCACTAAAATTGTACAATGTTAGTCAGGGAAGTCCAACATTGTTTTTAGTGGATGTGTTCCCTCCCCTTAATATCTTACTTTCTTCCACCACAGTGTTTGCAGTAGCCTGAAAAAACCTCCACTCTACTGGTTGGCCTTGGATGCTTCCTGGAGGAAAAGATTTGGTGCCGCCCATCTGCCCAGAGACTGGAGTGGTTGACTGGCTGAATAGGTTCCTTCTTCTCTCTCCAGTCATCTATAGTTAAATTTCTCTGTTTCTTAATCAGATTTTCTATTTCCCTATTCCTGTATGAAGAGGCTTGAAGTGCTGTTTGCCGTACCTGAAATAAGTGCAATGCTTGACACAAAAGTACATAGGATCCTTACAGCATTTTTTTTTTTGCTACTTGTGTGTTATACTATCATTTTGACTTCTGTGATGACAAATGAAATACCAAGGTTCTTTGAGGACAGATATGGTTCAGTATGATCATGAACTACCACATACTGTACCCTCATGCATCACATATGCTTGGCATTATATGAGGTGTTCATCAAATTTACCAGAGGTAAACTTTAAAGAAAATATCCTACCTATTACACAGATAGCCACCCAAGCCTGAGCTAGGAAGCAGGATTTGATTAACATCTTTACTTGGTATTTTTCACTAGTGAAGAGGTAAACTCAACATCAGCCAGAGAAAAAGACCATGATTTTGGTGGCAAGTTCATCCTTTCTGTTCTGAGCATCTTGCACAGTCATTTCTTGACATCTAGGAGAGTTGGGTAACAGGCACCCACAGATGTTGAAAATCAACAGATATTTACCACACCATCTTAGAAATGCCTCTAGACATCTCTTTTCCTTTAATAAATACACTAAAAAATGAAAATATGATTTAAACAGGTCAGTCTCATCACAACTCATCCTCCCTACACATCATTATTTCTGTCAACAAAAAACAAATGTTCCTAACAGCATTCCTTTTTATGCAGTACTTGGCTCCCAAGGACACATATCCTAACCCTATACTTTAATTATTTTCCTGATAAATAAAACCTTTTACTTTTAATTAAATGAATGTCATTTGCACATAAAAGCTCCACATTAGTCATAAAGAAGTGATAACAAAGATCAGAGACTTGCATTGTAAATGAATTTCATAAAGGTGAAATAAAGTATACCTAATTAATTCTTAAAATAAGCAGCAGGTACTTGTGAAATGGGATAATGGGGAGTTTGGTAAACTAGTGATTGTCATTAGGCGGCAGCATCAGGCATATCCCGTTTTCCCACGTAGGAGCAATATCAAACATGCCTCCAGTGTCATTCTATATACATAAAGATGCAATGAGCTCATATTATATACTTTTCTATATAATTCCTTTGAAGTATTAACACAGGTAAAATTGAACTCTATTCATGAACAAAAGTATTTAAGTTGATTTTCTAGTGAATATAGCATGGCCATCTCGAGGTTTCCAAAAAAGTACACCATTGATCGAAAGTGTATTAATGCAGATGACAGTAAAAATGAAGACATGTCTGTGCCACTTAAAATTTTACTCTAAATTACATAGATCAACTTCCCAGTACAGTGGTACCTCAATTATCGGACATCTCCCTTTTCTAACAGCTTGGTTTTTTGACAAAAAATTCAGCTCCTAATTGCTTTGGCTGGCTGGTTGGCGACAAGAGAGAGAGAGGACGTGTGTGACTCAGCTCCTGCAATTCCAAGTAACTCCCTGGATTTTACCAGTAGTAAGAATCAGGATGGCTGCAGCTGAGTGCAAAGTGTGCAAGGAGAGTGTGATGACCAGATGTAGTGGTGTGGAGTGTGAGGTGTGTGAGTTGTGGCTCCACACAGCCTGTGTGGGGCTCAAGGCCTCCACCAAGATGATGAGCCACAAAAACATTACATTTTTTTGTATGACAAATGTCTGGAGGTGGCGAAGGATAAGCTGAAGACCAGGAAGGACATGGTGGCCAAGGAAACACAGACAACGGCGATAGTGACCAGCATAAAGGACACGCAGACGAAGGACATCAAAGATAATGATACACAGGCTGTGAAGACAAGGGCATGCAAACTGAGGAGAAAGACCAGCAACCATGAAGAAGGCCAATGATGAAGAAAATGATTCAGAGGAAGTCCCCAATCTGCACCGTTGGGGACAGCATGATCAGGAATGTAGGTTCCCACCTCAAAACCAAGATGAGCAAGAACTCGCAGGAGTGTCTGAGGAGAGCCAAGATCACAAAATAAAGACGACAGTGAATGAGAAGACCCAGAAGACCCAGAAGTTTAAGAATGGTCTGCTTGTGATCCAGGGTAGCAGTAACAACCTGGAGACAATTGGAGTAGAAGAAACTGTGAGGGAGGTGGTGGAGGCAGTGAAAGCTGCTGAGGACAAGAACCTGAGTGTGGCAGTGAAGGGAGTGATCAGATGGTCAAGAGAAAGAGACCAGTATGAGTGACTTAGATGAATGAACTGCAGGATCCAGGAAGAAGTGCTGAGAATGAAGCTGGACTGGCTGAGGGGCAAGAAAGGCAACGTCAGCTTCACTGACCTGGACACTACCCTGAGGGGAGGGCATGGACTTCTGCCGGACAGGATGCACCTCAATAAAGTCAGCAACGAGAGGATGTGCAGGTGGCTGCGTGAGTGGATGTGTGCAAGGTCCATTGTGTGTATGGACTCTGCCTGAATGAGGGATAGGAGTGCACCAGAACAAGGAAGAGAAGACACCAAACAGGCAAGGTCATGTATGAAACTTGGTTGTATGAATGTGAGAGGATGGGACATTGGCAAATTTGAAGATGTATGCAGGGAGTTGAATGAGTGGAGTTTGGGCTTGGTAGGAATAACTGAGACACACCTGAGGGACGTGGTGTGAATGGAGGGAGTGAGTATGTGATGGTAGGAAAGGGATGCAGTAAATAGGTGAAGTCAGGAGGCGTAGCCTTGCTCTACAGAAAGACAAGGAGCCTGAAAGTAAAAGAGTTTGATGTAGGAGACAGTGCAGAGGGTGAGGATGTGTTAGCTGTCCTAGTGGAGTGTAGGAATGAGCATGGTAGACCTGAGAGGGTAGTTGTAGTTTAGTGTACATGACAGTGGAAGGTGAGACAGCAGTTAGGGAGAATAACAGAAAGTACTGTATATTGAAGAAGATTGCAAGAGATCATGCTGGAGAGAAAGTGATTATTATGGGAGACATGAATGCACACATAGGTATTTAAGGTGAACAAATGAATAGGAATGGTGAGATGCTTGATGAGTTTGTGAATGAGATCGACCTAGAAAACCTGAATGAGACCCTGGAAGGCAGACGAGTGACTTGGTGTGCTAGGAACCAGGAGTCTGCGATTGACTACATGCTAGTGAATGGGAGAATGTGTGAGATTGTGGACTGCATGTGGATAGATGAGGATGGAATGATTGACATTGTCTTGGATCATAATGTGCTGGTATTAGAATGTAAGTTGAATGGAAGAGATAGAACGAATGCCAAGGCTAAGAGAAGAAAGTGGAGACTGAGGGATATAGGATGGGAGAATTTCCAAGTAGAATTGATTGAGAGAAACTGGGAGGATGAAAATTTGAATGGTGTGGAAGAAATGAATGATAGGTTTGTGGAGAATGTGAGAAATGCAGCAGCATGCCAGATAAGGTATGTAAGAACAAGTACCAGGAAGCATGCATGTAAGCCATGGTGAAGTGACGAAATTAGGAATGCTAGAAAGGAAAGAAAGAGACTAAATAGGGTGTGCAAGCAGTGGAGAAAGAGGAGGCATGAGATTGAGGAGGCTGAGAGTGAGTACCAAAATGCATGGACAGCATATGTGAGTCAGCAGTGAGTAACAAAGCGAAAGATAATGAATGCTAGAAGTTAAGTGTGAGAGAAGTGTGATTCAGTCACTAAGAGAGAAAAGTGTTGAAGGTGGCCAGGAATGGTACAGATTCCTGAGGGGTGAGGGAATGCCTAACAGTGACAATATGGAGAATCTGAAGCTGAATGGAGCTGTGGTGACAGATAGAAAAGAAATGAGAAGAGCAATAAAAGAGTTCTGGGAAGAGATTGGAGGTGTAGATGAGGTACATGATGTGAGAGAAGGGTGTGTGACACTGGAGACGAAGGATGTGGAAGAGTTAAATGAAAGAATCAGCAGGGAGGAAGTGGAGAAATGTGTGAATAGGCAGAAGAATGGGATGGCAGCAGGGCCAGATGAAATACCTTATGAGATGTACAAAAATGGAGGGGAAGTTGTGATTGATAGAATGACTGAGCTATTTAACCAGATGTGGGAGGAGGAGAGAGTGCTGAGTATGTGGAATGAATGCAGGGTGACTGCTGCATAAGGGAGGATACAAGGGTAAAAAATGAATTGAAAAATTACAGGCCGACTGCATTAGTGAACACAGTAGGTAAAGTTTTCAGTGCAGTGTTGAATGAGAGATTGTGTAAGTGGATTGAGAAAGCTGGAGTGTTAGGTGAGGAACAGAATGGGTTTCATGTGGAAAGAAGAGCAGAAGTTAACTTGTTTGTGGTGAATGAAATTATTGAAAGAAAGAAGGATGGTAGTAAACTGTACTTAGGTTTTCTAGACATAGAGAAAGCTTATGATAAAGTGAATAGAGAAATACTAGGTAGAGAAAGCTTATGATAGAGTGAATAGAGAAATGTTAGGTAGAGTCTTAGAAAAGATTGGGTTGAGTGCAAAGATAACTGATACAATTCAACTAGGTAAATACACAGTGGTTAGCCATGATCAAGGGAGGATGTCAGGCTGGCACTCCAAAACCAAGCCTCACCTAGTGTACATTGGGAAGGGGTGCTTTAAAAAGTCGTCTCCATGTCTAACGTAGTTAAGTGAAAAGGAAGCAAAGAAAAGAGTGTCTGAAAGAAAAGGGAAAATAGAGATCCATGGGAAAGGGAGGAGGATGGTTTAGTTTATTCTTATGAAAAGGAGAGTGGTTCCAAGAAGGTAGGTATGGATATGGCTGATGCAAATTTTTCTGGTTTTGGTGGTGAAAGTGAGGAAGGTAAGGAGAATTGGTGGAAGAGGAGAGTCAATCAATTGGAACAGCAGATGGACAAAATGTGGGAGATGTCTGAATCAATGAGGGAGAAGCACAGAGGAAATAAAGATATTGCAAACAAGAGTGGAGAATTTGGAATGGTAGGTGGAGAACCACAAGAAGGGAATAACTAATAGCGTGGAAGCAGTGGTTGGACCAAGTGATGGATATAGTTAGTGGAGGGCAAGGAGAGTAGTGGTTGGGTTGAGTAAAGAACAGTGTAAGTGGAGGGCAAAGAGAGAGGGAGACAGGAAATGGAAAAGTAAAGAAGTTAGAAGAATTGGTGAGTGTAAGCAATGTGATAACCCAAGGTGAAAGGGTAGAAGATTTTAAGAAAATAACTGAAGAGCAGATGGAGGAGTTCAGAGTCCAGGATCACTGAGAAAGTGGTGAATGGGATTAAGAATAATGAAGAAATAGTAAGAGGTGCTGCACACAAGAGGAAGAGTGTGATTCTGTTTGTAGTGAAAGAAAAGAAAAAAAGGTCAGATCAGTGAGAAAGAACTGAAACAGGTGGTAAATAGTGTGGTGGAAAAGTGCAGGACAAGGGAAGATTTGGTGAGTGATAAATAAATAAATAAATAAATAAATAAATAAATAAATAAATAAATAAATAAATAAATAATAATAATAATAATAATAATGATAGTGTGGGCCAATACAATAATAGCCTCGCCAAGGGCTATCTATCTGATTCTATCAATCTATGGTAGTATAGTTGGAGAGTGGGTCAAGTGGGTGGTGCAAGGAGGAAAGTGACCCCAACTGTATTGAAACAGTTTTGGGGGAACCCAGCTTGCAAAAAGTTGAGAACCCCTAACATAGATGATTGTCACAGAACTGCAAAATATGCTGAGGAGAGGGACAGGCTGATAAGAATAAGACTAAAAGTGCAGTGCAAAGCAGTGTTAGAGAGTGCATGGAAACTGGCAAGGAACAAGTACACTAAACAGCTGCGGTTGAGAAAGGATCTGAATGAGGAAAAGGAAGACTGAGTGAGCTTAAGGAGATGCAGGATAAAAATGAGAAGAGGTTAAAAGAGGAAAAGAAAGTTTTTTGAAGGATAATGGATATGCAAGTGAGAAAATGGTATATCTTAGAGAGAGAAAAAAAAGATAGGCATAGAGGAACAATGGAAGGCAGCCTTTACAAATATGAATGGGATTGTACCATTGATGATTCACCTGAATTACTGTTTGAGAGAGAAAGAACAAGATATTGTTGGAGTAGTGGAAAAACTGATACAAATGAGCCAGTGAGGACTGGAGAAAGTAAATATAATATATGGACAAGGAATAGCAGGGCTGCACCAATCCCACTCAGTAGAGCCTCCTTTCCTCTCCTTTTTCTTTAGTATGGAGATGACCCCTAAGGCAAAAAAAAGGCAAATAGAAGAAATCCAGCTGGACTGATGATGAGACTTTCCTCCTCCAGTCAGTAAGTATATGAGGAAAGAAGCAGCCTGAATAGCTTCACTCAGCAGCACAAAAATGCCACATGGGCTTCTCTTACTAAGAAGGTAAGTAAGACATGGTAACAACAGGACACAGGAAGGCCCAAGGTCATCATTGCAGCAGAGCTGTATTTCCCATTGGCTAAATAACACTGTAATTACTATTTTAATTATTATTATCAATGCATCACTCCTTCCTGTGGGGCTCTCCAAGGCAACTCGTGCCAAATCTGTCACAAAATAGCACTCCTGCAGGTCCAGTCTATATATTTTCAAAAGTTCAGTCACTCAGGTCACCGAGAACATCCTTACAGGGCCTTGAGGTGGTGGGCTTGGGGTCCTTGACAGTTGGCTATCTTTGCTTTCTTAGCCTAAAGCAGAAAGATAAGCATGATCTGGACCAGACTTATTTTTTTAACACCTTAAACACAAGGCTCTGCATGAGCAACACTAAGCATAACATTTCTGCTGCTGAGCCCTATCCCTATACTTAAGAATTTTTCTTAATATGGCCCTGATTTGCAAAAGTCATTGTTTGCTCCTGCTACCAAGGAATGTGACCTGTTTCACTAGCTTATAACAAACAGTTTCATTACTTATCAGTTGCACCTCATATACCATAGGCCATAGTGTATTCTTTGCCTTAACCCCAAACCCCCAAGTATTCCTTCTTTCTCATATCTAACTTTCTTCATCTTATATGTATTATGATGTAGTACAACAAGGTTTTTGTTGTGTAGTGATATGATGTTTCCCATTCAATTCCTTGATTATAAATGTAATCCTGAATTCTACCAAAAGGATAAATTTACTTTTTAGATATGAATCCATTTGTAAAAAACTTAACACAAAAACAATTGAACAAACAAGCATTTGCATCAGCATAAAAAGACATCAATACCTGATCTCTGTTGAGATGGATGTTAAATGATGTCTTATCTCCAATATGCCGGACAGATGAGCTGGTACCACATGGCACATATGTGATTCTATTGCGGTTGTGGTAGTTTCTGCGAGTTGTCCTGGAAAGCTGTGAGGTGAGAGGAAACTGCCAACTCTTGGTTATCCTAGTCCTGGGCAAGACTCCTTTCCTTGATACTCCATCCTGTTCTTCTCTTTCAGCTTGAGTAAAGAAACCTAAATATCAGTGGCAGATAGAATGCTTTCTACATTAGGAAGGAGAATCTCCCTCAAACTCAACACAATTTAGTTATCTTACAATGTGATCTAGAAATTATTGATATATTATGCTTTATACCTCTCCACACACACACACACACACACACACACACACACGTTCATATGTACAGTAAAATCCCTCTCATCTGGCATTCAAGTATCCGGCAGCTTCAAGTATCCAGCACATTTTTCCCCGAGCCTTAAAATCAATAAAAAATCAATGTGTACAATTAAAATTCCTGCGCAAGGCATACTTTGTCTCCTCGCTACCAGAGCGCACTGCTGCGCGCCACCCGTGGCCCACTGCACTGTGTTTACTCAGTGACTCAGTCCCGCGTGTGCACTGTTTATCGCCTGACGCCTTCATCATGCCTAAAGTTGTAGAAAAGAGGAAGCGTGTTGTGCTTACACTTAAGCAGCTGATCAGATCAGCTGATCTTTGTTATGGTAAGATGTGTGAGTGTAGGGTGGTGATTGTGGACATAATTTCACTTCTATTCAAGTATTCGGCAATATTCAAGTATCCGGCATGTCGGCGGTCCCGTTGATGCCGGATAAGAGAGATTTTACTGTATACAAATTAATACCTGAATAATGAAAGATATATACTGACTGCATATTTCTAAATGCTCTTTAACCAGACAATACTAACAACATGTGAGTCATTTAACTCTTAAAAAAAAAAAAAATAGAAAATCATTAAGTATGCAAAGGAATGAATATTGGGTAATAACTCTGATATCTGATGGAAAATACCAACACAAATATGAGAACAAGACAAAAAATAAAGACCATGGATATAAAAAAGAAATTACAATGGAAATGTGAAGATTGGTAAGTAAACAACAAATAGACCACAATGGTTGCCTAAATGGATCCCTGCGATATTAGTCTAGTATAAAGAGGGAGATCACACAAGAGATGGTATGAGATTGACAATTTGAAGTCAGAACATGGCAGACTTGTGAATAATGGAACCTTTGTTTAAAAGTGGATATACAATGGCTGATGATCATTACATATTTCTTGCTAATTTAATTACCACTAAAACTGAGGATTTTGAGCCAATTCTACATGCTACATAAAGATTGTCAGCAGTTTCATATTTATTTCTCCCTCAAGTTTTGTCACTTCTCTTGTACATTGCCTATCTCTTGTTACTTTTATCTGTACATTACCTATCCCTTGTTACTTTTATCCTTATAGATAAGAAATAACAATTCTTGGAATTCTGAGCATGAATATAATTAATTTAAGCAGACTATTATTTTCCTGAAAATTCATATTTAGAACAAAAGGAAATAAAATTGTTCATTTCAACTTCATTTACAACACTCATAAAGTAATTTTCAGCATAAAAAAAAAGAATTATTCCTAGTAAGAAGCACTGCTAAAAGATAAAATATTAATGAAAATAAAAACAAAAGAAAATGCAAGTGTGGTGGCGACAAGAGAAGCTATTGGACTGCTGACAATGCTGCAGCCAGGCAATCTACTCTCAAAATCCCTAAATAATATTCAAAGAATCAATCCCCCTAAATTCCCCACTTCGTATATTTTCATACATCATAAAAATACTGAAATATATGTGAAGTATATGTGATGCATGTGCTTTACATTTAGATTAAAACTATCATGGTGAATATAATAATTCATAATTCATGTCGTACATGATTAATGACGTTGCTAATTAATTACATAATTAATGACGTAGCATTACCTTTCTTTCTTGCTGGAAGTTTACCTACATTCAGCCTGTTCCTAAAAAAGGATGACCACTCTAATCCCTTAAAAGTACCGTCCTTTTGGTTTAATTTCTTGTCTATCTAAAGTTTTTGAATCTATCCTCAACAGGAAGATTCTTCAACATCTATCACTTCACAATCTTATATATGATCACCAGTATGGGTTCTGTCAAGGCCACTCTACTGGTGATCTTCTGACTTTCCTTACTGAGTCTTGGTCATCCTCTTTTAGAGATTTTAGTGAAACTTTTGCTGTTCTCTTAGACATATCAAAAGCTTCAGATAGAATCTGGCACAAAGCTTTGATTTCCAAACTACCCTCCTACAGCTTCTATCCATCTCTCTGTCAAACTACCCTTCTCTCTGTAACTTCATTTTTAGTTTCTTCTCTATTGCTGCTGTGGTAGATGGTCACTGTTCTTGTAAGTCTATTAACAGTGGTGTTCCTCAGGGTTCTGTCCTGTCACCCACTCTCTTCCTATTATTCATCAATGATCTTCTAAACCAAACTTCTTGTCCTATCCACTCTTATGCTGATGAAGCCACCCTATACTTTTCCACATCTTTTAGTGGATGTCTAACCCACCCTATACTTTTCCACATCTTTTAGTGGATGTCTAACCCCTCAGGAAATAAACATCTCATGCAGGGAAACCACAGAATGCTTGACATCTGATATCTCTAAAATTTCAGATTGGGTCAGAGAAAACTTAGTAATGTTCAATGCCTCAAAGACTCAGTTCCTCCATCCATCAACTGAACATAACTTTCCAGATAATTATCCCCTCTTCTTCATTGACATTCAACTGTTCCCTTCTTCTATACTGAACATCCTCAGTCTGTCCTTTATTTACAATGTAAACTGGGAACTTCACATCTCATCTCTTGCTAAAACAGCTTCCATGAAGTTAGGCATTCTGAGTCGTTTCTGCCAGTTTTTCTCACTCCTCCAGCTGCTAACTCTGCACAGGTGCCTCATCTGTCCATGTATGGAGTATGTTTTGTACGTATGGGGGAGTTCCACTCATACCACGCTTTTAGAAAGGGTGGAATCAAAAGCTTTTCATCTTATTAACTCCTCTCTTCTAACTGACTGTCTTCAACCTCTTTTTCATCGCCGCAATGTTGCATCTCTTGCTATTTTCTACCATTATTTTCATGCTAACTGCTATTCTGATTTTGCTAACTGCATGCCTCCCCTCCTCCCACAGCCTTGCTGCACAAGACTTTCTTATCCCTATTCTGTCCACCTCTCTACTAGAAGAGTTAACCAATATTCTTAATCATTCATCCCTTTTTCTGGTAAACTGTGGAATTCCCTGCCTGTTTCTCTATTTCCTCCTTCCTATGACTTAAACTCTTTCAAGAGAGGTTTCACGACACTTATCCTGTTATATGATTTTTCTATTTGGAATTCTCTATGGGACTTGGCATTAAGTGGGCCTTTTTTTTTAATACATTTTTTTGTTGTTCTTAGCCAGTGGCAAAACAATGGGACATACAGAAGATGGAGACGTGAATGAAGTATAAAGTTATCAAAGATTACCCAACAAATATGAAAGATGAAAAGCTTTAGGATCATATTACATAAAACAACAATATTTAGAATATCACTGCAGAAGTTTTACATACCAGGTATAAGGTCATACTCTCTAGCTTGGCCTCCAGGTCTCATAACTCCAAGTTGCATGCTGGATGACCTGGTTCTGTTTCTTGATTCCATGGCAACATTGTGATCTGTGACTTGTGTTTCATGAAGGCCATCTCCTTCACTGCCTCTGCCATTTCCTTGCTGTCCTGTGGTGCTCCTTTCCTCCCTGCCTACCTCATCATCTGTGCTATCTGGTGTCCTCTGCTGATCAGAAATTCTGAAAGAGGATAGCACAAAATTATTTCTTTCTCCTGGATGTATTTCATAACAATATGAAAAGAGCCAAAATTCCCAGAGGAACAACAGTAAAATTTAAGTTGCATGTCCATTGCTTTTCAATAATCATCATCTGTGACAAGCTAAGTGTTAATACTGTTACTTGCAAATCCATTCAACATGAATATTGTTTAGGTTTTAATTAAGGCCATGACAAGATATTAGTGACTACTCCTGCTATCATCATTATGTACACAATTTCAACATATGGCCACTGAAGATAATATACAAGACAAAAGCCAGAGAATTGTGGTTATTAATCTAATGTCATTATCCTGTGTTCTTAGACACAGGTAGAGATAACCCACCACAGCTTATAGTTAAAAGATATACATTAAATCTTCAGAAAAAGTACTCCTTGCTGCATGTCCCTACTTTCTGCCATATGCCTTATTTTTTTGTGTAAGAGATAGGAAAAACAGGAGCATGGTCCATTGTCCTTGACCAAGTATAGATTACTCAGGTGACAGGCTTGGCAAGGTTGTGTCAGGTAAAGAAGTTACTTCTGCTGAAAATTCACCAGTTACTTCCTTAGCATAACAAATTAGCAGTAGTTAGGGGTTAGAATGTTAGCTTGATTCATCTTTGTTGCTACAAACATAGTGTTATGAATTAATGTGTAGTACTAATGTATCTTAGTTAATATATGATAATATATGATATAAATCTATATATACAGTAGAACCTCAGTTCATGAACAGCCCAGATCACAAACAAATTGATTCACAAACTAGTTTTGCGAACAAATTTTAGCTTGGGTCATGAATGATGCTCTGGGATATGAATGCACCCTACCTACAATCCATGAAACCTCGTGCTCAGTTGTGCATTGGCACACTTGGCATAAACATGGTTCTTGAGAGTGTTGTGTTCAAAAATATTATTTTTTTCTTTGTTTCTCTTTTTTGTGCTATTTTAGCCTTCATTAAGAAGGAGAAAAGTGTTAGTGATAGTAGCAGTAAGAAGCCTAAGCATATTACTATTGAAGTAGAGAAGGAAATTATTGGAGGAATAAATGAGGAGGGTAAGGAAGGCAAAGTTATCAGAAAAGAGATTAGTAGGCAGCTGTGTTTCCACACACTGGTGAATCAATCAATCAATCAATCAATCAATATCTCTCTCTCTCTCTCTCTCTCTCTCTCTCTCTCTCTCTCTCTCTCTCTCTCTCTCTCTCTCTCTCTCTCTCTCTCTCTCTTGAAGACAGTTAATTGTAGAAGGGACATCAAAAAGTAGTTTTCCTCACAGAAGTGGGAACAAGTGGAATGAACTTAGTAAAGATGTTGTTCATGCCGTAACTGTCCATGCTTTTAAGACCAAACTGGATAGATATAGAGATGGGATACTATGAGATTACTCCTCTCCCATAAACCACAAGGTAAATACAACTAGGTAAATACACACACACACAGAGAGAGAGAGAGAGAGAGAGAGAGAGAGAGAGAGAGAGAGAGAGAGAGAGAGAGAGAGAGAGAGAGAGAGAGAGAGAGAGAGAGAGAGAGAGAGAGAGAGAGAGAGAGAGAGAGAGAGAGAGAGAGAGAGAGAGAGAGAGAGAGAGAGAGAGAGAGAGAGAGAGAGAGAGAGAGAGAGAGAGAGAGAGAGAGAGAGAGAGAGAGAGAGAGAGAGAGAGAGAGAGAGAGAGAGAGAGAGAGAGAGAGAGAGAGAGAGAGAGAGAGAGAGAGAGAGAGTGTGTGTGTGTGTGTGTGTGTGCGTAGGGAGGAGGAAGGGAGAGGAGGGTAAGAGAGCAAGGAATGAACCAGGGAAGGAGGAACTGTACTCCCGTACAGTCCCCTCTCCCTGGTGGAGGGGGAATGGGATCAAGATAAGGATAGGGGGATAGGGAGGACAAGGGAGGGACCATAGGGAAAAAACTGTGATGTAGGTTCTGCCAATGAGACTTCCTCATTCTGCATAGACATCACTTCAGAATGATTATGCTGAATTTTGCAGTAATTTTTTGCACACCTTTGGAGCATCACAGACTCATGATTCCTTTCAGTGGGCATTCCATTATGTTGACTCTTACAACACAGCTTGGTAATATAGGCCACATGCTCAGTCAGGTTTGTGCATGCTGCCGAGTACACCCATGATGCTGTGAGGTTTTTGAAGGCTGGAAATTGTGTGCAAGGTGGTCAGATGAGTATAGATAAACTTCAACTCTTCTTAGAGTTTACTAGTTATGTTACTTTCCTTACTCCTCAAGAAAGATGTGCTGCTTCTTCCATTGACATCAAACCCACAGACTCTCTTTTGGATTTTGCCACTAAAATCAGTAAAAAAAAATGCAGGAATTACCTCACTCTCACAGCATGTCACCTGTTGTTAGTGACGGGTCTCCAGCATCTACACCTTCACCTCAGATGTCTCCCAACGAGTGTTCTCGCCCTCAGGTGTTGTCTTCATCCCGGCGTCCACCTCTTTCATGTACTTATTGCCATGCATGATGCAATGTCTAGGAATGTGCCTTCTAAGCAGTTTTCAGGCCACAGTTGCTCTAAACCTTCATCACCTGCTGGTTGTGTTCACTTTCACTCTCCTTGTCAGACAGAGTATACGTGCTCTCCATCTCCAGTTCCGAGACCTTGCATGACTCTTGAGCATCCATTTAAGTTCTGTATCATTCATGACCTGGGTAACAACACAACATAGGAATATTTCAAAATTCTGGAATGGAAGCAAGATCAAGTTGTGACAACCTTCCCTTACAGCCTGCTAACAATAATCTTTTCAGTGCACAAGGTTCTCCCTTATATGTCCTTGGCACAGTTGTTCTCCTCTTGTTTCTTGCAAGTCATGTACCACCATTTGAAGCACAATTTTTTGCAAGCTCTGATTTCGTACTCAACAGCAATGGTCTCTTATGACCCGATTCACTTGTGACTCATGGTATAGGTGTTTTTCCCTAACATCATGTTATTTCCTATAAGGATACCCTTATCTCTGCAATGGACATTCCAGCTTCACTCTTTGCCTTTAAATCTCCTGTTCACACTTCACAGCGTTTACGCTCCACAAATCACGGTTCATCATTGCCTGATTTTACAGAGTTGAAACGTTCAGTCTCTGCTGTGGATGTTTGTTCTGCCATTGTGATTGGGGATCAGCATGTGGGCCCTACAGCTGCTGTTCACCTTCCTGTTTGTGTGACAAATGAGCCTGTTGACTTGTGCATCTTATCTTTGCCAGACTCTGTCTGCATTCGTAGGTTGTCTCTTGAAACTATTCTTTCTTGTGTCCATGATAGTCATATAACTGATGCCTTAGTGACTAACCTAACCAGTGCCCTGATTTCTTTCAAGAGCAGCATACTTCTTGCTTCTTTTTAAGTCTGTGACAGTAGGTCCTTTCTTGACCCTCCACACCTTATTTCTTCAGTTTCCCCTAACACAGATTTTTCTCATGACACTGCTGATCTCATTTCTTAGCTTTCAGCTAATGTTAAGGTGTCGGACTTCCCAACAGCAAATTTTCATCTCCTCAACTTGCTTGTCAAGCACAAATCCGATACTGCTTTGCCTAACAAACCACTTGGTGTCACTGACCGTATTGTGCATCACATTCAGTTAAAACCTGATATACGTCCTTCTTTTGTGCCTTTCTATCATTTGCCTCACAGTCAACAAGCTGCTGTTTAGGATTTAGTTGATGGAATGCTGAAAGATGGTATCATTCAAGAATCACATTCTCTGTGGAATTCACCAATATTCTTAATCCCAAAGAAAGACAGTTCTTATTGTGCTGTAGTTGATTTTTGCAAAGTTAACTCTGTAACCATCCCTGACCATTATCCTCTTCCTGTTTTAAATTACCTTTTGCAGTCCATCAGGAAAGATAACAGTGTGTTCACTTGACCTCAAATCAGGTTTTTGGCAGAGTCCTTTGGACTCCAGTAGCCATGGCATTACTAACTTTTCTATGCTATCAGGTCATTATGAGTGGCTTCATGCCCCAATGGGTTTATGTAACATGCCCATGACTTGCAAGCGGCTTGTTAATAGTCTATTGTAAGATCTTACTGGTGATGGCTTCTTTGTGTACCTTTATGATTTGATATTAGTGTCTTGTAATCTTAAGTCTCACTTTGATAAACTTAAACTTGTTCTGCAAAGATTCAAAGAAGCAGTTCTTAAACTTAACCTGCCTAAATGTAAATTCCTTTGGTCACATATTGAGTTTTTAGGTCATGTAGTTGACAAGGATGGCATTCACACTACTGATGCCAAATTTTAGGGCTGTTCAAGACTTTCCTACCTCAGTAGATCATGTGCACTCTTTCTTTGGTCTTGTGGGTTATTACTGTGCACTCATCAAAGGCTTTGCATCCATCGTGTTGCCTCTCACGTGTCTTCTTAAAAAGCACGTCTCTTTCATATGGCACGATGCCCAGCAAACTAGTTTTGACAGACTCAAATGTGCACTCACTCATGCTCCAGTCCTCACCTTTCCAGATTACAGCCTGCCTTCTTACAATTTGCACCACTGCAAGTGCTTTGGGTGTTGGCACTGTTCTGATGCAGAAGACTAAGAGTTCTCATCCTCAAGTTATCACTTATGCCAGCTGTACCCTGAATGCTGCTGAGTCTTGATACTCAGTGCTTGTGTGGACTCTTCATCATTTTTGTGACATCATCTATGGCTACCAATTGACTGTCTATACTGATCATGCTCCTTTGCTTCACCTTTTCAAGGGTAAAAATCTGACAGGTCATCTCGCAATTGGTGAATTTAACCCAATGATCAAGTATTTGCCTGGCAAAGCAAATGTGGCTGCAGACACTCTTTCACGAAATGTTGTTGTTGCAACTGTAACAGAGATTACTAATTTCTCATGCAAGGAATTTTTTGATGCCCAGCGCCAAGATCCCTTATGGTCTGCTGTGATATATGGGTTAGAATCAGATGATTTTGCCTTATATAAGTTGAGTGTTCTCTTGTCTCAGTTTTCCCTTGCTGATGGTATTATAAGTCATACTGTGTCAGTTCATGAGCAAACAGTGATGCAACTTTTCATCCCCACTTCTTTAGTTCCCTCAGTACTTCAGCTCATTCATGATACTCTCCAGTCCAGTCATCCAGAACGTGACAAATCTTTAACTATGGCTTGTAAGTGTTATTACTGGTCTACGAAGCATCTTGATATCACAAATCATGTAACCCAGTGTCTTTCTTCTGCACAAACTACAGGTAGCACACACACAGCTCCTATGCTAGAATATTCTATTCCTTCTGGTCCTTTTGACACTGTTGTGATGGACCTCTTGCTGTTACTTCACAGTCACCAAGGATCTCCCTATATTCTAGTCTTTGTTGATCATTTCAGTCGCTTTGTCTAACAAATCTGCTCCAGTTTTTGCTCATGCTTTAGTGTCCCACCTCCTCTGTCCATTTGCTACACTTTCAGTTTTGCTTTCTGATAATGGGACAAAGTTTAAGAATGAGGTGCTTCACACCATTTGTCAACAGTACAAAATTTCACGATGCTTTATCACAACTCACCATCCAGCTTCTAAAGAACTTGTGCAACAGACTAAGAGAAAAATTTTGGAGATCTTTTGGCATGTTGCAGGTAAACTTCATGAGTTATGGGAGGACTGGCTTCCACACATAGCTACTTCTATTAATGGTTCTGTAAATTTGTTTACAGGAAAGACTCCTCACTATTTTGTGTTTGGCAAAGAGGAACATCTCCCTTATGACATACTTGTAGCTCCTCATGTGCTGGTGTATTCTGCTGATGACTATGCCCAGTCTTATATCTCCACTTTTCAGACTATTCATGCATCTGTGAGGCTTCAAGCTTCACATGCCGAGATGATTAGTTGGCAGCACAGTACAGCCATGCCTGTATCCCTCGGTGTTGGTGACACTGTCTTTACAGCCTCTCCTAAATTTTCAGGTCCTTTCTCATTACTGAGAGCCTTTCTGGTAATAAATTTAAAATCTTTGATCCAGCTCTGAATATTTCAGAAATTGTTCACATAGATAGGTTAAAGAAGGCTCAGGTCCCCATTCCCTCCTCTTCTTCTGATTCTCAAATACCTCAGTCTCTACCTGTCTCATACTTCTTTTCCTCCTACTCACTCCTATCATCTCTATAGTAGGGCTGTATAAAAATTTTTTGCAATCCATTTCATATTTGTAATGTACTTTTTTTCTTTGATGTCCCAAGGGTTTGTATATTTTGCTTTACCCTTTGGGAGGGATATTTTGTGAAATTTTGTGTGTGTTTACATATTTATTATGTCATTGTAATGTATTACTGTCTCGTGTGACTTATCTGTTAAACGGATAAGCACACTTAATACATATTTCACATTATCATTATTATTATTATTATTGTCTTGTCAAATATATATATATATATATATATATATATATATATATATATATATATATATATATATATATATACTTTAATTATTTTTTTTATGTGACCTGCGTGCCACCGAGAGTTATGTTTTGTTTGCTGCGAGGCAACAGCAAGGTGTGGCCAAGCTATATGATAGTATGTATATGTATAAGTTCATTTTCTTTCATTACTATTATTATGATTATCATTATTATTATTATTATTATTATTATTATTATTATTATTATTATTTATTATCTATGTACTGTATTCCTTCAAGACGCTTTTTGTCCCCCTTTTGTTTGTGGGCCTTTCTTGGCGCTTCCCATGAGCCTTGTTCCTAGTCAGTCACAGGTTGCCCTCTGGGCCAGTCAGTCACAGTCTATATCTTGGATTCGTTTCATATAATGGAGCTGTTCTACAAAGTATTTACCATTTCCCTTATCATCTGGACAATCCTTCAGTGACTTGTGTCCCCTAGCACACTCTTCAGTATCTAAACAGTAAAAATATTCTTACACAAAACCAATTTTGTTTTAGAAAGGGTCAAAATAGTTCTGATGTTATGAACAAATTCTCCTCTTCTGATTTCCTTACATAGGTTGTCATGCTATTTTCTGAAGCTAATTTTTTTTTTTTTTCATTCCCTACAAACTAAGAAAAATTTGTCCCAGTCTTGACTTGTACAACATAATTTATGGCAGAGAGAGAATATTAGTGTCTTATAAGGGATGGAATGCACTACAGGCAATTCCTTATTCACTATGAAAAGTTTTAATCTTGCCCTCCTAATAGAAAGAAGCCTTACCTGGGAGAATGTTCAGGAGAGAAGCGGAGGCGAGGCACATTGGGTGGAGGATCTGTGGGCCGATTTGGTGGTATTGCTCGATGACGATTTTGTCTGTAAACCATAATAACTAATACTAAACAGTTTTTTATATTGCAGAAATAGTGTTCAATAAATGATAAGAAAAAGCTACTGCTCAGTCATGTTTTTGTTCTTTTAATACCTATTAAAATTCTAACATTTCATTTGAACCTATACAATATTTCAGTATTCAGCATTGATAAATGGAAGCTTACTCTTGAGAACCTGTGAACCTGTCTCTTGGCCCAGAATGCCTGACTGCTCCCAATCCTCTTGGTGCTGGACCCTCCACCTGCTCTTCCTCTTCAGACTCATCACACACACAGTCAGAGTCACTTTCTTCTATTGAATGATGTGACCTCTCCTCCTCTCGTCTTCTGAGTCTGAAAAAAAAATTCTTTAGTTTAATCATGCAAAATGTAATACAAACAGATAATACAATAAAGCCACTTAATATTTCCTTGCTGTAGATGGCCATTGCTTCTTTGCTCAATTTATCTACATTGGAGTTAAATATTGCATGCAAGTGAGTGTTATTGCTAACTGCTATGTTACATATTTGTGAGGGGAAACTATTTCTTTCTGGTAGATTTTTATCTGCTTTGTATTAATCTGCTTTTCATTTCTATCACAAAACATTACCCTGAGAGACTTAAAATCCTAAACTGAACAACACTAGCTTATCAACGTCTAAGGGATAACATGATAGAATTATGGAAACAATTTCACACCTATGACAAAGAGGCCATTATCACCTAGTTTCAAACCACACTTAAGACCAAGCTCTCAACACAGCTTTCAAGTATTCAACCACCGATCATACAACAGGGTGAGAGGAGTCCAGCACAATTCTTTCTACTACCGTATGCCCCCAATACGGAACAAACTCCCAGATAGAGTTGTTAAGGGAAGATCACTACAATCCCTTAACAAGAGGTTGGATGCACACTGGGCTTCCCATCCACTTAAATATAATATGGCTGACATTATGGAGTTGCACGAAGAGGCCTGTTAAGGCCTGGATGCAGTATCTTGTATAAGTAAGTTTAATTTGTTTGAGGGGATAGTGAGGGGGGGTTGGAAGGGGGTAGAAAAATACAAGCTAATGATTTGCAGGAAAAAGTAACATGCATATTAATTCAAAACAAGCTGAAAATGGTAAATTTATGTAAGTGCACCTATCTAGCATTTTCA
The DNA here is from genome assembly GCF_035594125.1 of Scylla paramamosain. Lineage (NCBI taxonomy): Eukaryota > Metazoa > Arthropoda > Malacostraca > Decapoda > Portunidae > Scylla > Scylla paramamosain. Next base: position 304,624 of record NC_087153.1, on the reverse strand, counting down.
GATGAAATTACACTTTTCTGGTAGATTTTTATATGCTTTGAATGAATCTAGTAACCATTTCCAAGGCGAATATATTTTTTTCTTATATGTCCCTCCCCCCACACACACATAAACAAGCAGAAATTCACCAGAAAAACATTAACTAAGCCTAACCTAATTAAAAATTAACATACCTTGACAGTAACTTTGATCAAAATTAGTATCTCAGGAACAAACAATTTGCAGCGGTAAAGATACACACCACAGTGTTATATGAGACCCAAGTACCTCAGTGAGGACAATTTTTATTTTCATTTATTTTTATTTATTTTTTCTTTTTGCCGAGACGGGTACACTTATAGGTACAATTGCAGTTTCCCCCAATAAACCGCACATAAGTATGAAATGTCTCACAGTCTAGATCACACTGCTAGGAGCATTTCTAACCCCATATTACCTTGTCGCAAACGAATAATAAGGTCAGTAAGGTTAGGTTAGGTTAGGTTAGGTTACCTTAGCTTTCTGGTTGAGTTCGAATATACTAATGGTGGGGGTTCAAGGTGGGCACAGCCCCCTGTTTATAATAGGTTTTTGGTTTGCTACATTTAGGAAATTTCCTCGGGTTTTAGGGAAATTTCCCTACATTTTCAAAGTCTATATATCACTCGTATGTGCCCCCCCCACCACAAAACCCCCGGTTCCCCACAAGCCCCCAAGCATGCTGGAGGGGTTGGAGGGGTGTGGGTAAAGATTGGGGATATTGGGTGAAACTGCAAATTTACCCACTTGTATAATACCCTGAAAACTACAAGAATAAAAGTCTCGTCCAGAATAGAGGGGCTCGTGAAAGAGTAAAAATTTATCCAAAACTACCAAAACTTGCCCTTGTATGACAGTAGTTGAAGTAAGCGCTGGCACAAAGTTGTTTGTTGAAGACTAAAAATACGTTGTACTCCCTTACCTTATGTCATTGTTTTCCTGCCACACAGTCTTGCGCACATGAGGGGCATAGTTTCTGTAGTTCAGTCTATAGGTGGACTTTTTATGAACCATAGTTACCCTCCTTCCTTCCTTCGACCGATAACCCCCCAGCTGAGCAACCCGCGGGCCGCGCCAGCTGCTTAGGCCTACAAGCCTAAAATTGTTTGCATTAATTTGTACGGAATGCTAAATTTATTAACTACTCTTGTCATTTACTAGTTTTCATTTTATTTAATTGTCAATTAAAACGTGCATTTTATTTCGTTCTTGATAGGGTATCAAAGGATAAAAGCAAAAGTAAATAGGCTCTTGTAGACGTCTTCAGTTCTTCGTAGGCGCCTCAGAAATAGCTATTTTCCCACGCATTCCTTTTCGCGCAGGTCTCTGGGGAACCTTACAACTATCCCGGGCCGCAAGCTTTCAAAGGTCTTGCGGGAATCGACGGGAGAAATGGGCGGACAGCGGGGCGGAGCAAAAGATACAGCCACTCGCTGGTAGCGATGCAAACATGTTAGGACTACGGAGTGTCAAACTTAAATCCTTTCGACACTCGCGATTCTATAGCGGAAGAGTGAGGACATGCTGACATTGCTCTTCCCCACAACAGCGGCTGGTTTGAACTCGCTCTGCCTCTGCCAGTAGCCTAGTTACCTCAAGAATGTAAGTTATTATTCTACTCCTGACGTATGGCTGAAGGAGGATACACAACACCCATGGCCGGACTGGAGGATGATTTGATGATGTCCAGCTCTAGCGGTGACTCAGATGACCATCAGTCAACTGGTATGGAAGGTGATGCTGAATTTCAAGAGGTGATCAGTAAGGCGGAAAAGAAGGGGAGGCGTGATCCAGCAAGACTAAGTGAGGACAGTGATAGTGACGAGATGATCTCAAAGAAAAAGTTCTATTGGTCAGGAAGAAAGTGGTGGCAAGAGAGTCCCGCCACGTTGTATCACAGTGTGGAGGGAGGAGTCGTGCAGGAGGAAATGGACGGGGGTTGTTGCTGCAGCGTCTCACTCTCGCCTGATACTGAGGATGAGGAGGAACAAGGAATTAACCAAGGCGACGGAGGGTCACCAGAGCCGTCTCAATGGACGTCAGAGGGTGTATTTTCCTCTCTCAGCAGATATGGATTTCGGTTGATATTGATATTGCATCCGTGTTACCTACAAGCACGAAACTTACATGCCATGGAGAAGGGTTCGGTGACCTTGCCGTAAATGTAAAAAAAAAAAAAAAAAAAAATGGAGGGCATGTGTCCGGTAATGCTGTAATAGCACTCGCGAGTGTGAGGAAATTTGATATTTTCGAAGTCCAGCGAGCTCTGCACTAGTCAAGAGTAAACATTTAAATGATTTTCTTTTGTTTATAACTGGGATTTGTGAGAAGCGGCATATTAGGATTTCATGGTATCTATACAGCTGATCCCTCCAATCACCTGCAGCCACTCGTGAGGCCATTCCTGAGGCCGCCAATTACGACTTTCCACTTTAGGTTCAGTTAAACTTTTCATTTATTTTAGAGACATGTCAGGCGTTCTGATAGAGGCTCACTGTCACTTGTTTATATGGCTACCCAGTGGAGAGAGGTAAAGCGAACAGTACCAGTCTTCAGCAGGATGAGAAGTCACTATATTAGATATTTAGCAACAGCAATATTTAAGATGCGATATGCAGACATGAGGAAGAGGTTCCATGTTTTTATTAGGGAAGCCACCAAATTGTACCCACTTCCATCACCCTAAGAATCTCCATTTCACACCGGTAAGACATAACTATAATTTTTGAGGTCCCTCGATACGTTAGGTTAGATTAGATTAAATTTGGTTAGGTTTTGCTAGGTCCAGTAAAATTAGGTTATGCTACATTAGGTTAACCTCGTAGTGGAGGGATGTCCAGGGAGGGCGCAGTCCCACCGGCTAGGTTAGATTATGCCAAGTTAGATTGATGTCCAAGCAGGAGTGGTCTAGGGGCTAGAATGGATTAGGGAAATTTAAAATATTTAGGTAAATTTCCTTAGATTTTTTAACGTCCTTATTTAACTTATTTTTCAGCCCTCTCCAAAACCCCCGATTCCGCACAGGCCCCCAAGCTTGTTTGAGGGGTAGGGGGGTTGGGGTGGATGGACTTCTTATCAAGAAATACCCGGATTTCTACCAAAAGCTCCAGTGGACAGTCAAACTATGTAAGTACCACTAAGATTTTGAGGTTATGTTCAAGGATGGCAAATATAGGCCATATGTGACTGTTAAAGATGAACATATGGATTTCTTAACTCTGGTAAACTATGCAACTCCCTGCTTGCTTCTGTATTTCCACCTTCCTATGACTTTAATTCCTTCAAGAGAGAGGTCCTTCAGTTTTTGACTACTGCTTTGGATCCTTTTCTAGGATTGTTGTATTTTTTTTTTTTCCAGTGTCCCTCCTACATAAAAAAAATAAATAAATAAGTAAATAGATAAAAAATAAAGATTTTGAAAGCATTGTTATGGAAAAGCCAGATGGAAAGGAGAAATGCCACATGGTTATAATTTTTGATGTTCCAACCAATGTAAAGACCTTCCATTTGATGAGAGATTTGTGTGGATTAAGCGACGTGAAGTGAAACTAAAAGATAAAGTTGAACCTAAGCCACAGCTTATTGCTTTGCTGAAAGGGTCAGTCCCTGAGAGGGTGTTTTTACCTTGTATTGGCTCTAAGTATGTTTCTGTTTACAATGAAAACCCTGTTTTGTGCTATAAATGTAGTAAGTGGGGTCACTTGCAGTACAAGTGTTACAATGATTTTTTCTGTAGGTTCTATGATAAAAATCATGATGTCAGGGAATGTATTGCTAAACTGCAGGACAATGTTAAGGCTGTACCTACCTGATGTAAATGTGGTGAGTCACAATGCTACTTCATGGCTTTGTGAAGAGACCATATGGAAATGCTCACAAGATTTCTGGAGGTAAGGCTCAGTCTGTCTCCCTTCCTTTGCACCTCTCTCTCTCTCTCTCTCTCTCTCTCTCTCTCTCTCTCTCTCTCTCTCTCTCTCTCTCTCTCTCTCTCTCTCTCTCTCTTTCTTTCTTATATATATATATATATATATATATATATATATATATATATATATATATATATATATATATATATATATATTTTTTTTTTTTTTTTTTTTTTGTATGTATATATATACGAGTATATATATATATATATATATATATATATATATATATATATATATATATATATATATATATATATATATATATATATATATATATATATATATATATATATATATATATATATATATATATATATATATATATATATATATATATATATATATATATATATATATATATATATATATATATATATATATATATATATATATATATATATATATATATATATATATATATATATATATATATATATATATATATATATATATATATATATATATATATATATATATATATATATATATATATATATATATATACATACAAAATATATATATATATATATATATATATATATATATATATATATATATATATATATATATATATATATATATATACATACAAAAAAAAAATATATATATATATATATATATATATAAGAAAGAAAGAGAGAGAGAGAGAGAGAGAGAGAGAGAGAGAGGTGCAAAGGAAGGGAGACAGACTGATAATTGGCGGATGAACTGGCAGAGTCGCACTCATGGGAATTCCAGAATCTGCCACGCCTTGAACGGACTTCACGCTCTGAACAGACTATAGGCCTCTTCTTCCCTCCATGGAACTGTAGCCTATACACCTCCAGCTGCACCTCATAAGCTCTCAGGATGTCAGCTTCAAACTCCCCATAATCCTCCAAATCCTCTATTGACTATTGACAAATCCTCTATGGCCACTTTCAGTTCAGCAATGGATTGAAGACAATTCTCATACACATGGTCTTTCAAGAATCTCCAAAGATAAAAATCTGGGGATTTCAATTGGGTGAATATGGAGAACACTCTGGTTCGAGGTGCTTGCTGATCAAGCGATGAGGGGTTTTGTGGTCCAGCCACTCCATTGTGAAGTTGCAGTATGTGGATTTGCACCATCTTGCCAGAACCATTGCACATTGCGGTTAACACCACGATGTGTTCCAAGTGCCCTTCAGAACTTGTTGAGCACCACTGTAATACTCGTCTGTGACAGTGATTGCCTCCTCATCTGCATCTTCAAACTAAAATGGTCTGATTATGCTGTGTTTTGAGTTAACTATCCAGGCTATGCATTTTATATAGTGCAAGGGCCTCTGATAAAGTTTATCTGGGTGTCATGTGCCCCAGAACACATTATAATTGCTATTGACATGCCCAGACAGCAAGAAGTGTGCTTCATTGCTGAACCAAACACCATCAAGGAAGTCAGGATCCTCTTTCATCTTGTTTTCAATCCACTGGCACATCACAACAGGTTTTGCTCTCTCTATCCTTAACAGCGATATTTTAAAGTTCCCTACATCTTTTAGTAATACTACATATCTTATTATCTTCTACCATGACTGCCATAGTCACTGCTCTTCTAAACATGCTACCTGCTTGCCTCCCTCCCTCACTGCACAACGCTTTCTACTTAATTTTACTTACTTTTCTGTCCACGTTCTTAATACAACAGAACATTATCTTTATCTTCAAATTTTCATTCATTTTATTGGTGCCTATGACTTGATTTTTTTTTTTTTTTCAAAGAGGAGTATTAAGAAACCTCTAGAACTAAATTTGCTCTCTTGATTTCTTTTATTGTCACTTTTTAGGAATGGCATTGTGAGTTTTTTTTTTTTTTTCTTTTTACACAAAAGAAAAGAAAAAACTTTACCTTTTGTACAACAATATTGGCCTTTATAGACACAATATTATCTTTTTTCTTTTACCAAATTATTCATATAAATATTCAAAATGTATCGAACATAAATTACTATCTTTCCACCTATCCTGTCCATCGTATCTTTGTAATTTAACTAAAAACTCTCAGTTACAAATTCTTTATTAGAAATCTTGCCTGCCCTTCCTAACCAGGTTTCAGTAAAGAATTTTCGTTTTTTTTTTTATCGGGTTGGCATAAAAAAACCCAAAAGAAAAAAAAAAACTTTTTTTGGGGATTTTTAAGAAATATATTTCACATATAAAAATTTACTTTTATATTATATTGATAAATAAGTCTATATATGTACAGACGGCTCCGTACTTAATGAAGCAGCTTTTCTACCTATATTTCTAACAAAAGCGACATCTGTCACCTTATTTTCATGGCAGTTGTTACTGGCTAGAGCTGCCTTTGACATGTATCTTGTGCATTCCTTCTTCCTCCCTTCTCATCACATTTACATTCCCGTCCCTCTCCCCATCCACTATGCTTCTCGTACGTCCTTCATGCATACATACATACATAGAGAGAGAGAGAGAGAGAGAGAGAGAGAGAGAGAGAGAGAGCACACTACACGGTTGCTTAAACTTCCAGGAAAGAAAATAGATTACAGCATCCCGTGTTTGAGTGTGTGACAAGTCCAACTGGTATTTTCATAGCTTGGTCACATTTGTCACACTCAAACAATGGGATGTTGAGAGAGAGAGAGAGAGAGAGAGAGAGAGAGAGAGAGAGAGAGAGAGAGAGAGAGAGAGAGAGAGAGAGAGAGAGAGAGAGAGAGAGAGAGAGAGAGAGAGGGCTTAGATGGAGGAAATACGGAGGGAGTATGAGAAATGTTGAAACAAAGAGGGAGTGGAAATAAAGAGCCGGACATAGAGTGGTGTTGAGAAAGGATGTGTGGCTATTTACACACGACGTCTGGCCTATGATATTTACGTACTAAAAGTCCTCAAGTTAACAAGTCACTTTAGCTAAGAAAAAGGGTGGGAAGACTGCTTCATCAAGTAGAGAACCGTCTGTTCATATATATAAAAACTGTAAAAGTAGTCAAGCCTGACCTGTTCATTTCCTATACAGTACAAGTTAACGCAGGTTTTGTCCAATCGGACCAACCTATATCAACATGACCTAAACAAGTATCTAGCCTTCAAATAGCACTTCAAACATTTTGTTTCACTCTAGATTACTTTTTAATTGCTAATTTAAACTGATTTACATATAAATATGATAAATAAAGAAAATATTAAATAAAATCCCCAAAAAACAGTAAATAAATAAAAACTAATCCCCCAAAAATAACCCCCCCCCAAAAATGGATTTTTTTTTATTTGTTTACTTTTTATTTATTTTATTTTATTTTCTTCCCGGGTTTTCTCCAACCCTGATTAATCCCTTCAGAGATCTCAAGCATCCTGGTTGCCTATGCTTAATGAGTGTTTATTTCATAACTTGTGACTCGGTATCCTCCTTATTTCCTGTGTGTTAGATTTCTTACCTGCTTACAGCTAACATCCTTTCCACACACCGAGCAGAAAAAAAAAAATTCCCGTTCGAATTCGGCAAAAAGCAGCCCCTAGCCCATTTTTACCTATGACTGAGTTTTTCCTCTGGACAGAGTTCCTTCGTCTGCCCTCCTTTCACACGCATCCTTGAGCACGGGAAATCCATTTTGCATGTCGAAGGTGTGCGTCTTCCCGCATGTTTCTCCTTTCACCTTCCACACCTCACGGTTTGGAAGTGAGAGGTCTGGAGTTCCTAGAGGCCTTTGGACCGAAAACAATTCTTTCAACTCTGCTCTCCTTCCTGAGAACGTCCAACTCCTCTGGAACCCATCAGAACTTCACCACCACCTCATCTCGACCAGGGATGACCTCACTGAAGTAAAGCTAACACAGCCTCTTATTAGGAAGTCTCAGGACAGGCTGAGCAAATTTTAGAACGGATTGAGAATTTAGTGCCTCTCGCTCCCCAAATCTTCAAATATTGTGTTTTTGATACTCGAGAGAAGCGTTGGATAGCTAAGCCATAATACAGAGAAAAGATTAATAGATGAGAAAAAAAAATAACTTGCATATGCAGCATATATATATATATATATATATATATATATATATATATATATATATATATATATATATATATATATATATATATATATATATATATATATATATATATATATATATATATATATATAAAGCAAAAGTAGAAGAAAAGACTTTTCCCAACAGTGGTTAGTGTTATTGATGATGATCATTGTCATGTAGGAATGGGAGCTAAGGACTAGATACTTAATGAATAGTGAGGAGAACTGAAAGGTCTATTTTCTTTTACCGGTGTATATACAAGAAGGCCACAGGCGAGGATAGAGTACGTACAACCGACCATATAACAGTGTACAGCCACGGTAGCCTCACAAGGTAATATAATACAGAGCTATCATGAGCTGAGTGTTGGTCCGAGAGGAGGAATATTAGAGTCACAGCAGCAATACTACAAAAAAGACACACTGGCCGGTTATTAAATGCTTTGTGTTTGGCTGTGAACATTTCCAATTACAAGGATATGGTGTTGTGGTGTGAACGGCTGTCTAGACTGTTCGCCAAGGCAATATGACAGGTCCTACAGTATTCATTGTTAGAAAATTGGAAGATGGTTTGGATTTTGGGATATGTGGTGTATGTAGTCACTGATTGATGGTTCACATTTCCCTGCTTGGAAAAAGAAAAGGTAACATACGTATGTGTGTGTGTGTTTGTTTACACACACACACACACACTATATATATATATATATATATATATATATATATATATATATATATATATATATATATATATATATATATATATATATATATATATATATTATAATGCTTACGCAAAATACTACGTATAGATGAGGTGTGTGAATCCTCATATACTATGGATTTACAAACTATTGAATCAGCGTAGGCCTGCTCACTTGTTTTACCTTGAGTCATGGTTTTCGCTTGTGTGCGAATAAGGAGACTGGATCGTGACTACATACTTCAGTCAACATTTTTAGGGACTTTTTCGCAAGGGGGAGGAGCGACGGGTGATCGCCACGGTGACGGGGTGGCAAACAGGGGGTATGTATATGGGGACAGTACAGTCGAGGTTTTGCACAACGAAGTGTCATGTCTAGGGTCTGGCTGTGGCTGGTGGGTCCAAGGTGTGTGCTGTATGTGCTAGCCTACCATTGTGTGTGTGATGTGGATGGCTACAGGTGCTTTCTCCACCACCCCGGCGCCAGGTAACCCTCGAACACTTCTCTGTCGACAGCTTCATTAAACGTATATTGCTCATCTAAAGGAAGAATTCGATGGTTAAACGGCTTTCCATGCCAGTCGAGTGACCAGTCGATTTATGTTTTGCTACGGTATATGAACACCACTTGTTAAAAATACTAAAGTACCTACCCGATTCTAAAATAACTTTTATAATTAAACGCTATTCCCTGGAAAATATGGCGACGGTCTGAAACCTTCTGCGCGCCCTCCACATCCCAAATGACGTGAGTGCTTGCCAACTCTTGACTCCAGTCTAAACATACTCTCATTCCAGAGTTATAAAGAGACAACAAACAAGCGGTAGATTCCTACAGGCGAGTGAGAAGTCATCGCCACTGGAGCAACATGCGGCAGTATTTTGCATATGTTGCTGCTGTTCCTCTAGTTAGATTTAATTCCCCATTGAGCTACATGATAAGGACAATTTTGTAAATCATATAGTCAACCTGTGTTTTGGTCTCAAATAAAAATTTTGAGTTGTGATTTACAGACCTGCACATCTGGAAGGAACTACCCGTGATATATGTCAATTGTCTTCCCGTGGAGGCAGATGTTCCACCCCACGTATAGGCTTTGGTCCCGAGATATGCGGCCTTGGTCCGCTCGCTGCTCCTCTTAGAGGCTGAACACATAAAACGGCTCACTTTATATCTAGTTCAAAGCTCAGGAATAAAGAATCCTTCGTTCTAAGACTTAGTATAACATTGCATATAAACAAACCTTTCTTCATAACATACTCTTATATAGATTTGCATATTTTTTCTAATAAACATTTTATTCACATAACATGATAAACTATTGCTTCTTAATACTTCACCAACACTCCAATACGACAATGTTACGATTCACGGGACATAATGGCATTCAAGAGGCAGGTGAGCGGCTGGGCGGCGGGGAAGTTGCAGCGGGATGTGTCTCTCCCTCCCAGCAATGCCTCTTGCCTTTGCCACAGAGAGCTTGCCTTCATACTGGCGCATACCGAGAAAAAAAACAAATATGGAATTCGAGGCCGCTCACTTGCTCTCTCATTTTCTCGGAGTGCCTTACACCTCCAAACAACTGGTTAACTGATGTAAAAACACTCTTGGGAAAGGAGAAGGTAGAATTTGTAACTACTCTTCCTGTGGGACGACATGTGCACGGCGCCAGTTGCATGCCTGGAACGAGACCTGGAACCGTTTTCTGTGGCTACACCCTATCTCCCGTTACCGTCTCTAGCACTCTGTCTGTCCCTCTTTGGGAGCGGAATCAGCGGCAGCGTCATTGTTGTCTTGGACGGAGAACTGCCTGTAGGAGTGGTAGTTCTGGCCGCCAGCGTTGGATTCCAACTTAGCCTTGGCCGCTTCCCTCCTGTCCTTACACATTTGACGGCAGCAAATAATGGTGCCTGCAATGAAGAAAATGGCGATTCCCAGCGATACTCCAATCATGATTGCAAGACGGTTGCTGAGTTCGATCTTGGCCGGGATTGGTTCGTCGGTTTTCACCTGCACACATTTACTACTCAGGTCCTGCGGCAGCGTTGTCACGGTAGAGCGACGGATCGGAAAAGAAAAATGAGCATGAGAATATAAAGAAGTGACACAAAGACTATAAATCTAGTGCTAGGTAATATAAAACTAGTGGAAGCTCAATTCTTAATTGCTATTTTTTTCAGTTTCAGAATAATATGCTCAGCATCTAAGAGAGAGAGAGAGAGAGAGAGAGAGAGAGAGAGAGAGAGAGAGAGAGAGAGAGAGAGAGAGAGAGAGAGAGAGAGAGAGAGAGAGAGAGAGAGACTAAAGTATGCATGAAAAATCAGAGGTAAGAAATAATCTCAAGTGCACAATAGTCAGGGTTACTATTTGACATAAAGACATGCATAGGTCCGCTGGTGACAATCTACTTGATGTGATTCTTTTCATCCTGCACCAAAATCACTGATTCATCACAAACTTTAACTACTCTGAAAATGACTTACGGGCGCATATTGGGTGGTGTGATGGTGATGAAAGGCTGAAGGACTGGCGGAGGTGGTTAGACCGTGCACACACACCAAGTAGCTAGTGCGTGGTCGTAGCCCCGTCAGGCGGTAGTTGGTAGGTGAGGAAGTGAGGGAGCGGGTCTTCAGGCCGCCCACTACTTGGCCGTCTTCACTCGTCTCACGGAATGATACCTGTCAGGGATGACGCCTCTCTTTATATTCTCTCTCTCTCTCTCTCTCTCTCTCTCTCTCTCTCTCTCTCTCTCTCTCTCTCTCTCTCTCTCTCTCTCTCTCTCTCAACCAATAAAACACTAATGGTACATGACTATCCGAAGGGATCTTGGATTATGCTGATGAGGAGTTGGAGTTTAACTTCTTGATTTTCGTACTTATATTCTAGTATATGTGCAATATGCGTACTATATCCTGAGATATGCACAAAGACCGGAAGAATTTGAGATGCCGTGTATAAGTCTGCCTTCCCTTTCAGTGATATGGGCTTACTGTGGCATAGCTTACTGTTGACTCCTTCCACTTCGTGACATTGTCTGTTTGTTTCGGTATTTGGGTAACACATCAGGCTTTATTAATGTCATGCATATCTATAGGAAAGTTCCATATCCTCTGTTTTGACTGACACGTCTGTCACATAATCGTTATCACCTTCCAGACATTTATGATAAAACTGATAATTATTCAACACGAACATAACAGTGCGAACATTACTCGGCCACATAATAAGGAATTTCAAATACTGAATACAACAGCAAAACTACCTAGCATTGCTCGACCATTTAATAAGGAGTTCCACTTCCATGTCAAACTATAAATATTGAATACTGAATACAAAAATATAAGTGTGACGTTGCTCTGTGCCTGACCACCACACTACTCAAGTCCAGGGCTCATACCTTGTAACCTTGGATGGAGGACTGATTGGAGGCATGCCACTTGAGTACCAATGACTGACTCTGGATGCCTTGTGCGTCCAATTGGAGAATGAGTGGCTGAGGACACAACATGCCTGACGACAACATCAGGAAGGGCTGGCCAGAGAATGCCTACGAGGGAATAGGGGTAAAGTTGGTCTCTGTATAATCATAAGGAGAAATATCAGTCACTGGCAGCGAGATGCACGTATATCAAACGGAGATGAAGAAAACGTAAAGAGCGTTACCAATTCATGAGTTAAAGTTTCTGACAGGAAAAAGAGAGAAAGAAAAAAGTGAAGTTCAAAAGAAAATACCTCGGGCAGGTGACACTTGAGGGTGCGAAGATCAGGCACCATCGACAAATGATCCTGGAGCCACGTCCATAGCTGGCCCAGGCGACATTCACACCTCCATGGATTACCATCTAAGCGAAGCCATTCCAGGCTCCGTTCAAGGGGCTCCAGAGGTGAAACAGACAACTCCTCTAGATAGTTATGAGAAAGATCAAGACGGCGGAGAGCGGTGAGGGGCAAGAAAGTGCGCGGATGGATGGTGGTGATCCAGTTGGCACCTAGCAGCAGCACTTCCAGGCACTCGCTATGCTTGAAGGACGACTGTGCCAACCCCGTTAATTTGTTCCCAGAGGCGTCAAGCACCTGCCGGATGTCAGAGAATTAGCTTCAGTAAATAACATGAGAGCAATGGGAGAATGTATGAACAAATGGTGGAAACATGAAGAGAGAGAGAGAGAGAGAGAGAGAGAGAGAGAGAGAGAGAGAGAGAGAGAGAGAGAGAGAGAGAGAGAGAGAGAGAGAGAGAGAGAGAGAGAGAGAGAGAGAGAGAGAGAGAGAGAGACTTCATCCTTTTCTCCGGTAGAACTTGAACTTCCTGCCTGCTCCTGTATTTCCTCCTAGCTAAGACTTGAACTCTTTCAAGAGGGAGTTTTCAAGATACTTACCCTCTGTTTTTTACCATTCTATCTGACATATAAATGGGAATTGGCAATAAGAGGGCCCCATTTTCTCTCTCTCTCTCTCTCTCTCTCTCTCTCTCTCTCTCTCTCTCTCTCTCTCTCTCTCTCTCTCTCTCTCTCTCTCTCTCTCTCCAGAGAGCAAGCTTATTGACGAGCTTAATTTTCTGGTAGGACTTCAGTTCACAGTGAGCCATGGAATGGTTCGCTGCTTTGAGAATGTCACCTTTGCCTATCTAAAAAAAAAAAAAAAGAAAATATTGCATTCACTCACACTCCCCGAAAAACAGAACAGGGAAAAAAAAATCCATTTGCACTAATGGGATACATCGCTGAAATGACTTAGATGTATTTTTTCTTGCAAAAGAGAGTTTACAGAAATGAGAAACTTTTCATGACTTTTTGCTTATTGCCTTCAGACAATTTTTTTTTAGTGGCTCGCACTTCCTCTTCTTCCGTCAGCAGTCATCTTTGATATTAAGTTCATGTGATTAATGTAAGGACTCACAAGTCAAATTACTAAAATGTCACAAGATGTCGCATGTCATCCATTTGCTGTCAGTGGTTGAGTAAATACATGCGTATTCATTTTTACTACCCAATCGTAGATATTGAATATTGTGAAAGCAGTGCAAATAATGTACGAGTATAAAGACTGTCTTGAAAATTATAATTATATTTGGCAATATAGTTGTCGTAGCTTATATCGTATGTTCCTAAGAATAACGAATAGTACTTACTGGGCGTACATGACTAGTAAGACTCTATTACACAATTATTTACGTCGCTAGAGTAGTGAGAGAAGATGCAAATACTTTATAACTCAGCCATCCCCCCAAAAAAAAACTTTGTTTGGCAGAAGGCACGCATATTGATTGAGCAGAAGTCACTGATTTTTCGGGAGACTTGACAGGCTTCACACCTGTCTCGAAAACACTAATAGAGCTCTGTGAGGTTGGACTGTTATCTGCTAGAATGGAGGTCCCCTTACTTCCATAAAAGGAAGCGTAATGGGGCTGGCCTTATACTGATGGAACATCACCCAGATATCGAAAGTAGGTAGTGTGTACATTTATCTATCTCTCAGAAACGGGGGAGGATTCTCATTGACTTCTTGTTCTAGCAATAACTGGCATCTAAGACCATCATGACGTGAGTCGCGGTGTCACTGTGTCTGTCTGTGCGTCTGACCATCAGTGTGTCCATCTGGCTGTCCGTCTGTCTATCTAAGTTTATTCTGTGTCTGTTCCTCCCCCATCTCTCTCTCTCTCTCTCTCTCTCTCTCTCTCTCTCTCTCTCTCTCTCTCTCTCTCTCTCTCTCTCTCTCTCTCTCTCTCTCTCTCTCTCTCTCTCTCTCTCTCTCTCTCTCTCTCTCTCTCTCTCTCTCTCTCTCTCTCTCTCTCTCTCTCTCAGTGTTCATCATTGCCTGGCGATGAGAAAAGAACGATGAGGACCAGTGAGCTATGAAGAAGGTACAAGAATGGAGGTAGAAGTGAAGATGAGAGTGGATCTATGTGATAAAAACTGAGTGCTGAATCGGAAGGATAGAGCAGTGATTGTATAAGGAAGTACTCACCTTAAGGGAGTGGGAGGCAGAAGGTAGAGGCTCCAGCTTCTTGAGGATATTTCCCGTCAAGTTAAGGAAGGTGAGGGATCGTAGACCGCGCAGCCTCTCCTTTGGCAAGATCTGGAGACGGTTGTAAGCGAGACTGAGATGAGTGAGATGAGTCAAATTTCTCAGGCTAGTTGGAGAGATCCTGCTGATGGAAGCACGGGAGAGGTTGAGGTAACGGAGGCTGGGCATCTGCTGGAGGTCATATGTTGTTAAAGTCGTCAAGTTTGTTCTAGTTGCCTCCAGATCCTCAAGCAGCGGAAGAGGAGGACCAATAGCCACAAGCGGATCCGTAATCCGCCTCATGGGATTGCCTGACATATTAAGGGAGCGAAGATTCGGGGCGCCCTCCTGGAAGATGGTGTTAGGTATTTGTGGGAAGAGGTTTTCTGCCAAACTGAGGCTGCTTACGCTTGTGGCTGCCAGCATGCCCCGTGGAATGTCAGACAGCTGGTTGTAGGACAGGTCAAGAGTATGCAGGTTTTTCAATCTTATGAGGATGTGTCGGTCCAATCTCCATAGGTTAGTTGCAGACAAGTGCAGCTCACGCAGGCTTGGCAAATCGTTGAGGGGATGCCGCAATTCCTCAATGGGATTATGGTTGAGAATAAGTACTTCCAATTTTGTTAGACCTTCGACAGAGTTTAGAACATTATGGGAGAAGTTGTTGTATGATATATTGACCTCCCTTAAATTGTGCAGCTTACGGAAAAAAACGGATGTCAGATCAGTAAAGTTATTCCTGGCCAAGTTGAGGTGCTGGAGGTGGACGGCCTCGGAAAGGAGGTGTGGAGGGAGACGGAAGAGTCCACATCCACTCATGTCCAACCAATTCAAATTGGAAATACCATAGAAGGAATTTTCTTCAATGATCTGGAAATGATTGTCACCAAGATTAAGTACCCTGATGGAAGGTATGCTGAGTGAAAGCCTGTTGAGGCGAGCTAAAGAGTTCTGGGACAAATCCAGCTCCTCCAGTTGACTCAGGCTGGAGAACGAATAGGGATCCATGTCAGTGATGCCAGAGTTGCGTAGCAGCAGAACCTTTAGAGGAATTTTACCTTCAAACATGAATCGCCGCACATGCAGAATCTCGTTGTTAGAAAGATCGAGATGGCGCAGACTGACCAGTCGTTGAAATATTCTCGGCTCGATCTCTCTGATGCCATTGTGGTCAAGATAGAGGACTTCCAGAGAGGTGAGACCATCGAAGAGCAAGGAGCTGATGTGCTGCAGATCATTGTTGGATAACTTGAGAAGCTTAAGCTTCCTCATGTTGTGAAAACACTTGTCCTGGATGTAACCGAGGTTATTGTTTTGGAGATATAATTCCTGTAGGAAAGAAAGGTCGTGTACCAGCACTTCCTGCATGCTTGTTAAATTATTGTCATTTAGCCACAGAATCTTGAGTCGATTTTGTCCTCTCAAGGCATCCGTGGATATCGTGCTAATTTCATTTTTTGAATACTGGAGAGTTATTAGGCTTGCAGGATAGCGGGTGAGAGAATCTGCTACCTGTGCCAGCTTGTTGTTCTTGAGATTGAGATGCTGTAACTCGGTCAGCGAAGAAAAAGCTTCCTTCGCGACATACTGGATCAAATTATCTTGAAGGTGCAGTTCATGGAGGTGAGGAAGAGGTGAAAAAGTATTTTTTTCTACCCTGGATAATTTATTGTTTTGGAGTCGCAACTCCCTCAGCTCGGACAGATGGCTGAACGTACCTCCGGCCAAGGAGGTGATCTTATTATTGTCTAGGCTGAGAGTGTTGAGGCCGCGATTGCTGAAGAATAAACCGGCAGGAATCTCTGGTAGGTTGTTGTGGCTGATCTGCAAGTCGAAAAGTACCTCCAAGTTGGCAAATGCACCACTCTCAATGGAGTGAATCTCGTTGTTGTGGAGATAAAGAAAGGAAATCTGGGTGGAATTCGCAAAGGTATTATTTTGGAGCTTGAGAATGTTGTTGAAGGAAAGGAAAACCTCCCTTAGCTCAGGCAGATTACTAAACAGACCTTTGCTGATGGTATGGAGGTGGTTGTGACTGAGGTCTATCACCTGCAGAGCTAGTGTGTAAGAAAAGGTCTCTGGTTCGAGCATCATAATATTATTGTGGCTGAGACACAGCCTCTGCAACACAGAATTCTGGATAAAGCTATCGCCTGCCACTTGGGAGATGTGGTTCTTGCACAGAGAGAGAGATAGTAGGGCAGGCATGGTAGCTAAGCTGGTGCTCGTGAGCTGCGTGAAGCGGTTGCTACTCAAATCTAACACCTGCAGGGCTGGAAGCCGGGAATACCCGTCGCTAATCACATCGGAGATGCGGTTACTGGCGGACTTCAGGGTCCGAAGTTTGCTGAGCCTTCGTAACGCTGGAATGGGCAACTGCTTCAGCTTGTTGTTCATTAGGTTTAGCTCTTCAAGGCTTTCCTCCAGTCCGTCAAAAGCATACTCAGAAATGAACTTTAGTCCATTTCCCTTCATATTGAGGTTCACTAGTTTGATATTGACGAAACTGAAACTTTGTAGCTCAGTTATATTGTTGGCTTCCACGTCCAGTGTTTTCAGACGGGGCAGTCTTTGAAGAGCAGCCTGGGGGATGGCGGTGAGGTGACTATGAATGATGCTGAGGGAATGTAGTGAGGACTGCAGGCCCAGAAAACTACTCTCCGGCACCTCTCGCAGACTTGAGTGAGAAATTTTGAGGCAGGAGACTCCGGCACTGTTGACAAAAAGTGCCGGGGGCAGAGAGGTCAGGTTGGCTTCCAGGTCGTAGATGTTAAGAGATTTGACAGGGTGGCGGAGCTGGACAAGAACCGTGGCCACCCGCGATAGGGGCACCACAGAGCACTCCAGGAAGACGCCGTCATTGAAGTCGTAACACGAGCACCACGGGTTGTCCTCAGGACGGGGACAGGAACCGGTGTCTGACTGCGTGGCTCCGTCCGCTGCCCAGACCGCCAGCAGGCTTGTGATGAACACCCTCTCCATGCTAGTCTGCTGCGGCCGTCATCCATTATGGATTTGTGGCACGTGAGATGACGTCACGCCCGGTCACGACTACCATCCGTGGCCATGCACACTGGCCGTGCATGTTGCGCCACACACCTGCCGGAGAAGTGAAGCGGGTAAGTGTATGGCCAATGAGTGCACTGTTCACACCACACAGGACTTTTGCATACTTTTTCCTTCCTCACCCTTCCTTTTCCACAAACATACATATGTAAACATACGTAACATCCTTGTCAGTCAGTCAGTCTGTCTGTCTGTCTGTCTGTCTGTCTGTCTGTCTGTCTGTCTGTCTGCCTCTCTCTCTCTCTCTCTCTCTCTCTCTCTCTCTCTCTCTCTCTCTCTCTCTCTCTCTCTCTCTCTCTCTCTCTCTCTCTCTCACACACACACACACACACACACACACACACACACACACACACACACACACACACACACACACACACACACACACACACACACACACACACGCTTTCACTTTTCCTGTGATGAATATTCTCCCCGCCTGCTGCTGGCCACCACCCCACGCCACACGCTACTGCTGCCTGCAGTCAGGTGACCTACGTACGTCCTGCACTCAACACATCGACCCTCACCCCCGCCACGCTTCCCCTCACCTTGCCCTCACATGACGCCTCCACTCCAGTCCACCCCCTCACTTTCATCTAGCCCCTCCTCACTTTGTTCTCGCAACACACTCCACTCCACTCCACACCTTACTATCCCTATTCCCCATCCACATCACCTCCCCGTCCTTTCCTCCCTCGTCTACCGCCCTTAGTTTTATCCTTGCTCCTTTCCAGGTACTCTGTCCCATAACCTCAATTTATCCACCGCTCTCTCTCTCTCTCTCTCTCTCTCTCTCTCTCTCTCTCTCTCTCTCTCTCTCTCTCTCTCTCTCTCTCTCTCTCTCTCTCTCTCTCTCTCTCTCTCTCTCTCTCTCTCTCTCTCTCTCTCTCTCACACACACACACACACACACACACACACACACACACACACACACACACACACACACACACACACACACACACACACGGAGGAAGTTGCGTATACCAACAGTACACCTAAGTTTAAAGAAAATCTGTTATTAAAAAGCATGACATTACTAGTTTGACTCAATCCAGTAAAAATAGATATAGGTACACACACACACACACACACACACACACACACACACACACACACACACACACACACACACACACACACACACACACACACACACACACACACACACAAATACATATACACACTATACTTAAGTTATTTCGATTTTTTTTTTTTACAGCGACTTGTCATTATTCCCTCCCGCGCCTTTTTTTTTCTTTTTTCTCCACTGCCAAGAACAATTTGTCTTTACTCTCTGACCCAGGAACGCCACCCACCTTTTCTTTCCTCCTCAACTGTTCGCTTCCCTTACCTGCCTTGCCTTGCCATTCATCTTACCCCTCTTTTCCCTATCCTCCTCCTCCTCCTCCTCCTCCTCCTCCTCCTCCTCCTCCTCCTCCTCCTCCTCCTCCTCCTCCTCCTCCTCCTCCTTTTCGACCTCAAGCTGACGAAGATCAATCGTTTCTATCTGATTCAATTGTGTCACTCGTTATTCTTTTCTTTCTCACCCTCCTCTTCACCTCCTCCTCCTCCTCCTCCTCCTCCTCCTCCTCCTCCTCCTCCTCCTCCTCCTCCTCCTCCTCCCTCTCTTATTCCACCCTTCTCGTCTTCTCTGTTTCTCTTCTACCCTCTCATTCTTTTCTAATATTTTTTTTCTTTTCGTCTTTTGTTCCTCATCTTCCCCCTGGTTTCTTTGTTCATTTCCCTTCTCACTTTTCTCTTTCTCGCTTCCAATTTCTATCCCTCCTCATACTTTTCTCCAATAAATCCTTTGGTCCGTTTTTCATTATGTTGCAAATCAATCTGTTTCTTCTCTTGCATCACCCCACCTCCTCCTTCTTCTCGATCCCTCTCTCAACTTCATTGACTTTTCACTTGTTCCCCCATCTTCCTCTCCTCCTCATCTTCCTTCTCATCTACTCCTTTTCTTTCTCCTCTTCCTCCTCCTCTTACTACTTTTCATCCGTCCTTCCCATCATCATCCCCTCTTCCTCCTCCTCCTCACCCTCATCCTCATCCTTTTAGCATTCCTCCTCCTCCTCCTCCTCCTCCTCCTCCTCCTCCTCCTCCTCCTCCTCCTCCTCCTCCCCATCCACCAAGTAAAGGGTGACCACATCTTCTTAAGACACGAAAAATTCAATTACAGCTCCCTCGCATCACGGAGTTCTCTCCCGCTCTTCCCCATTACCATTGTCCCCCATCTTCCTCCTCCTCCTCCTCCTCCTCCTCCTCCTCCTCCTCCTCCTCCTCCGCATTTGGTATCCTGTGTCTCTTACTCTATATCAGGAAATGAAATAGACAACAAATAGCCTCGTGGGGACCAGCAGGTCTGTTGCTGCTTGCTCTTTCTTTGTGGTCCACCTCTCCTCCTCCTCCTCCTCCTCCTCCTCCTCCTCCTCCTCCTCCTCCTCCTCCTCCTCCTCCTTCTGGTTTTCTTTTTCTTACCCTTGTGTGTGTGTGTGTGTGTGTGTGTGTGTGTGTGTGTGTGTGTGTTTGCGCGCTCGCGCCTCTCTCTCTCTCTCTCTCTCTCTCTCTCTCTCTCTCTCTCTCTCTCTCTCTCTCTCTCTCTCTCTCTCTCTCTCTCTCTCTAATACAACACAGGATGAGTAAATTTCTCTCAGTCTTCTACCCCCTCCTCCTCCTCCTCCTCCTCCTCCTCCTCCTCCTCCTCCTCCCCCTCCTGCTCCTCCTCCTCCTCTTATCACAGAGAGGGAGGAAGGGAGGGAGAGAGGGAAAGAGGGAGAGCCACAAGAGTCGGGCAGCTTTAAGACGGGCCTCCTCTTACTCCCCTTTCTCCTCTCCTGACCTACTCCACCCCCGGCTCCACCTTCTCTCCTGCCCCGTTCCTCCTCCTCCTCCTCCTCCTCCTCCTCCTACGTGTTTCCGCCTCGAGGGAAACTTTGAAATATTAAGAACCTGGCGAGGCATCGCGTACAAGTATCATCGAGAGTCGGGCCTCGTGCGTGCCTTGCTGTGTGGTGCGGGGGAGGCGGGGGCTGTGGTGCGGGGGAGGCTGGGAGTGGAGGAGAGCCACCGCACCGCCCAAACACAAGAACAGAGCAACACAATAAACTTCTCCCTCTTCACGGGAAACATGAAGCGTGCATATGCGTGCGCGGGCTGACGTCAGAAGTGAAGTCCTGGGCTGGCAGAACATCTCACTGCCTCGGGGAAGTTTTAATTATTACCCCTACCTTTAATAAATCTTGTACCCACATAGGAAGGTGCTGCGTGTATGTTTTAAGAGGTTCCAATACACAGGCTTCATATGTTTAATGAAGTTATCATCTGGTTCGTAAGAGTTTCAGTCCTACCATAAGGAAAAGCCTTACGTCTCGTTAAGGCATTATTCTCTCTCTCTCTCTCTCTCTCTCTCTCTCTCTCTCTCTCTCTCTCTCTCTCTCTCTCTCTCTCTCTCTCTCTCTTGCACGTCACACACACACCCTCATACTCACGTCCGCTATATAACCACTGAAATATGTAGTTAGTGGGACTTTTTTTTTCTTTTCGGGGCAGAAACTAATCCTTTACCATGAAATTATACTTTTCTGTAGAATATTGCGAAATAGATGTAGTAAGGTGCATGAAGCCTCTGCACTGGGACGTCTTGTAGAGTGAGTAATTACGTACATGTTGCGCCTGTGTGATTCAAGGCTGTACGAATTAAGAGAAATGAATGTGCTTGTACGATCCTTACGTGAACCTCAGACTGGAGAGGCAAAACTTCCAACTGAAATGTGGGACTGAAAATGTACACTTAATGGAATACAACCTAGCCGTCTGATGCCTTTTAATATGTCAGTGAAATACAACGTAGCCGTCTGATGCCTTTTAATATGTCAATGGAATACAACCTAACCGTCTGATGCCTTTTGATATGTCAATGGAATACAACCTAACCGTGTGATGCCTTTTAATATGTCATTGGAATAAAACGTAGCCGTCTGATGCCTTTTAATATGTCATTGGAATACAACCTAATCGTCTGATGCCTTTTAATATGTCATTGGAATACAACCTAACCGTCTGATGCCTTTTAATATGTCAATGGAATACAACCTAACCGTGTGATGCCTTTTAATATGTCCAATGCAGGTTAATTCTGGTGCATTCCTTTCAAGAAGATTAAACAAAAGTTTCAAAACTCCTTATAGGAGTTTCAAGAGCATTTCCAAGTCTCTTGTATGAATTCTTAGGCGCTTTGGAGACAATGTAATTCTTTCATTGAAACAAAAATTTATGAACAGAATAAGGAATCTGTTGGAGCTGAGTGAGACAGAAATGTTTTAATGAGGCGCGAAGATTCTTTATATCATACACCTTCCCATGGAAAAAATTTATTTATTTATTTTTTTTTTATTTATTTATTTTTATTTTTTTTTTTTTTTTGAGTGGAACGCTAAGTTCATAGGTTCAGTGTGAAGCTTGAGTGGGACTCTTCACTTGTATTGGAAAGACAGAGTTCTTGTGTAGGATAATATTATGACGTGGTTGTCAATATTTTGGAGATAGTGCTTAAAGAAAATGAAAATATTCCAAGTTAAGTACAAAGAAAGCAGACGTAAAGCAGATACGGAAAGCCTTCTTGTCAACACACATAAAAAGAAGAAAAGAAAAAGAAATGCTGTGAATTTTGTACCCGGCCGGCGAATATGTGGCTCTTTTCTCCAGCTCAGTGAGGATTGTTGTTCCCTTCAGTACATTTCTCTTTCCCTGGACTGTAAAAATGTTGTCTGTTATCCCTCCCAGGACGAGGAAAGAAGATACCTGTTTGTTTTTCCCTCACTCCCAGGTGGATGGAAGGTTCACCCTATTTTTCTCTTACGATGATGAATGGCGGTCTCGCTTTCTCTCTTGGGACAGTTAAGAGAACTCCATTTTCATCCTGGAAATGATGAAAAATGGCACCTTTTTTTTGTCTGTTTTCTTCATCTCAAGAACGAAAGCACGGCAATATATATTTTTCAGGATCAAGTGTTCGCGGTTTGTCTTCTAGATGGTCAAAATTTTTCTTTTCTAATGGTTCATGCAGTTTCAAAATGACATACTCAATCTCTCCCAGAAAGGTGGAAATTATACCCCATAACTCTTCTCCTTGTGCAAGTGAAAGCAAACACTATGTATTTCTTCCTTGAGCTGGATGGAAGTGGCATCCTATTTGAGATGAAAATGCTTGTTTTTTTTTTTTTGTTTTTTTTTCTCTAAGACGATAATGATAATACTGATCTCCTTTTTATGGGAAGTGCAAGTTGTGTAATGTTTTTCTTTATTTCTGTACCTACTTGTCTGTTTATGCCTGTCAGATACCTCTCTCTCTCTCTCTCTCTCTCTCTCTCTCTCTCTCTCTCTCTCTCTCTCTCTCTCTCTCTCTCTCTCTCTGTTCCATTCCAGGACGGACATTCCAGGGTGCGGGATGGTCAGGGCAGTTAGGAAAGGCAGAAATATATTTTACGTCCTCTTATAGTTATTCTGAGAAAGTGTCGGCTTTCCCCCTTCCCCCTTCCGGCCTTGCCTTGTGTTTGTGCAGAAGACAAGGCGGGGCGGGGCGGGCTTGAAGGTATGAGGGTAAGAGCGAGTGGAGTGGTGTGGGAGGAAAGGAGTAACCCGAGGGAAAACAGTAAAGCGGTTCTGTACTGGGTGAATGGAAGGAGGGGAGCAGGAAGGAATGAATGCGGTAGAAAGAGGAGTACTAGGAGAGGGTGTGGCCGCGGTTATTGGAATAGGATAAGTAGAAGCGGTGGGAGAGGGGGGCAGCAGAAATGAGATAGCTGGGGTCTTGGTTGCGCCTGATTGGGTGGTAGAGGACGGGGAGGCGATAGAAAAGAAGGAAGGAATAGTGGAGAGCGGGAATGTGAGGAAGGTTAGAATTTTATTAAGAGGTAGTGGTGGTGGAAATGGAGGATAGAAAGGAGGGGAAAGGAAAACAGTGGACAGGACGAGGCAGGAGCGTAATAGAGACAGCGTTTTCAGAGTGCAGGAGGGGATGGAGGGCGGGACTAATAGGCAGCCAAAAGCGGGGGACGTGGTGGAGGAGATTATGTGGAGACTGGAAGTGGAAAGCAGCAGAAGGGAGGTGTGTGAGGAGAAGGTGGAGGGGGAAGGGGAGCGTTGAGGTCCAAAGGAGACCATGAGGGGTGGGGAGGTGAGGGTGTGCTGAGCGTGCAGGGAGGGATAATTAAAATCTGAACAAAGGCAATTCAGTCGCCATTTGCAAATATTTACTCTCTCTCTCTCTCTCTCTCTCTCTCTCTCTCTCTCTCTCTCTCTCTCTCTCTCTCTCTCTCTCTCTCTCCTACATTCATTATTTACCTTTATTGCGCACTCTGTTATCCTAATCGATCCACCTGCCTATCTAGCTATCTATCTTCCTTTATATTCATTTGCCTCTAGACCTGGAACATCCACCAACCCGTCCCATGCCTCACTACTCCTTCTTCAGACAGCATTAACTACCACCTGCTATCTCATTCTTCATCGTACGTTCAAGGGCCACTTAAGCAAATCTAGTAAATGAAACGATATCTCCTTATGCCGTGGCTGAGGGCTGGCTGCAGGAAAGCAAGAAGAGGATAAGAGGAAGGAAAGGATAGGGAGTAAGGAAAGGCAGGAAAGGAAAGAAGCCGTGAGAGTAGAAGAGGAAGAGCCGGAGGAAGCGTAAAGTGACTAGGTGAAGGTTGAGGGCGTTGTGAGAGGTCAATGGAGTGAAAATGAGTGGGATCTGGTAGCGCTGGAAAGAAAAAAGTAAAGACTGAGGGAGAGAGAGTGGTGGAGAGGGAGCGAGGGAGGGAGTGAGAGAAACAGGAACAGAGAAGACCATGTGAAGTGGTTTGACAAGGGAAGACTGGATGAGGAC
>NC_087153.1:272500-275000 GCF_035594125.1 Scylla paramamosain | reverse complement strand
CTATTACAGCCTCAGAAACAGACGTCCATGAGGCACGTAATGTTTTGGGAAAATTAATTGTTCCCATCTTCAGAAAAAAAGAAATATAATAAAATTAAAAGTAAAACCTAGATCTTCCCTCAACGACTCCATGGCTGTTCCCTCTTGGCCAGATCGCCGTGCTGGATCTCTTTCTCTTCCCAGCAGCCAAAGCACTAAAGAGTGATATTTGCTTTTATTTGTTTTATAACTGTTGTTTTGTGTCTCGAGATGGAGAAACGCTTTCTTAAAAATGTTACGTACCAAATGTCTATATTCTTTATTGTTGTTAATGTTACTACTCTTATGATATTACTGATGATGATGATGATGATGATGATGATGATGATGATGATGATGATGATGATGATGATGATGATAATATGAAGAAGAAGATTATTATAATTATTACATGATTTATATATATATATATATATATATATATTATAATATATATATATATATATATATATATATATATATATATATATATAATATATATATATATATATATATATATATATATATATATAAAAGATGAGTTTCAAGGCATCTCCAATTCCGAATTGTCTTTTCTTTATGGAAGAGACAATTACCAGGTCTCTCCTTCCATCTTTAATGTTTTTATTTCCCTTGAGACTTCCCCCGTGTGCATTATATATATATATATATATATATATATATATATATATATATATATATATATATATATATATATATATATATATATATATATATATATATATATATATATATATATATATATATATATATATATCAACCGTGGCTCCACTTCCCCTTCCTCTTCGCCTTCCCGCGCCTTACCGTAACCTTGCCTCGCTCCTCAAAACTTGCGGTACGAAAGTAAACAGAAACATGGCCTAGTACAGTGCTTCTTAACCTCTGGTGCTAGCAGCCCCACGCGGTGTTGAAATAAATGTTATGGTTTGCTGGGAAATGTTGCATGTATGGCGGTACAATGTCAGTGTTCCTTGCAAGGGCTGCAAAAGTATCAAAAGGATACTTTTTAAAGAGAGTGTATTTGATAAATGTTAACCTTATTTTTAAGTCTATTAATACATTTTAACATGGTGCTGGAAAGCACCAAATTTGTACGAACATACCACATTTTGGTAAAAAGTCTGTGTCATTAAGCTTTGTGGTACACAATTAGGCAGTACTGGACTGCCTAGATCTCACCACAAGGGGTGCTGAGATCAAAAGTTAAAAAGTGCTTGTCTAGGTGCAAAAAAAGTATCTTTTGGGGAACCTTCCACGAGAAAGCGAAAACAATATGGTGTGTCTGTTTATGTGCACCTGCGGCACGTGCGTGGGTCACTTGTGAATGCTACGGTTATATTGATTACTCGTATCAATCGTTAGATTCATGCATAAAAGCTTTAGTCTTATAGCACTCATTGTGTTCTCCCCAGCCTGGCAGGTTGCGTCGTCACGTTCCGTTACATTTGCCTTGTGATGAGCGTGCCAGATCTCGTGTAAACATCCTATTTAGCATTGATGGCCGGCTCGGTGCATCTGTTTGACTGTTAAAACAGCTTAATATTCACCGTGGCCTTCTAAACTTCATTTTACATTCACAAGTGTTGTGAATGAAATCTTTGTGAAGCCGTAGAATCTCGTGAACCAATTTTGTCACCTTTCGAAATTCAGTCTCACAATATATTAATACTTTTTGTTAAGTGGTGTTCTGGAGGCCCCAGCATGCCCTCACTGTTTCCTACCAGATCTAATAATCACAATTCTTTATTATGAATGCGAAATGTATGCAATTATCTCTCAACATGCTCTAAACTTACTGCATTGTATTTCTTCCTGGGGATAGGAATCATCACTCATCGTCAGATAGATTTTAATAATGATGTTTATTCTTGTGTTGATAGCCTCACGTTAAAAAGCAGCTTTGTTAACTCACAATGATATCAGAATGCATCTTTCATGTCAATGATCACACATGATATCCTCCTAATATTCCGAGATTTTCTTTTACCCGGATGCGATATACTTAAAGAAATAGAACGGTATGGACTCAGACTTGTCAATTAACTTTGCAATGAGTGTAGATGTTCAGTCAGCATTGTTATCATCTATGCCTGTGATGGAAGGCAGGGTCTTCTGTCCTGATTTTCGTGCTGGCTGTAAAGGAGAGACAATAAAACGAGGAAGAGGAATGATGATGACAAGGAAGAAGGGAAAAAATGTTAAGAGTGCTGTAACTTTAATTTTTTAAACCTTGAGGAGATCTAATGCCAACAATGGAGGGAGAAAACATAAACAAAAACAAAACAAAAAAAAAAAAAAATATATATATATATATATATATATATATATATATATATATATATATATATATATATATATATATATATATATATATATATATATATATATATATATATATATATATATATATATGATGAGGATGAGAAGGAAGAGGATGGAAGTGGTAGTAGTGACAGCAGCA
>NC_087153.1:182500-265000 GCF_035594125.1 Scylla paramamosain | reverse complement strand
AAAGGGTTTAAATGTGAGAAAAAATGTAACATAGGTGTACTATTAGATAAAGTTAGTTGAGTCAGAAGCAGTCTCTCTCTCTCTCTCTCTCTCTCTCTCTCTCTCTCTCTCTCTCTCTCTCTCTCTCTCTCTCTCTCTCTCTCTCTCTCTCTCTCTCTCTCTCTCTCTCTCTCTCTCTCTCTCTCTCACACACACACACACACACACACACACACACACACACACACACACACACACACACACACACACACACACACACACACACACACACACACACACACACACCTGCCACTAATTCTAAGGTTCTCGGGTGCCATATTTCACTAGTACAATTACAACTAAGCCAGGCACGTGGAGAAAGGAGGCCAAGGAAGAATAATGGAAAAAATTACATAGTAGAATATATGTACTCTAAAAAAATAAATTAAATGATAACAACAAAATGAAATATAATGGAAATGAGAAATGTCAAAAAAAAAAGGGCTGACATCACTGAGACACGATTACAATTCTCCAAATTTCAAGAGGTAGTCGAGTCACGCAGTATAAGGACACGCTATTGGAGGGACGTAGAGAGAGAGAGAGAGAGAGAGAGAGAGAGAGAGAGAGAGAGAGAGAGAGAGAGAGAGAGAGAGAGAGAGAGAGAGAGAGAGAGAGAGAGAGAGAGAGAGAGAGAGAGAGAGAGAGAGAGATGTGGGGGGAGGGAGAAGGATGGGGCGAAAGAGCTTGAAATAGCCTTTCTCTCTTTTTTCTCTTTCTGTTTACGATCCAGCTAGCTGGAATATGACCTAAATAATGGAGGAACAGGATTCGCCAGCAAACAGAAATGTGATCCTCGCAAAACGAAAACCCGTGGGAGACGCAGAGATGAGTTTATTCTGCATCAAGGAAAGTGATGCGAAGGATCAGGTCGTGGGTGGCTAAGGAGGTTGGAGAAATGCCGAATAAAGTAAAGGCCGAGGAAGAAGAGGAGGGCACGGAAAAGATAGAGATGAAAATAAGGAAGTAAAGAAAGGGAAGGAGGAAGAGTAGGATAAGAGGAAAAATAATAACGAATGGGATTCGATAGAGAATTCAGGACAAATAAAAGACGAGATAAGACACAACGGGAGCAATAAAGTGTAAGATAACGAAGAGAAAGAGCACAATGGGAAAATGAGAGGAGAAGGAGGATATCTACGAGAACCAGAGAAGGCAAGGAAGAGAAAGCGAGAAGGAGAGAGGATAAAGAAGAGATGGGGGATGGTGGAGAGGTGAGTGATGGGTCACATTCTGATGAAACATTCAGCGTCCAGGCCAGCGGACGTGGCCCACAAAAGACGTCCCTACGGACCAGGAGAGAAGAGAGACGAACATTAATCAAACAGTTCCACTAATAACATATTCATTTTTCTCTTCGTCTTCTTGTTCCAACTCTTACTCAGAGAACACCCCAACATTCCTTAGGGTATTTGAGAAGCATTTTCTTCGCGTTCCTCACGACAGGTCACTTATCCTTGCAAGAGTTAATAATGACAACACATGGGGGGGGAGAGGTGCATGGAGTCCCTTACCTTCAACGCACATAGCAGCTTGGGCAGAGGAAGCAAGCCTGGCGGGTGGAGGATGGCACGACAGGGTAAGCAAGACGATCACTCACCGAAGAATTCCTAGATGGATCTCATTCCCCAACACAATACCGGCCACCTCAGGCGTTGGTCTTCTCGGTTTCTTTCATTCTTATCCTTACGTCTTTTTCCGTCCCTCTTTCCCTGCTCTTACTACCAACCCTTTCTCCTTCTTTCCCGATTGTACAGGTCCTTTCTTCTGCCCCGCCCCCTCACCCTCCTCCTAGTTCTACCTTTCTTCCACCCCTCGTCCCTATCAGTGTTTTTACCCCCTCCCTTCCCACCGTGGATGACGGCGGGCTGCCTCATTTCTCTCTCTCCCTCTCTTTTCGTAGACGCAACACGCAAACTTTCGTGCTGTCATGCCCCCCCAACCCCACCCTCTTCGCTCCCGTTTCCTTCCTTCCCCCTTTCACACTCCTCTTCCTCCCTCCTTCCCTCCCATGCAGCTCTGGTAACACGTATCTACCTAACCTCCTCCTTTCATCTCTCTGTTCTCCACTAACCTTCCATCTCTGTCCCTTTCCCGGTCCTTCATTCACTCCCTCCTAATCCGGTCTCCACCTCTCCTTTGCCGCCCTTGTTCTGCCTCACCCTTTAGAGTTCATCCTGTGCTAACTAACAGCTTTCCGCTCCCTCTCCTGTCTCCCTGTCTGCTTGCCTCCTTTCCCCCCTTCCCTCCTACCGTGGCTGTGTCCTCATAATTAGAGCAGGTGTTGCGTGAAGTGGGTCAGCAGTGCAAAACGTAAAATAAATTTTTTTTTATCTATACATTCTTTCCCGCTATTGTACTGTTGCTGTCCTTGCCGACTTGACTTGGCAGCGGCTTTCTAATTTTTGTTAGCCTTTTTTTTTTCTGTTGTTTCCTTCTCTTGTTTTCTTTCCGCTGTAAGGCTTCTCTTTTATCTATTTTCTGTAATTTATTTTCTTTCCTTTCACGATGGTTTTCTGAATTTTCTTTGCTTTTGCCTTTCTTGCTCTTGTTGTTGTTGTTGTTGTTACTTGGGAATGGAAAGAGAGAGAAAGAAGCGAAAAAAAAAAATAATAACGCATTTTTTTTTTTTTGTGTGTGTGTGTGTATGTGTATGTGTGTGTGCGCGTGCGTGCGTGCATGCGTGTGTGCGTGCGTGCTTTGGGGCAAGGGAGGGGTAAGGGGCAGAACCTTAATGGAAGGGTCAAGTTTCGCTTTACACGGAGCATGCGCCGACACGCTCTGCTGCTTCTGCTCTCGCTCCCTCCTTCTCGCCTTCCCTTCCTCCCTCCTACCCTCCATCCCTCCCTTCCTTCAGCAGCAGACTGTTACAAGCACCACGCGCGGGGAAGAGAGGGGGTGGGGGAGCGAGGAGGAGGTAAAGATTATGTGGAGGGAGGAAGGGAGAACTGGAGGCAGAAGAGAAATAAGTAAAGAAAGCAGGGATAGTCTAATAGAAAAGGGAGAAGTAGAATGGAAGGAAAATTGGAATGAATGAAGGAAGGAAGGAAGGAAAAAGGAAAATATATTGTAGGAATATTGCGACGGAGGAAATAAGAGTATAAGAGGAGGGAAGCAAAAGCAAAAGAAGTTGGAAAGAATATGAAATTGGAAGGAAAGGGAAAAGAAGAGGGTAAGAATTTAAGGGGAAGAGAAATGGGAAATATATGAAGGGAAGGAAAGAACGGGGCGGGAACTGCCGTGGGAACAGGAGAGAAAGGGAGAAGAGGCGATAAAGAGGGAAATAATTGTACATGCATGGGTATTAACTTGTTGCTGTTAGTCTTAACTTTACTGGCTGAAAATGCAAAACAACGAGATAAGGAAGGAAGAGGATAAGAAGTTGAAATGGGAATGAAGAAGAGAGGAAAAGGAAATAGGATCTGAATACGTAAAATATGTGTAAGATAAGTGTTTTTAACTTTCCTTTTAGATAATACAAAAGACGAGACTGAGAAAAGAAAAGGACAAGAAGTAGGAATAGGAAAATGGAAAAGAATGACTAGAAATAGGATTTAATTCAATAATAATAGTGACGACTGACAGGGCTTCATGTTGCTCGCATTCCTCTAGTTTTATGTAAATTGTCATGCTGCTCATTGCTTCATCTCGTCAGCAAACCTTGTTCTGGAATCACATTGTTACGAACACGTTCAGAAAAAAAAATATGGATCCAATTAATTCTTCGATGAAATGCAATCACGTAGTAATTACTTAGAAGTCCCTCAGTGGCCCGCATTCAAACACAGCTTTATTAGATGGCGTGTGAATGGTAGGGACAGTGGATGACAAGGAGTGAAGGTGGGAGAGGGAAAAAAAAACAAAAAGAGAAAAGAAGGAACATAAAAAAAAATAGATATATCAGAAAAGGTAATCAACAAATCTGAAGATAAAAGAAAGAGAGAGAGAGAGAGAGAGAGAGAGAGAGAGAGAGAGAGAGAGAGAGAGAGAGAGAGAGAGAGAGAGAGAGAGAGAGAGAGAGAGAGAGAGAGAGAGAGAGAGAGAGAGAGAGAGAGCGGTTACACGTACTGGGATGACAGACATCCCAGTTGATTAGTGGCATAATGATCGATGATATTCGTGTACCAAGAATATTTCTTTGCATACGTTGCATTCATACTCTCTCTTGTAGGGAAGTGAGAGGAATTTTCTTTTTACGGATGCTCAAAAACATGCATTAATTAAATTCAGTAGCCTCCCTTCTCTTTACTAATACATTATGGAGTGGTGGAGTTGTTCGATGTGCTGATTTTTCATTGAGACAACGCATATGCTTTAGTGAGTTTCAGTATTTAGCGAAGAAAAGGAAGGAAATAACGCGGTTGCCTTTACCATTTACGAGTACCTAAGTAGCCACCAAAGGTATTAGGATCGTAAGAGTTGTGTTCTCTTGCTGGATAATTTAAGAACATCTAATTCAGGTCGAACCCATTCGTCGGACACGAGGACAAACACAACAGGAACCAAAGAAAAAACTTGACACACGGATAAGCTGTATGAAAAGGATACACGCATTAAACTCGACCACAAAAAATAACTATCGGGTATCACACACACACACGAATAAATAAATATGTATGTGTGTGTTTGTGTGTGTGTGTGTGTGTGTGTGTGTGTGTGTGTGTGTGTGTGTGTGTGTGTGTATATATATATATATATATATATATATATATATATATATATATATATATATATATATATATATATATATATATATATATATATATATATATATATATAATAGTTACAGTACGAGTAACGAAATCACAAGTAAAGAAGATCTTATAATACACGTAACTCTGTTTGCAAAACAATGAAATAATTAACAAGTTCCCATCCACGCCTAGGCGCCTCAAAGTCGCCCTATGGAGGCATGAACCCCACACTGACACCCACCGCGTCGTGTTGAGACAGATAACAAGCATAATATACGAGAGAGAGAGAGAGAGAGAGAGAGAGAGAGAGAGAGAGAGAGAGAGAGAGAGAGAGAGAGAGAGAGAGAGAGAGAGAGAGGGAAGATGTGGAACATGCCCTTCCTTAAACCTAGAATCACCATAATTTTTCTATATTCTTCGCACGTGGGACCGGACACCACAGAGCTGAATATAACTTTTGTGGCACAGGCGGTTTGCTTGATGGCTGTGAGCGATATATATATAATCCACTTGCGCGCTTGAACACACACACACACACACACACACACACACACACACACACACACACACACACACACACACACACACACACACGAGCGCGCGCGCATGTATCTAAACATATTGCACGTCACCTTACATGCAATGCCACCACCACCACCACCATCACAACCTCATCTAACCTAGTTCTGGCGTGAAGGCCATAGTGAGTAATAATAAATCTTCGCCGTGTACGCATCGATAGAGGGTACATGTGTGCGTGTGTGTGTGTGTGTGTGTGTGTGTGTGTTTCTTGGAATTCAGTATAATATTCCCCAGTTCCTCATGAAAACACGCATTACATTCCTTTATATATTTTCTTACATTTTCTCGACAATTTCGTACTGCAAGGATTGGTTAGATTTTTTATCCTCAATATAAATTACTGCAAATCTTAAGAACATTTCGCCTTTACTTTTTATTCTTTTCGCGATTTTAACTGTTGCAAATAAAAACTATGAGAAATCGGTGAAAATACAAATGTTTATATGCAGTTCTTTCTGGTTTCTGTTTCTACTGTGAAACTTGAATTTTTTGTTCCAGGAACTTCCAGAAATTCTTTGTCGATTAGAAAAAGGTGTAGCTGAGTTCTACGCTAGGCCAGATACATGTATGGTGCACCTAGCAACACAAACACACACACACACACACACACACACACACACACACACACACACACACACACACACACACACACACACACACACACACACACACACACACAGGGGTGGTCACAGCAGATAATCCCGACAAACGTTTCCGTTGCCATAACAACTCATAAATTTCGCTCAGCTTCCAATAGTCCGTCGATAAACTCCTCACGAAACAGTTCAGCTCAGGGAAGAAGAAGAAGAAAAACCGATGAATGAATAGTTACTTATTCAAACACACACACACACACACACACTCACCTAGGAAGAACGAGGCGGCGAGGGAGGAAAGGGTGGGTATGGAGGGACGAGGATTGAGGAGGGAGGGGAGGGGGTTACAGCATCCCATCCACTCCAGCACACAGGTGTTGCGTGGGATGCAGTTTCCCCACAGGTGTCACAGGTGTAAGTTTCCTCCTTCAATCACTCACACATAGACCGCCGCTTATGAGGCCTTTGCAAGGTGGATTGCGGAGCGCGTACCCTTCCAGTAGCAGGCTAATATTCTGCTGCAAACACTGGTTCGTTGTGAACGAGAAGAAAAAAGAAGAAAAAAAAAGGAATGTTTAATGTCACAAGCGTGCGTTCATTGATCCCGAACACCCATTCACTCACTCACTCACTCACTCCCGCGCTTTTTCTTGAGGAAAGAGAAACGTTGAAGGGCACCTGTCCATGGAGGGTGTGCGGCGTCGCTTCCCGGGGCGGCAGCGGGTGGGCCGTGTGTAAACAAGATTCCTCTTTCATTAACAGAGTCGACCCGCTTTGCTTGTAGTGGAGGCGGCGGCGGTGGCGGCGATGGTCGAGGCCGTCGGGGCTTCCTTGTTCGTAATTATTTGTCTCGCCTACATTTCTCGTTTTCCAAGTGGCTAAATTAGAACGTGAATCGATACATAATGATCCCGGCTTGGTAGGGAGTGAGTGAGGAAGGATGAACGCAGCAGCGAGGAAGCGACGCACAACCTTCCTGCCTGACGGTCCCGTCGCAACTGCTCGCCACTATTCCTTGCTCGACATTTAATAATGTTGGGCTGCCACATTCTCCCACCGAATTGTATATACTTCAATTTTACGAGACGGTCAAAACATATATTAAACACACCATCCAATGTGTTTACCAAGCGTGTTCGCGTAGGGAAAGAAAAATGTGGGTAATATTTCACACCATAATGTTGCTCTATGTAGAACAATTTAAATAGGCTAGCCGGCATCATGGTAAAGGTCGAATCTCGATTTTTTGACAATGAAGAACTGAAGTATTGGCTATTGGATAAAAAAAACAAAGGCACTTCCGCTTTTCTTTTTCTCTCCCTCAATGATGTGTCCACTTGGGGCCCCTGGGAGAATAAATCGAAGCATCAACCCGTGAAGGACCATTGCCCCAAGGTATTACTGGATACATTATTGTTTCACTTACTATTATTGTCCCCCTTCTCCTACTTCCAGCCCAATAACTTCCCTCTCCTCCTCCTCATTCCCCTCCTCCTCCTCCTCCTTCTCCTCCTCCTCCTCCTCCTCAGCCTTATCATCATTGTCATCAGCAGGGTACATCTATGGTATAATCCTTTCATATCAGTTTTTCATCGGCAAGGTATGATGATGATTATTATGGTAAGAATGGCAATACCAAAACAACAATAACAGCAATAAAAACAACAACAACAACAACAACTACTACTACTACTACTACTACTACTACTACTACTACTACTACTACTACTACCACTACTACTACTACTACCACTACTACTACTATCATTATTACAACAACAACAACAACGAAAACAACAACAAAAACAACCACAACAACAAGAATCATAACACGAGGAACGGAAAAGCAAGAGAAAGAAAGCTAATTAGGAGCGGCGCGTCACTTGACATAATGAGTCCCAAGCCTCACTGAAGGGTCGGCCGACTGACTCACAGTGGCGTGCAGTCCCGGACGGTCAGAAGGAAGGGACTAATTATAACTTATTTACCATGTTTATTTATGAATTACGGGAGGGGGAGACTTATCATCCATTCCCAGTAGATCACAGGGGGAGGACGAGAATGAGGCAGGATGGAGGTGACAGGCCGACACATTCAAAAGGTTGGTCTCTCTCTCTCTCTCTCTCTCTCTCTCTCTCTCTCTCTCTCTCTCTCTCTCTCTCTCTCTCTCTCTCTCTCTCTCTCTCTCTCTCCTAAGTACAAAGTTTCCCCGTGCAGATAAGGGATATTAGAAAGACGATAGTGGGAGGTGAGGAAGGAAAGGGACTAGGAAAGAAGCTAATAAGGTGGTTGGAAGAAGAGAAAGAAAGAAAATAGTCTAAAAGAAGGAAAGGGAGGGAAAGAAGAAGCAAGAACCAGCAGACAGATGGGACAGGAGACAAGGAAGGGCAGCAAATGGCAGGGATGGCGGATGGCAGTGGAGTATGAGACTGGGAGGACAACCTTTAGGAAATACTGAGAGAGAGAGAGAGGAGAGAGAGAGAGAGAGAGAGAGAGAGAGAGAGAGAGAGAGAGAGAGAGAGAGAGAGAGAGAGGGGGGAAAGGGGACACAAGGGTAAGGGAGGAGGGAGACCAAGGAGAGGGGGGACGGGAAGCAGAAATGGTTGGTGGTGTGGGACGGGAGGGGGGATATGTAATTAGGGTGTGCAGGTTAGGGGTGCAGTGTGATTGGGGACAAACGTAAGGGAATACGAGAAAGCGATGGGAAGCAATGTGCAAGAAAGGAGAGGAAATTAAAACCAATAGTCAAAGGAGAGAAGCAGAGCAAGATAAATGGGATGAATAAGGAGTGGAGACAACATATTCAAAGAAACTGCGAGACAGTAAGACGGGCAAGGAGCATAAAAGACAGAAAAGGACCAAAGGGAAAACATTCGTGAGAAAATGAGACGCAGACTGAGATGGACAGGGTGATTTAAGGGTACAAGGAACGGAAAAGAGTGGGCAGAGAGTAGAAAATAGAACGCAGGAAAATGGGCTCCTGGAGCATAATAGAAAAACAAAAAAAGCTAAGCGGAGACAGCGAGAAAAATAGGAAGGAGAGATAGAAAGGAAGAATGTGGTCTAAAATAAAGGATAGAAAGCGAAAAGGGGAGACGAAATGGGAAGAGAGAAAACAGAGAGGAAAACAGGATATTGATTGTGGGGACACGTACATAAAGGAACAAAGACGATAAGGAAGGAAATGGAAATAGAAAATGAACCTGCGAATGATGTACAGAGTTAAGAACAAAAATGACTGAGGAAAGAGGGGAAGAGAAA
This sequence comes from Scylla paramamosain, assembly GCF_035594125.1. NCBI lineage: Eukaryota > Metazoa > Arthropoda > Malacostraca > Decapoda > Portunidae > Scylla > Scylla paramamosain. The sequence goes on along the minus strand of NC_087153.1, from coordinate 255,828 downwards.
AAGAAAAAAATATCGGCGATGGATGGTAGAAAACAGAAGAGTCCAGGACGGAGTGTGTGTGGACCCGCCGTACCCACACGAGCTACAGGAAAATATTATTAAAGTCATAAAGAATACTTTGCCAGTCAGTTTGGATAATTCAACACACGTTTTGCATACGCCAGGTGCTTCTGCCTCTAAATTATTGGAATTAGTTCAGCAGTTGATTCTATTTGGTGTAAATTATTGGAATGTGATACCAATAATTTTCGTTAAAATCAGCTGAACTGCACCAAATGCCTGTTATTACATCGTATTATGCTTCTCGCGCAGATCAACTATACGTGCAAGAATAGAATTAAGCAAAACATGCTCAATTAGTGGTAGTAGTAGTGGTAGTAGTAGTAGTAGTAGTAGTAGTAGTAGTAGTAGTAGTAGTAGTGGTAGTAGTTGTTGTTGTTGTAGCATCAGTATAAATAGCAGCAGCATCAGCAGCAGCAGCAGCAACAGCAGGAGTAGCAGCAGCAGCTATGGTGATAGTAGTGGCATTAGTGTTGTGTTAATAATATTCGTGTCACAGTAGTATTAACGTAGCACTACTACTACTACTACTACTACTATTACTACTGTTGCTGCTGCTGCTGCTGCTACTTCTATTACTACTGCTGATGGTAATGATGATAATGATTATACTGATGTTGCTATTGTTGTTGTTGTTGCTGTTGCATTTAATCTTAAGATTTAGCTGAAATAAAAATTTCACTTTATTATGAAAGTTAACGAAGCAGGAGTCATAAACTCGGGACTTCCAGGCATAAATAAAACATCTTCGTGCAATGGCACCCCGGACTGGGAGTGTGTCCTCCTCCTCCCCCTCCTCCTCCTCCTCCTCCTCCTCCTCCTCCTCCTCCTCCTCCTCCTCCTTTTAGTCTTCCTCCTCCTCCTTCTCTTCCACCTTTTTTTTTTCCTTTTCCTCCTTTTTTATTCTTACGTCTCTATTCCTCTTAATTTTCTCATCCCTCTCCTTTTACATCTTCCTATTTCTATCCTTCATCGTCATCATCATCATCATTATCTACTTTTCTTCCTCTTCTTTATTTTCGGTACTTCACTATCTTTTATTCACTTTTCTTCCTCCTAAGGAATTTTGTTGATGTTGCTTCTATTACTGCTGCTATTGCTATTGTTGTTGATATTATCAGTGGAGGTGGTGATGGTGGTGGTGGTGTGGTTAACCCTAGTAAGCCAACAGAAGTGTCGCATCAAGTACGTTAGGCTTACTCGGACCACATAAAATAGGGAGAACGAATGTGAGGGAAGGAAAGGGAGGGGAGGGGGAGAAGGAGAGGAATGAGATAGGGAAGGAGGAAAAGACAGGGAGAGGGATAAAAAAGGGAGGAAAAAAGAAAAGAAAAGATATTTGCGCTGAATATTACGTACCCAGTTCATGTAGAAGGCTCAAGTAATTCACATAAATAGTAGAGCAGAATATGAGTACTTTCAATCGATCATCTCACTGTCCACCTCACCTCATTTCCTCTTCCCCATGTAGCTACAAGTCTTCTATTCCCTTTCTCACTGCTCGTGTGCCATAAACGTCTCCATATAGTCTTTTCCTAGTAGATCATCCCCAGACTTTGCTCTCCTGCTGTACTATACTTTTTTCCGTTTGTCCTCTTTTTTTTTTTTTTCTCTTACGTGTACTCTTCCTGATCTTTTTTTTTTCCTCTCTGCACACCCCCTTCCCTTTCATCTCCTCCATTTTGTGTTCCCCATCCCCCCGCACCGTCGCTGATTCCTTCCACTATAAACTTCGTGACCCGACAACTCGACGACACCCCCACGTCGCCGCCACCGTCACCACACTGCCAGGAATCAATGTAATGGAGGCGTATATATATCTTTCCCAGTAATTACCCGCATCGTGTGTTCGCCAGCCGGGATGCCTCCGACTCTGACTTGCTTTGTTTGTTTGTTTGTTTGTTTTTAATCCGTTTGTTGGATTATTTTGTTGATTACAATGGGATGTGCAGCTTTCCCTGTGTGTGTGTGTGTGTGTGTGTGTGTGTGTGTGTGTGTGTGTGTGTGTGTGTGTGTGTATGTGTGTGTGTGTGTGTGTGTGTGTGTGTGTGTGTTTACCATAATCAGCAGCGGCTTTTCCGTCCATCATAAACTCAGGCTCAGCGATCACTGACTGCGTGATGCGGGAGCGGCGGTATCAGAATCCCGTGATCTCGTTGGTACTGAGGAAAAACATTACTTTATAAAAAAAAGAAAAAAAGAAGAAAAGAAAGAAAAAGAAAGAAAAGTCCCACACCTATATATCATTCATTACTTATCTCAGAATGGAGTGTGAGTTTCTTTCTCGTAGCAAAGCCCTCACATGTCAATATCACTAAATCCTGTGCGCACATATTGATGAGTGTTATCACGTGTGGGATACGTGGCGCGTTCGTATTCTTTCCTGCTAATTTATGACGGAGGCAGGGGCGTGTCCTTCATCATTATCATCAATTGAAGGCACACACGTGGGAACGCCACCTCGCCCTCCTACTCGTTCGTTTCCACTGGGGGCTGTCAGTCTGAATGTAACACACACACACACACACACACACACACACACACACACACACACACACACACACACACACACACACACACACACACACACACACACACACACATCTGCCTCAATCGCAATAATTCCTGTCACTTGGCTGCACCTTTATATATATATATATATATATATATATATATATATATATATATATATATATATATATATATATATATATATATATATATATATATATATATATATATATATATATATATTACATATGCTTTCACGCAAAGAATAAACTATTCAATACTTCACTTATAGAGGAATAATGATGTGAGGCACATACACACCTGACTCCCTTTACATACAGTAACAAAAGGTACTTGAGTCTTCCATCAACTCAATCTCATGCACTTTATATTTCTGCCCGGAATCATACCAAGTATGTTCTCCAACCAGCCAAAAACCCCTTCATTAAAAGAAAGTGTCAAAATCTTTCAAGATGTAACTCCCATCATGACCTCTGACACCTACCGTAAAACATCTCCAATAACTTTGCTTCTTCGTCTTTCCCTCCTTTATTTCGTCCTGATGACACCACAGCTATCTCATATATTTCTAAAGCTGAACACTTTGCTTAAAATTTTAGTAAAAACTCTACCTTGGATGATTCAGGGCTTGTTCCTCTCTCTCCTCCACCATCTGACTACTTCATGCTACCCATCAAGATCCTTCGCAATGATGTTTTCCATGCTCTCGCCGGCCTTAAACCTTGGAAGGTTTATGGACCTAGTGGGATCCCTCCTATCGTTATCCGAAACTGTAAAGGATTTTTTTTCTCTCACAATAAGTAATTTATCTTATTTTGGTCAATTTATCTCTCTCTCTCTCTCTCTCTCTCTCTCTCTCTCTCTCTCTCTCTCTCTCTCTCTCTCTCTCTCTTAAATATGTGTATGGCAGACTTGCTGGGAGTATTTCAAATCAAATGACCGTCGTAGTACAAGCTGTACATATAAAATAAAAGTATGTTGTCGTTCTTTATGAGTGAAATTGTCAACTATAAAACTTAGAAAACTGAAGTATATATGCCAGTGTGTGCTTGTGATTTGATTGTGTGGTGTATGAAATTATTCATAGCACTTATTTGACAACTGTAGCTAGTGAGATAAATATGTCGCGATGGAGTCCCGCGCTTAGTTTTGCTGGAGTGAGAAAGCTCGTCACAAATTAATTGAGCTATAGTGAATCCATACTAATAATTGGTATTAATTGGTGTTGGCTGTAGGATCTGTTCACGCTGCTGCCACCTCAACCCCGGAGTGACCTGATTATGGCAAGCAGGGCGCGGTGGGTGGAGACAAAACCATGCTGCCTGTATGAGTTACCAAGTTGAGCGAAAGATTTACAACGTCCTTGTTTCATCATGAAATCGAAAGCCATTCAAAAATAACATATCATTTCGGAATAATTAAGGCAAAATAAAGTGAATGAAGAGATGGTGGCTTAGGATTTGTTATTGGAATGACGAGGCGTCAACACAATGGTCCAGTCCCTGTCTGACGCCAAACTTGCTGCACTGCCAGTTCTCACCAGCGAAAACGGGCAGGATGCTGGGAGAAATGTGACGCCGCCGTAGGTGAAAAGAAGCCGATGTCTATATATTTTCAATAAAATCTCAAGCATACAGAATGATCTACATACAAGTCACTCGCGCATTATTAAATGTTGCATTATTAAAACTGTGTAGCGTAAATTGTTTCAAACTAAGTGAATAATAACATTCGCTTAAAATGAGCGTGGAGCAGTCAAACATTCCAGCGGCGTGCTGCATTCTGGCAGGTCAAGTAAAGGTGTCTCAATGGCCTTCCTCTCTTGTGCCACGATTTCCAACACATTGTTGTGTTCTGGTATAATGCCATTATGCAACATGAGGTCATGACTGATACAACCAGTACACGCTAAAATACTTTGCACAGTGGCTTGCATTTCCACAGGTGATGAAGTAGGACAGGTCTGAAGAAGCAATATACAGGATAGAACGTGGTCAGGTCGAACTGCTCTTCCGGTATCGACCCAAAGTGTCTTGACACCCCACTCAGCTTTTTCTTCATTAACTTCTGCAGTATTCGAAGTCTTAGATTTAGTTTTCAATCTGTAGAACACCACCTCTCCTCTACTAAACCTCATCTTCTTTTTCTCACTGAAACAGGTGTCTGAGGCAATTGACATTAACCCTTTTCTGTTCCCTCCTACTTTCTCTATCCTCACTTTCAATCCAAAGCTGGATGTTGCGTCTATGTGCACAACGACTTAACCTGCTCTCGTGCCCACGCACTTGAATCTTCCGAGTTTTCCACCATCTGGCTTCTACTACAAAGTCACTCCCAAAATAAATTTATCTGTGCTGTATACCTCTCACCTAACTACTCTGACATCTGAGGCCGCTGGTCCAGATATGCGACCCCGGATGACTCCACAGAGTCAGCAGAATCCTTGTGTCTTATCTACCCTACGTGCCATGTCATCAGCTTTACCACGTATACACAACCCTCACTACCTCTCTACAGCTAAGTTCTCCGCAGCTAGTTCCTCTCACAACTTCGCTATGCAATTAACTACTTCAGCGAATTCCGTTTCCTTAATTTCTACTCTTTCTTAAGTGTTACACATGCTTCATATTAGTCTCACGCCACCAGCCTCACAGGACCTTGTGAGACGACACAGCTGGCGACTACAGTTTCCTACGTACACTTGACCTCTCACTTCCCCATTGTTGATGATGAGCGTTGAAGTCACCCAGAACTAACCTGTTACCCTGAAGCTGGCTAATTAAGGATCTTATATTATCAACAATGGGGGCACTGGGAGGTAAGTAGAGGGGAACAGATTACCAGATGTGTGTCATTGAATCTCACCCTACACGCGACAGCTTCCAGAGGTGCACTTAGCATCACTTATGTCTGTGTCAGTGTTTTGTGCATGCATACGGCGACACCGTAGGTAGTTAGCCGGGGTTCCACTCCCCCGTTACCAGCGGGCGCCACGAGGAAGCCACCACCCCAGTAACTAGCTTCCAAGGCTTTAACCATATAAGTTTGGCTGAGCCTGACGGCCCGGAACCTATATGGACCTTAAGAGAGTCATAGTTACTCCCTCCATCTATATAGATGGTAGTGTTTTAGCACTGCAGGATCAGGCTGATCTTGCAGTCTCATCTGTAGACAAATAACAGATAACTTGTGTATGTTCATTAAAAGTGACAAATATGGATCTTTATTCTAAATATTTCTACAGTTCCACTGTAACACCTTGAACATTATAGTTTAAGAGTTGCGGTGGTGGCATTGTTTCTTAGTCCTTTTGCGCTCTGAGGCTCTCCCAGTCCTTGCTATTGGTGACGTCCATAGATTCATCAACTGTCAGTTCCGCAGAGCTGGTCGAGAAGGAGCGAGCGTGAGAACCCCTCCTCAAGGGCGTGGGAGCCGCGAGGACATGAGGAGGGTGTTGGTGGTCTAGCTTTGTGAAATTTAATTTATTAGACTTGTTCTTTTCACTCTTACTATTAGTGTTAGATATGGCAGACAAGTATGGAGCAGAGGAGGTGATAGGAGTAGATGGTTTGACAGAAGTAGATGTAGATTGAGAAGTGGTAGAGGTGGAGGATGAGGGTGACGCTGCGTTGGTAGATGTGGCGGTGGCAGATCAGTCTGGAAGGCTACATTGCACATCTTGGGCTGAACTCTTGCCGTTGAGGCATAAAAGACGTTTGAAGCAGGCGCGGTTTGCGTCTGCTTCACTTGCTTCCTCGCCTCATAGTAAGAGATTCCCTCAGTAGCCTTAACTTTGCAAACCTCTTTCTCCACTTCCCACGCTGGGTAGTCGCGTGAGAAAGTGGAGTGAGCACCCTCACAGTTAAGGCATTTTTCTACCAAAGATGTGCACTGTTTCATCATATGACCCTCTTCAGCACATCTACTGCAGTAAGAGTGAGGAGAACGACAAGTATTGCTAGGGTGACCATAAAGCTGGCACTTTAAACAACGGAGAGGATTCGGAATGTAGGGACGAACGGAAACCGATTCGTATCCTACATAAACCCTCTCTGGCAACTTAGCAGCTCTGAAAGTGGAAATATTGGTGCCGTCAGCTACTTTAGTTTATCTTTCTAGCTTCAACGACATCCTGATCAGCCATGCAATTGACAATCTCAGTCGGTTCCATGTCCCCAAAATCGCGGTGAGAGGCGACTCCCCGACACGGGTTCATGAACACTGAAACTGAAGCCTCGATTTCATTGTCATAGATGAAACGGAACTTCAAAAGTGACTGACTTAGTATTTCAACAAATAAACCCCCCGCTAGCAAGTTTCTTTACATTGACATTTCCCACATTACAATTTTTTTTTATTGTAATAAATGAATTTACAGACAAGAGGCGTGTATCAGACTTAGAATGTAGGTGGCTTTATCAGGGGTAATAGACAGTTGGACAGTCAGGAGTCGTCGGTCAGTATCCTCCCTTCCCCTCGACAGGGGAGGCGAGGATAGTCCGTCAGGCATAGGACGGGGTACACCCACCTCCTACCGGGGGAGAGCAGGACACAAGTGGGAGGAGGTCAGGGAGGAGTTTTCCTACTGCCAGATTGCTCTGCCAAACCACTCTATGGGGGGACGATGGTGTCAATTCACCCCGAAAGCACACACTCTGAGGCGGTTCCTCCGTAGGCGAGAGAGGAAAGACAATCTTACCTTCTGTTGTCGCAAAGGGGAGGGTAATGACAGTGCAAAACTAAGAGGTATTGGCAGGGGGACACTTAACTTTATTTAACTAGGCCTAAGCCTGAAGAGCATACAAAAAATAAATAAATAAAAAATCCACAAGGAGGTGGAAGGACAGAGGCAGCAGAACATGTGTACTTAGCACGGTGTCTGGGCTTAATCTTGACAAAAACCTTAAAAGGTAGGGCTATAAGTAGATCACAAACCAAAGTACTTGCGTCGTGCACATGTAAAACCCTTAACTACTTGACAATCACCAAACCCCATATGACTGTTAACATTTTACATACAATAACCCTTCAACCATAAAAAAAAAAAGTACTGCATAGTACAAGGTATGTACATACAATAATCCTTCGACTGAATAAAACACTAACATCTGACTTCTTTGGTTCTCATGAGGTTTTTAGCTCCTCGGAGCTTCGCCCACTTGACCAGTGAAGAACAGACCATCGGAGTTGCCTGGCGTGCTACCCAAGGAAAATGTGTTGTACAGTTCTTTGGCAGAGTGTCCCTCACAGAGACTGCAGCAGCCTTAACCACTCGCTCCTTGCAGTTTATGGTATTTAGAAGTGAATAGCTGATCTTCCAGACCCTGTGATATTGTCAGTTGGATAAAAGTAATCGTATAGGGCCGATTCTTTTTTTTTTTTTTTTCTCATAGAAGGAAAGAGACAGGAAGACACATTGGTTATTATTGTTTAATGGTTGTTACATTTAACGAAAAAGCATATAGTAATATGTCATAGCTTGGTTATGACATTCCGGATAAAAATGATATCTGAAGTTGGCCAAATAAGACTAGAAAAATTTACTGCACGGTACTGTACATACGGCAGTTATGAAATGAAATGTCAAAGCATCTCTTTGCTGATATTTTCACACTATTCCCTTGTTTTAGGTGCGTTTCATCTCTTAGGTATCCCTATTTATTATCCTGGTCTGCCTAGACAGACTACAAGTATTATAATATAATATTGTGTATGCCCCTTCCAACCTTCAGGCACCCTCAGGTAAACACCACTGCAGCAGCCCAGGGTGGTCAGCATACACATCAGGGATCCACAACTGCTGTCGTCGGGTTCGTTTAGCTAGTGGGGACGAGGCACGCACACACGGCACCTGTCTGGATTCAACAGATTGCTAAGAGAGGGAAGGGCAACAAAACAGACTCAATGGCACTCCTTGTCCCTATTGCCCGCACAGGGCACACAAACACGCTACAGTTCAAGTCAGGCTCGCACCACCGAGCAATTAGCAAAGCGTCTCTATGGCTGGGTAGCGCGTCCCACCTCACAGTACAGTACAGCAGCAATGAACAGCACACTAGAGTCACAGCTTGCCAACAGCGTCGTACAGCTGTCTCCTCCGGCGGTCTACGCCATAACAGATCATGCAGGCGTCACACACACACACACATACGCACACACACACACACACACACACACTCACACCTCTGCGTCTGGTACGCACAGTCTCAGACTGCCAGGACACATGAATTGTGACACAATCTTCACAGCATGGCCCGGGGCGCAGTCATGTAGTGGCAGCGGCGGGCGACTAGCGTCGTACCTTAACACAATAAGGAGAGTGTATTGTAGACTGTCAGAACAAGTGTTGCATAGGCGGAAAACGGGCTCTCTCTCTCTCTCTCTCTCTCTCTCTCTCTCTCTCTCTCTCTCTCTCTCTCTCTCTCTTGGGGGTCACTACACCTTCTTATGTAATGTCGGTCTCTTCGTGATCGGCCAGCACGCTGTTGCTCTCACGACCAATCACCTTCCATGCCACCTCCTGTCTCTTCAGGCTGCCTCAGCTTGCAGCTCATGCATCATTGCCACTGCCTAACATCTGTAACCGGCGGCATAGTGCTACCAACGTCACCTCCCCCCGCAACAATAACGAAATATGTTATAATATATAAGCGATTATGGAGCAAGGGGAAACTGTGACGCAGGGAGCAGCTCTCCAGGTCACTTGTCATTCACAGGCGAGAACAAGGTCCCTTGCCCTGGTCCTCAGATTCCGCCATGTTAAGGGAACGTTCTATCCGTGTATCGCTTCTTCAGACCTGTCTTACTTCATCTGTATAAATACAAGCCACTCTGCAGAGTATTTTAGCGTGAATTGGTTGTCCAGAACACAATCATGTGTTGGAAGTCGTGGCGCAAGATAAGGAGGCCACTGAGATATTTTTACCTGCTTTACCAGAATGCCGCACTCCACTGGAAGGTTTAACTGTTCCACGCTCATTGTAAGTAAATGTTACTATTCATTTAATTTGAAACAATTCACGTTACACAGTTTTAATAATGTTTTTCACTCATGACTGACCTGTATGCAGACAATTTTGTATGTTCGAGATTCTATTTAAAACAATACACGCACATCGGCTTGTTTTCAACAAACATGTTTGCATCGCTGCCCACGAGCGGCAGTCTTTCGCTCCGCCTCGCTGCTCACCCACAGTTCTCGCTATCCCTCAGAAAGCTTGTGGCCGTGTCATTATTTGTAAAGTTCAGAAGCTCCCAGCAGGAGACCTGCGCGAAGGGTATGCGTCGGAAAATGCCTGATTCCGAGGCACTAGTGAAGAACTTAAGAAGACCCCTTATATGAGGTATTATCATCATAAATAAGAAAATAGATAAAAAGATGTAGCAAATAGGTAGAAAGAGATATACATAGATTTGAGTGGTGGTTATTTGATAGAGGGATGAATTGAAGGCGCGAGTTCGGGTTATGGCTCAGCGCCAGCTTAAGTTTCGTTTTTTTTTTTTTTTTTTTTTTTTTTTTTTTGCTTCTTTTCTTTTCCTTTCCTTTATTTTTATTGTATTTCAGCAAAATTCATTCTTTCTGGATAGGCTCCTTTATGATTAGTGTCTCGTGTAAAGTTTCCCATTCAAAGGAGAAAATGGACCGTGGTAGATAAGGGCAGCTTATTTTGTTATTGAGTGTATGGACGTAGTCTTTGTCTCAAATATCAAGAAACATCGGTGGAGCTGCTCCGGGCTGTTTCTACATCGTTGACAACATGAAGGGCGTCCTCATGGTGTTCCTGGTGATGGCTGAAAGTACCCTAGGGATAGGACGGACTAGGAGTGGTCACAGTGCAGCTTTGCGGCCCCCGCCACTCCCTGAAGGAGTTCATCTTCCCCAAGAAAAATGGTTTACTCAGACATTGGATCACTTCTCCCCTACAGATATCCGTACTTGGCAGCAGGTGAGATGAATTGTTTATTTTTTTAAACAAAACTTGGTACTTAAGTAGTTATATAGAATACTCAACGAGGCAACAAATAAATGACTCACAATATCTTAGATATCACTATCTGGAATCTCTGACCTTTAGAAGCAGTAGGAAATCAGTAATAACGACAGGATGGAGCACAGGATAAGTGTTTTGCAGATGTGTGCGGCCCTTTTTGGAGATGTAAAAATCTTTATAGTGGACAAAGTTTGATGCGTTTTCTTTTGGATATATATATATATATATATATATATATATATATATATATATATATATATATATATATATATATATATATATATATATATATATATATATATATATATATATATTAAAAGAAAACGCATCAAATTTTGTCCTCTATACAGATGCTGCAGGAGAAATGGATCCTATAGGGATCTTACAGTATATATATATATATATATATATATATATATATATATATATATATATATATATATATATATATATATATATATATATATATATATATATATATATTATCATTATTGTTATTATTATTTTGTATTTATTTTATTTTTTTTTTTTTTTTCAGAAAAAAAATTACAAGAGTTTTGTTTCCATACAAAGTTACATTTTCCCCACAAAAGATAAATTCTAAAAGAATGGAAATGCAACAAAATTATTACAGAAAAAGATATGCAGTGCCTTTGAAGTATAACAGACCTAAATTAACCAAACTAGATTGAAACTAATCAAAACCTAACCTAACTTTTATTCTTGTGAACCTTTCTGAACCTGATTTAGTAACTAGACCATGATACTAACGTAGCATAATGCTGCAGGAGAAATAGATCCTATAGGGATCTTACAGTAAATATTCCTCAGTGTCAGTGTCATGGCATTCCACATGGGAGAAAGTGTCTCCTTTTCCATGTTAACTATGCTTGTAAGTCAAGCTCTTACCAGTTTTCACACTTCCATTGCTTAGAACTGATAATGTGCATCTCATATTTTTTTCAAAGCTTCCCCATCTTTTTCTAGACCAGGGGTTCCCAACCTTTTTGTTCCTTTGTACCCCATGGACATTTTTATAAGTTCCCATGTACCCATAAATAAATTAATAATAAAAAGATGGAATTGTAATATTTTGATTATATTTTATTATGAAATTTGTATATGTAGATAGATTGCATGGGAATCTTAAAGGTGACAACATCAGTAAAGTAAAATCAAGTAATTTACAGTATATCTTAATCCATCACATATGTATGTTTCTTATAATTATCCATAATGATCATTACATCCTGTACCTGATCCTTTCAGGCACAGTACAGATGGTGACCATGGTTAGTTCCATAATAGTGAAAACCAAATGGTATTCACCCTACTCTTGATATAATTTAGATGAAAGTTTTGCTTACAAAAATTAGGAAATTGTAAAAAAACACATTGTGCAATCTTTCTGCAGATTACAGTACCATGTATTGCACAGTAGTGGTTATTCTCTGAGACCCAATATACCCACTGAAAAGCGCAAATATCACCTTAACATTTACTTCCCCAAGTTATAATTTCACCAACTGTAGATCCACCAACCAGTAATTTTCAGGGAACTGACCTCCATGGCTGAGGGACAGGAAATATTTAGGTATATATTTATGCATGTACTTTCTCCTACCTTTGCCTGATACAAATATGGCCTTTCAGAGATACTTCATCAATGATACCTTCTATAAGCCTCAGGGACCAGTACTCCTTCTAATAGGTGGAGAGGGCCCAGCCAACCCAGAATGGATGGTGACAGCAATGCCCCTAGAGTATGCCAAAAATCTCAGTGGTTGTCTGCTGCAACTTGAGCACAGATTCTATGGCAAGAGTCATCCAACAGAGTGAGTTTGAATTTGTATTACTAATTCATTGCTTTCACAATTTATTGTACATCTAATTTCTGCCCATGTATCTCTATCATTTCTCCTGATTTAGATATTTAGATAATATTTTTAAGTAAACTATACTCCACTTGAAGTGGTAACATGCATACTTTCAATATATATATATATATATATATATATATATATATATATATATATATATATATATATATATATATATATATATATATATATATATATATATATATATATATATATTATTATTATTATTATTATTATTATTAAACATAACGGAGAAGGCAGAGTGGGACGAGCGCAAGCGCTATAAGTTGCCAGATGACAACCCCCACCCACCTTGACCGTAGAAAGAAGAAAGGAAAAGCAATTAGCACAATAGTAGGATGAAATCAGAGCAGGAGGAGAAAATAGGTTAAACAATTATAAAGAACGCCTCAACGAACTGAGAATTATTAAAACTCACAAAAAAATTCAAAAAAAATCAACAATTCGGACTTATTTAATATATGTCAGACAACACGAGTAAATGTAGTATAACTACTTATATATATATATATATATATATATATATATATATATATATATATATATATATATATATATATATATATATATATATATATATATATATATATATATATATATGTATATATATATATATATGTATATATATATATATATATATATATATATATATATATATATATATATATATATATATATATATATATATATATATATATATATTACACACACACACACACACACACACACATCCACAGTATGGTATTTGACAACGCACAGTCATTTTAGTGTACAGCTGCAATAAAACACTGGAATTTTAATAAAGATTTAATCAGAATAATGAACCAAAACTAGCATAACGAACTCGCCACTAGTGTGAGCACAGAAATTTTAATAAAAATTTAATCAAAATAACAGACTAAAACTCACAAGACTAATTCACCAGCTGTGTGAGCCACTGCTCACCTATCCACTGCCTGTCCTTTCCTCCTTTTTTTCTTTTCCTTTCCCTCTTTTGTCTTGTTTCAAACCTCCATCCCTGTCACCTCCCCTCCCCCTTATGAAGGGAGTGAAACCTGGCTCTCTCTCTCTCTCTCTCTCTCTCTCTCTCTCTCTCTCTCTCTCTCTCTCTCTCTCTCTCTCTCTCTCTCTCTCTCTCTCTCTCTCTCTCTCTCTCTCTCTCTCTCTCTCTCTCTCTCTCTCTCTCTCTCTCTCTCTCTCTCTCTCTGAAAGTAAGAACAATCCTAAGGATTGCTCAATAGAATGAGACTGATTGAGAATGACAATGGAATTACATATATGAGAGTGAGAAACAATGAAGTGAAAATGACATTAAATGAATGAGAGAGAGAGAGAGAGAGAGAGAGAGAGAGAGAGAGAGAGAGAGAGAGATTTCACTCCCTTGTCCCTTATCTCTGACAGATAAGGGGGAGGGAGGTTTCAGACAAGACAAGAGAGGGAAAAGGGAAAAAAAGGGAAGAAGGGACTGGTGTTGGATAGATGAGCAGTGGCTGGCACAGCTGGTGAATTAGTCTTGTAAGGTTTAGTTTATTATTCAAATTAATTTTTGTAAAATTTCGGTGCCAGCACAAATGGCAAGTTCATTATGCCAGTTTTGGTTCGTTATTCCAATAACACATTTGTTAAAATTTCAGTGTGTTATTGCAGTTGTACTTTATAACAACCATGCCTTGTCACGTACCCTTATGTATATACTTACATCAAATAAAATTAATCTTTTTGTCATGGGATTTTCCAGTGGCTTATAGATCTCCAGCTAAATGCTACCATACCATACCAAGTTCAAAATATTTAACATAAACCCATAGCTGATGGCAGCTACCCTTTTTTTTTTTTGAACAACCATAAATAAAGTAAACGAAACGTAAACAAAATTTCCATCAAACTTCAACTTAATAACAATAATAATATTAATAAAAAGTAAACAACCAAAGAACTGTAATTAACTTCAAATCCAATCAATCAAAACCAAACCCACTCCACAACACTACTATAGTAGTAATAATAGTAGTAGTAGTTTGAAATACTGTAATAATAGTAGCAGCAGCAGCAGAAGCAGCAGCAGCAGCAGCAGCAGCAGCAGTAGTAGTAGTAGTAGTAGTAGTAGTAGTAGTAGTAGTAGTAGTTGGAAATGCTGTAATAATAGTAGCAACAGCACCAATAGGAGCAGCAGTAGTAGAAGTAGTAGTAGTAGTAGTAGTAGTAGTAGTAGTAGTAGTAGTAGTAGTAGTTGTTGTTGTTATTGTTGTTGTTGTTGTAATAGTAGTAGTTTGCTGATCATTTTGTTTTATTTAAACTTGTCTATACTTCTGCTTTAAATCATGCAAGGTTCATTGCATGTTAAGTGTGATAACGTCTTGGGAGCTTCATGATAACTGTCATACTACTAGATGCCAAACAGTTTAATTTGGCATCTATCATGTTGTATAGTTGCACAGGTTTGCCAGGTTAGGTAGTGAATTACTCTTTTTCTTTCATTGGTGCTTACCAAGTTCTGTGTGACTCTTCATTTATAAGTTTCTTATATCTAAAAGTTTGCTTCAACTGAAAGTTGTTATAGTGAGATATTCAGGTGAACTCAGGGCAACTCAGGGAGACAGTGGTCTCCCTAATATTACTGACTCCACTAAATTTAACAATTTTTAATTTTCCCTATATATTAGTTCTTCATTTAGGCCATGAGGGTTTATTATGTTTTCCATATTGTATAACAATTAACAGTTTGTTAAATGCAGTAATTGCTCTAGATTGTGAAGGAAAGCAAGTTAAAGGCTAGCTCATCTGGTTGGTCATTGAAGGGGGATGTCCACAGCAAACCAGGTTGCCTGGTCACTTTTTATTTTTATTTTCTTTTTTCTGTTGTTTCCCCTACTTTTGTAAATCACCTCCCTTTCTTCTGTTTGTTTTGTACCCCCTGTTCATGTATTTTCCTAAATAAATTGTCAAACTGAAGGAGGATGAAAGCAAAAGCTGGTGGTGATCATTGAAATCTCCAAGAATGGAGATCTCTGTGAAAGGGAAACAACTCTCTGTGAAAGGGAAACAAGTCTCTAAAAGGGAAGCAAGCCAAGCTGTGCTCTACTTTTGAAATTAAATACTCAAAGAATTTTGCATAATTAACAGAGTTAGATGAGAAGTATACAGCACAAGTGAATTTAATTTAGTCTTGGAATTTCTGAAGTCTAAGCTAGATGGTAGAAATTCAGATGACTCAAGAGCATGGATATATATAAAAGCAAGTTAAGTCAATGACCACATAGATGCTACATGCAGATGTAGATGCAATTGTGGATTGAAACTTAGGGAAAGGAATGTAGGAGGCAATAGAGAAAGGGCTGCTGTCAGTAGCTTCAGACATTTGTTTCTGTGAGGAAAAGATGATCAGGTTTAGTAGATGAGAGATAAAATTCTATAGATAAAAAATTATATCCAAGGCTGCAGATCTTAATGTAAAAAGGATTGAGGGAGATATCAAGGCATTTTGGGTTAGTACTGGAAGGGTGATCCAACCACAAGACATTTCTGGTCCTCACCATGAGGCTGTTGTAGGTGCCATTTTTAATTTTAATTTTAATGGAAAGGTGTATGTGGTATGCAGTTTCTTGGCAAGGAGAGGAGTTGGTGTTGAATGGCTGTCTAGACCTATTTCAGTGAATTGCAGGCTTGTAGCTCATTGTAAGAATAATGGATAAGCCTTCATTGACAATTGAAACCACTTTTATGGCAAAGATACCTTGTGTGCCAAGGATGGAGTGCATTTATCACCCCAAGGTGTTCAGGTTTTGTCTGGAACACTCAAGCAGGAGGTAACTGCATTCTAGCTTGAGTAGAAAAACTAGTTAAATCTTGGAAAGTAGCTCAGTGAAGATGAGGAATAGCTTAAGTGTATACTACACAAATTATATGAATATTTCAAATAAAATAGACTTGCTTAGAGGAACGGTAAAGATAGAAAACTTTGATATTATTACATAAACAGAAACTTGCTTAAATGTGTCAGGGAAAGTATTTCAACCAGAGGTTCAGATATATGGTTATACATTATTTTACAGAAGCAGGAAAAATAAGAGAAGTGTGGCACTTTGTTAGAGGCACATTACAATGTTGTGTTAACAGTAATGTAAAAAAATAGATAGCAAGACAGAGTCAATATGGATTGATATCAGTAGTACTAGCATAAGTGTACAGGTCACTCAGTACAATAAAAGAAGCTTGTAGCTCTATGGCAGGAGATAAACAGAGCAGGTATCTGTGTGTGATAGATTTTATGAATACTGTATTGACTGGAACCTGATAATGAGTAACTGAAGTAGAGGGCTTTCTAAGTGTAATTCAGGGCATTATATATATATATATATATATATATATATATATATATATATATATATATATATATATATATATATATATATATATATATATATATATATATATATATATATATATATATATATATATATATATATATATATATATATATATATATATATATATATATATTGATATAAACACAAAGCATGAACAGTTTTTTCTTTTGTACTAATCAAACCATCTGATTTTATTTGTAGCATCATTATATGAATCCTTGTACAGGGATGCATCTGTTGAAAATCTGGCATACCTTAGTAGTGAACAGGCCTTGGCAGACCTGGCCACCTTCACTGAGGCCATGAAGAAACATTTGGGCCTAACCACCAGCAAATGGATCGCCATAGGTGGGTCCTATCCAGGCTCTTTGGCTGCCTGGTACCGTCTTAAGTATCCTCATCTTGTAGATGGAGCTGTGGCTGTCAGTGCCCCCATCCTTGCCCAACTCAATTTTAAGGGTGAGTATATTGAGAGCATTAACAAGATTTATACAACTGCTATTTATCTTAAGAATTACAATAGTTACATAAAATATTTCAGTTAAGTGAGAGCTGTTGGAAGTATATTATTTCCAATAAGACACTATTTGATGATGGGTAATAATGATTTATTTTGGTTTAAATTAAATAATTCAAAAGAACAGTATAACTAGCAGTGATTCAGGGGTTGAATGGGATTTGAACTCTTCTGTCAAACGTTTATAAACATGTATTCCAACAACCACACTAATAACACCTCAGCTGACTGTCTATACTTGTACCACTCCAACATGTGAACAACTTCAACTAAGTAACTCAGGCCTGTGTACAGTGTAGGTTATTTAGTGGTGCTACAGGTCTGCTACAGCACAGGTCAAACACCATATTTTATAACCTGGGATTCTAGCATGCAGTGAATTCCTAAAGAGCCATGATAATTTATGTGGAATTCTTTTTATTTATTTATTTATTTGTTATTTTATTGCTCATGGGTTCATAAGTATAGATGGCATAATAAAATAAAAAGCATGTGAGACAGCTGCTTTAATATTCTCATTTAAGATTTCTTTAGTGATTTGAGATATAATGGAAGAAGTGATTATACTTCAGTATTTTGGCTTCTTTCTATATGATATTGAAAATTTTGGGAAAAGGCTGGAAAAGAAAGAGCTTGAGTGCTAAGATGAGTATAGCAAATAAAGAAAAGAAGAGAGTATGAAGGCAAAAAGGGAGTTTCAGAATACTGGCTGACAAGATGAATTTATGAAATGAGATTTATGAAATGATCCATATATAATCAAAATTAGCTATGAAAAAGTTGTTTGTAGTATGAACATAATGGATGGTGAGAGTAATGAAATTATGTGTGTAAGGTTTAGCATAATGAAAGAAAAGAAAGTAATTGTAGAGGATTAGAAATTCTGATGAGATCTGGTCTTATAGGGAGAATTTGAAAGAACGAGACAGAATGACAGAGATGTTCAGGAATAGGGCAGATGGTGTGAGAATGACCACCACCAACTTCAATCAAGAAGACCTGCATGATTGGAAAACAAGTCATCACCAATAGTTTTGCTCAGGATGTATGCTGCAATTTACAACTCAGGTCAGACTTCACTTTGGTTTAACATCTGTTGGTACTGCAGCTTGTGAGCCAGTGACCTGATGATGGAGAACAGAGTTGGTGTTCTGTGTTGCTGAGTCTACTGGCTGTACTAATCCCTCTAGTATACTTGAGCTTTCATTGCAAAAGTCTCAGGGTTGGAGGCTGAGTTCCATTGGAGGATCTCAAGGTGCAGACTGAGTTTTGTGAAATCTCAGACTTGCCAGTTGAGTTCTGGGTGAAAATTTTGGCACCAGAGGGAGAGTGTGACCCTCATCAAGCCATTGCCTTAGCTAGCAAGGTGATGGAGGAGTAAACAGTTGTGTCCAAGGGGGCAAAGCAGATGAAGGTCTCCAGGGTATCTTGCCTCAAGAGGCACTTAATAGAGATAAAGAACTCCTTCAATGTGCTGGAGGGAATAATGGAGGAGGAGGTGGATGTGGCAGGAAAATGCAAGGACAAGAAGGAAAGGACAATAGAAATACACTGCCCTCAGGTAGAGTGCTTGTGCTTGGAGATATTCAGGTTAGCTACTCAGTGATTTTTATGCCAGAGATAGGAAGAAGTAGATTGAGGGTGTGCTACCCAGAGGGTATTATAGGGAAGGTTGCTAATAGGTTAGACGTGTGCCTGGATAGTGGTGGAACTAAGCCCATTGTTTTTTGTATAAACAGGAGTGAGGAGTTGTTTTGTTGATGAAATGACAGTCAGAGGCCTTTGATCCATATAATCAAAATTAGTTATGGCAAAGTTTTTTGTGGTATGAATATAATGGATGGTGAGTGATTAAATTGTATGTGTAAGGTTTAGTATATTTAATAAAAAAAAAGGAATTAATTGTAGAGAATTAGAAATCCCTGAATGTCTCTTCTTCTGAAGGTATCTTCTTAATCCTTCAAAATCTGCTCTCCTAAAGTCATAAGATGTGTGGGATTTGCCAACTCAGGCCCCCCAAACAATTGAAAGATGAGGTCTGCATGATAGATAAATAAAGAAATTATCTTCCAGACAACTATCCCCTCTTCTTCAATGACACTCAATTGTCCCCCTCTTCTACACCAAACATCCTCAGTCTGTCCTTTACTTATAATCTGAACTGGAAACTTCACATCTTATCTCTAGCTAAAACAGCTTCTATGAAGTTGGGTGTTCTGAGATGTCTCTGCCAGTTTTTCTTACCCTCAGTTGCTAACTGTACAAGGGCCTTATCCGTCCATGTATGGAGTATGCTTCACATGTCTGGGGGGGGAGGTTTCCACTCATACTGCTCTTCTAGACAGATTGGAATCAAAAGCTTTTCATCTCCTCAATTCCTCTCCTCTAATTGACTGTCTTTAGCCTCTCTCTTATTGCCCCAATATTGCATCTCTAGCTATTTTGTACCATTATTTTCATGCTAATTGCTCTTCTGATCTTGCTAACTGCATGCCTCCCCTCCTCCCACAGCCTTGCTGCACAAGACTTTCTTCTTTCTCTTACCTCTATTCTGTCCACCTCTCTAATGCAAGAGTTAACCAGTATTCTCAATCATTCATCCCTTTCTCTGGTAAACTCTGGAACTCCCTACCTGCTTCTGTATTTCCACCTTCCTATGACTTGAATTCTTTCAAGAGGGAGGTTTCAAGACACTTATCCTTCAATTTTTGGCTACTTCTTTGGACCCTTTTTCTAGGACTGGCATCTCAGTGGACTTTTTCTGCCCTTGGCCAGTGTCCCTCCTGCATAAATATAAAGTTAGGCCAAGAGCAAGAAGGGAATGTTTTGGATAGGGGGAAGATAGAGGCTTTTTTGTTGTGGAGACTTAGGTTGCCAACTTATTATATTTTACTAGATGACCTCAGAAAAGTAAATACAGCAATCAAAATTATTTTTGCTCCGATAATTTTGAAAAAAAAAAAAGGAAAATTCAGATTTTTTTTTTTATCTTCGGTATAAATGATACTGTATTACATAGCTATTTGTTTATATTGTATGTAAGTAATAAGAAAAATAAAAAAACAGGAAGATGAAAATGGCAGTGTTCACTCTAGGCAAATCTACTGGTGGTAACTCTTAGCCAAGCTCTTTGTCACTTCCTGAGGCCTTTTCAGTTCAAGATGACATTAAAATAATCCCCTGCTTTATTGAAGGATAAAGTATTGGAGAGAGAGAGAGAGAGAGAGAGAGAGAGAGAGAGAGAGAGAGAGAGAGAGAGAGAGAGAGCATTCCTTTATCTTTACCCCACAGCTTCTGTGTTCTCTATGAAGGCAGTTAGACTCTATTCAGACTCTTATGGCAAAGCAGCTGAAGGGAAGCAGTGTTGATGCCACCACAGGGGCTGTGAAAAGACAATTCTTCATTGCCTCCCTTGATGAACTTTCATATGAGGTTCTGAAAGTTTCATGTTTTCTAGTTCACATGTTTTGTTATATCAACACCATTCAAGCCTGACATGTGAAGATCTATGACTAAATGATATCACTGTGATTTGTCTGTCTCACACTCATCACTACTAACACTGCAAAATGAACAGAACAAAATACATTCCAACCCAAGAAAAAAGCTAGTTACACATCACCAAAGACAGTGAATACTGACACTACTAATTAATACTGGTCGTTGTTGCTATGGGCATGAATGAGGAGATATGCACATGGGATGTTAATAAGTCAATTTCTTGCTGCCCATTATTTATGCTTTCTGAAAGATCTTAAGTAAAATGTGCTCCCTGAGTAGCCTATGCTGCCGTGACACAAGATGGGAATTTATTAACTGTAGATGGATAGTATTAATAAAGTGTATTAGGCTCATATGTACCCATGGACAGAGCAGACTTGTAGCCATCCCTTGGAGAGTATTCCAAGAAACTGCTATCAGAGTGAGTGAAAAATATGAATTACATTCATCCTACTGTACTATAGAACATTTTTAAATCACATACTTTTCAGTTTTAATTGCATTTCTGGATGGATAAGGAGACTGTGGCCTTGTTAGAATTTGGGAGGAATTCACCTTCACTTACCAAGCATTTGCACAGAGTATCTGGAGGTTGTTCGTGATTCCTTGGCCACTGTGGGAGAGGACTGCAATGTTGCTATAAGTATTGCTCATCATGAGTTGCACATACTCTTGCAGCAGGAAAGTGGATGGAAGATTATCAGCAAACAATTCAGGTAGCGTATGTGCATGATGTTTGAAGTTAACAGTACTGTCATGAAAGTTTCCAGCCAAGACTAGGATTTATAATTTGTTCACTACTGGTCTTTAATTCTTTTCTGAGTCATGTTTACTCACAACTGTCTAGTAAAGAAAACAAAATCATAATTTTCTCACTGACAATAATTTGAAGGCATTCTTGATTACACTCAGGCTGTGTTCTCCACTGGATGGTCACAACAAGAAGGATGTAGCCAACCTCTTCTCCATGCTGACAGAGAATGTGGAAGACATTGTGCAGTACAATCGAGATAACCGGGCCTTTGAGGGGGTGAAAGGTACCAACATCACCATTGAAACTGTCTGTGAGATCATGAGGAACAAGACACTCGGTTCACCTTACATCAGGTGAGAGAATGCGGTAGGAAAACAGAGGATGCTGATAAATAATATATATTTGCGAGGATGGCTAAAGGGATTAATGACTGCATGACACAGTATGTATATTACCAAACAACTAATCTTATTAAATTACCTAGCTTTGCAAAAAGGCCTCACTGACTGTAATGACCACTAGGTATAGTGGTCTGTTTGGATATAGCAAAATGACTTTCCTTCTAATAAGCTAGTTCATTATATTGAGGGTGTATTGTACATATGTATTAACATAATAAGATATTCATGATAACATCATAGCTATTATTAATAATACTTGGTGTTACTCAAACAGATATGCAACCCTTAATTCCTTGTTGCTGGATGTAGAGGAAGAGAAGTGTCTTGATCACACCTATAGGAGCATGGTGAAAGAGATGCAGTCCATGGACTGGAAGGATAGTGTTGGAGGTGAGATTGTAGAACCATTACAATGTTATTAAAAAAAAAAAAAAAACTGCCAAATTGTACTTAACCTTTTCAACACAAGGGCACATATATTGCATCCTTGCACGTCTTGTAACATATGCAAGGATGTTTGTTATGCATCTTGGCTCCCTTTAGCCAGTGCAGTGTTATTTTCTTCCTGAATATTGCATGATTATTTTCAGAATGTACTCGTAGGTCATATATGATACAGTGTCTTATTTGACTTTCAGTATTATTATTGTGCAAGAACATCACTGTGTCTTGCATGCATTTATACTTCACAGTAACAATAAATTCTAACAGAAAATACACTCACACACACACACATAATTATAGTTATCCCATCTCTAGGAAAGTTTGGTTTGGTTAGTTTACATTTTGGGCAAACATGGCAGAGGGAGGCACCCCAAAAGAAAGGGGTTCCTTTGAAGGTTTTACTGAAGAAGAAAGAGAACTAAATTATAGACTGCAGTGTAGAAAAATTTTGTATATGGAAGAAATGATGGACAAGTTATTGGAGAGAATAAAGACACCAGGAGACAGGCAGGGAGTTGGTGACTTAATAGCAAAGTTGATTGAGATGGAAGATAAAAATGAGAAATTAAAGGTGGAAAATGACTGTTTAAAGAAACAAATAAAGGAAAAAAAGAAGAAACTTCAGAAAGGAAATGAGGAAATGAAGGTAAATGTAAAGGATGTGGAAATGAGGCAAAATAGGTGGTTAAATGAACGTAAATTTGAAGAAGAATCACTAAAGAAAATGATAGAACAACAAGAAAAATGAGAAACAATACCTGAGACAGAAAATGGTAAATGTTATTAAGGAAGAAAAAAGTTAGTGGGAGACACTGTAGAAAAATATAAACAAGTAATTTGTATTTGGTTTAAAGGAAGAGAAAATAGTAAGCAGAATTCAAAGAGAGTTAAAGGAAAAGAACCTGTTGAATAAGTTACTGAAGAAAATGACGGGTGAAGACAATCAGGGAGTAAAGCAAGTGGAAGAGTTCCATAGAATTGGGAAATATGAAGAAAAAAAAAATGAGACCCATAAGAATAAGGTTTGCAACACAGGTACAAGCAGAAGAGGTAATTAATGGGTCTTGGAGGTTGTCTGGAAATGAAGAACATAAGAATGTATGGATAAATGGGGATATGGATGAGATTGAAAGGTTGAAGCAAAAGGAGCTAGTAAATGAGGCTAAACAAAAAAAAAACCAACAAGGAATGGAGGAAGAGAAGAAATTCTATGGAGAGTAAGAGATATGAAAATAAAGAAATGGTACATCAAACAGTACGTAAAGTATGTTATATTAATGTAAATGGATTAAATGAAGTGTAAATGAATTAATATAGTGGATTAATGTTAACAAAAATGGAATTAAACAAATCATGAAGCAGAACCACACTGAATGTTGTTGTATTATGTGAGACAAAATGGAAAAATGAATGGAGAATTTCTGACATTGGTGATGATAAATATGATTTATGGATGAAAAATAGAAGTGACAAGGGAGGAGGTGGAGTAAATCATTCTAAGAAATGTGTTAAAGTGGAGAAGGTTATGAAAACTAAAGACAAGTCTGAAATTCTACAAGTGATGATAAGAAGTGGAAATGGAAGGATAATTAATTATGTAGGAGTGTAAGTGCCACTTAGGACCAGTGGAAGTGATAAGTTAGTGAGGAATATACTAAGTACAGTTCCAGTCAGTTATGAGGAAATACTTAAGATGATGGAAGAACGTAATGTAAATAAAGCATCTGGTCCAGATGGGGTATCAAACTGGATATTGAAGGAATGTAGAAAACAACTGGCTGATAAAATTGACAGTCTAGTGATGACATCACTATCACAGGGAAGAGTACCAAAAGATTGGAAAAGAACAAATATTACACCAATATCCAAAGGAGGAAATAAGAAAAACTCACAAAATTATAGACCAGTGTCCTTGACTAGTGTTGTAGGAAAACTATGTGAAAGAACAATAAAGGAAAGATGGATGGAACACTTGGAAAGATAAAGTTTTAGTAAATTGTCAATTCGGATTTAGGAGGGGAAGATCATGCTCCATGAACTTATTGTCCTTTTATTCAAGGGTAGTCAGTATTGTGCAGGAAAGAGACAGATGGGTGGATGGTGTCTACTTGAAGAAAGCATTTGACATAGTACCACACTGAAGATTGCTATGGAAAAAAAAAATTATGGAAAAATTGGAGGAAGGCTGCTGGAGTGGATGGAGGATTATCTGGATGATAGAGAGATGAGAACTGTAATACAAAACCAAAATTCATCTTGGCTGAAAGTAACTAGTGGTGTCCCACAGGGATCAGTGTTGGGACCGATAATGTTTGTAATACATGTGAATGACATGAATGAAGAAATAGACAGTTATATGCATGTTGAGAAATGTAAGAACCAACCCAAACTGTTCTATGGATATGTAAATGGCAAAGTGGAAAAAAAACGAATAAGTAAACTGAAGAGAGATGGTGTGATTTATGAAGATGCAGAACAGATGGCTGAAATAATGAATAATTGTTTCCGGTCAGTCTTCTCAAGCAAAAGCGAATTTGTGGAGCAAAGGACAGACACAGAAGGGATCAGGATGCACAGTATGGAAGTGTCTGTGGAAGAAGTAAAAAAGATAATGGAAAAACTGGACAAAAAAAAAAAAGCTATGGGGCCAGATGGAGTGTCAAACTGGATACTTAAAGAATACAGTGAACAGTTAGCTGACAAAATACCATGCTGTTCCTATGAGCTCCTTTGAAGAGGGTGCAGTTCCCACTGACTGGAAAAAAGCAGACATTGTGCCAATATTTAAAGATGGAAATGATGAAGTTCCGTTAAATTACAGACAATTGTCCTCTAACCAGTGCGGTTGCTAAGATAGATGAAAAGATTATAAAAGACAGCCAGACAATGCAAGACTGTAGGTAGAGTCACACTCCACACTACAGGAGCAGCAGGAAATATAGAGCCACACATGCTGTTTCACACAACTTCTGGATTCTCCCAGATCCAGGCCTCCCATAGGACCCAAACAGTACCCAATATAATAAAGTGTTACATGATTATCACACCCATAGGTATAGATCAAATATGCCCTCCCTATTTACACCTCACCACACTTCTGTACCCTACATGTCTGGTCTTTCCGATATCTCACCTGCTACTGGGAGAGCGAACATGAGAGAGTTCGTTGGCTAAGCAAGCCAGCCACATGACAGGGGATAAGGAGGGAAGGAAAGGAGGGGGAAGTGAAGAACTGGGGGGTGATGGCCCACCTCATGCCCTGCTCCCTGCATCTTGCTTCCTCTCCCGAACTAAACATTCTGTTACAAAAATTATAAGGGTTTTACTTGGAGAGCTGGGTGATGATTGACTACACTGAGGAAGTGCAACTCTTTAACTATATTCTTTATGAAATACAACTCTCAGAAAGAAAGAGAAGTGGCGGAAATTAAAAGGCAAAGGATAACTTCTAATTCAACGTAAAGTTACATACTATAAAAGAAACCATGATGCCTGTCCTGCACTCCTCCTCCAGCACTCATATGTTATTTCTCTCATTCTTTCTCTTCTTCTGTTCTCTCATTCTTCTTCTCACTATTTCTACTCTTTATTCTCTACAGTTTCTGGTGAGCAAGAATACTCTGCCTAACAATATGAATTTTACTTCATGTCACGAAACTTTTTTACTAATAAATTCTTTCATTCCTTTAGTTGTTCTTTGGGTAAGTACCCAGATAAAATAAATCTAAGTTAACTATATAATGCTTTGTCATTTACATTCAACGTTGTTTTTGTGAAATATAGATCATATATTTAGTCATGTACATCTTCATGATTTTTTATGTAAATTTTGTATTAAGGATGTAATGTCAGAAGGAAATAAGTTTTCACCTGCTGACAAATACTATATGTATTCCACTTGTATGCAAGCATTTCAAAATGATGAATGGAAATCTGACAAAAATCTTACCTTAAATTGTAATTCTACAGGACGTTCATGGATGTACCAGACCTGCACTGAGTTTGGGTTTTATCAAAGCTCAGACTCTCGTCAGCAACCATTTGGCAATGAATTTCCTGTAGAATTCTTCGTTCAGCAGTGCCAGGACATCTTCGGGCCAAGGTTAGTCAGAGTAGGGTGCTTGATGGACTTGTTCTTCATGGTACCAAGCTGCAAACATATTAATAGTAAACACTAGCTACTACACAGTTAAGGCCTAGCATTTTGTGAGATTATACTCAGTTGTGTTTGGTATTGGATAATATATATATATATATATATATATATATATATATATATATATATATATATATATATATATATATATATATATATATATATATATATATATATATATATATATATATATACATATATCTTCACCAGGCTGCCAATCCCACATGAGTGGCCCAGACAAAGCACCTTACTTGCATACTTTCAATGAAGATTGCTATATCATTCACAAGGTACCCCAGGACATGCCTGCATTGCAAAAAAAATGTGCAATAACAAAAATACGAGATGTAAACTGAATTGGGAATTAAGAGTATTTCCTCCCAGTTCCATCAAATAGGTACTTACTGTATTACAGACTATATACACTTGAAATCATTGTATATTTACCTTTTTTAGTGGAGATTACACAAACACTGGGAGAGGGCAGTATTTTCTGAGGCTCTGCCCTGGTATTACTGAGCAACATCATCTTCATCCTTGTCACTGGAAGGTTCCTGGGTAGTTTTTCTAATAATCCTCTCATCCTCTTGAGTCATATTTACATATTTACACCTCTTAAAATTAAGGTCAGAGCAACAGACATGGCATTGCTGTTACATATCTCCTCTTGCTGCTGGAGCCTTCTGAAGTAGCATTTAGTAGCTGTCTGATAAAACTGGTTGATTTTCTCATTTGCATAATTTGCAACAGTTTGGAGATTGTCTCATTATGTCCCAGGCTGTCTTCTTCATAGTCCTTTAACACTTCCTTAATCATCTCAGATGCTGTCAGGATGTGATTAATATTGCTCATCATTAGTTCTCATGGTCATTCTTCTTGATGTTCTTGTTATTTGTAGTAGAGGGTCTTGCTTCTGAGTCCATGGTCTCTTGTGATGCAACCTTATTAACAGTCTCATCCAGCACCTCACAAATCACCTTCCCACAACCTGTTACAGCACACCATATATGTAGAGCAACCTCCCTTGCTTGATATATAGACTGTGTGTCACTCTCCCTTGCAGTTGTAAGATGAGGCATCAGATTTTTCCAGGAGTGATTAATTGTTGCTACAAATACTTTGTCCCATGCCTTAACCCTTAAGGTGCAGAGACCTAAATGGAGGATTTTCCTACCATGTGGACAAAAATATAAATTTATAAAATTTTTCATTATAAAAGGCAAAAATCTAAATCTGAAAGTGGTACATAAATTATTATAGCAAATATATGGTACTCAAATTATGGTGCACTTCTATAAATGTGCAAAAATTTGACTTCCTAGATAGAATGATGGCTCCAGGTGGGCAACAGTTGCCACCAGTGTGCCTTATCACTGAGGGTGTGAAACACGATTTATTGGGCTATTGTTTGTTTATTTACTTCTTTCTGTGTGTGTGTGTGTGTGTGTGTGTGTATGTGTGTATTTACCTAGTTGCATTTACCTAGTTGTGCTTTATGGGAAAAGAGCTATGCTCATGCTGTCCCATCTCCATATCTTTTAATATCCAACTTAGCCTTGAATCCATGTATACTTTCTGCATTTACTATCTCCTCATCCAGACTGTTCCATACATCAATACTTCTATATGGGAAACTATACTTTTTGACGTCTCTTCTACAAGCACTCTTCAGCCTCATTCCTTGTCCTCTAGTGTCCTGTGTATCCCAGACCATTAAGTCGCTCCAGTCCACCTCCTCCACTCCCTCATATGCTTTATATATCGCAATCAAGTCTCCCCTTTCTCTCCTCTTTTCCAATGTTGGTAGATGTATCCTTGCCAGTCTCTCTTCATATGACAAGTCCCTGATACTTGGTACCATCTTCGTAGCTGCTCTCTGAACTCTCTCCAACTTCCTCATATCCTTTTTCTTGTATGGCGACCACACTACTGCTGCATATTCTAGTCTAGGTCTTATCAGTGACACGATCATCTTCCTGACCATCTCTTCATCCATATATGCAAAGGCCTGTCTTATTCTTCTCAACAAGTTACAGGTTTCTCCTGTAATTTTGCTAATATGTCTCTCCGGGATCAGGTTCCCAGTCACTGTAACACCAAGATTCTTTTCCTCCTCTGCTCCACTTAATCTTACACCATTCAACACATAATTTCCTTTTACTCTTGTACTTTTTCCAAATTCTATTACTTTACACTTCTTTAAATTAAATTCCATTTCCCATCTATAACTCCACTCTGATATCTTGCTCAGGTCTTCTTGTAACATTCCACAGTCCTCTGCACTCTCAACTTTCTTCAGCAACTTTGCATCATCCGCAAAAAGGCTCATGTAGCTGTTCACACTCTGTGTGTGTGTGTGTGTGTGTGTGTGTGTGTGTGTGTGTGTGTGTGTGTGTGTGTTTCTCTCTCTCTCTCTCTCTCTCTCTCTCTCTCTCTCTCTCTCTCTCTCTCTCTCTCTCTCTCTCTCTCTCTCTCTCTCTCTCTCTCTCTCTCTCTCTCTCTCTCTCTCTCTCTCTCTCTCTCTCTCTCTCTCTCTCTCTCTCTCTCTCTCTCTCTCTCTCTCTCTCTCTCTCTCTCTCTCTCTCTCTCTCTCTCTCTCTCTCTCTCTCTCTCTCTCTCTCTCTCTCTCTCTCTCTCTCTCTCTCTCTCTCTTGCTCTGTCAGAGTAAGAATAATCCTGAGGATTGCTAAATAGAATGAAACATTGAGAATGAAAAATGGAATTATATAAGAGAGGCTCAGTTGTCTATTGGCATAAACATTGTTCATGAGAGTGTTGCATTCAAAATATTAATTTTTTCCATTTTTGTGTTATTTTAGCTCCCATTATACAATATGAGAAGGAGAAAAGTGTTACCACCAGCTCAATCTTTTGGCCCAAAGAACCTGGATTATTCTTTCAGTTATCATAAATTATAGTAAGCTCAGTCTTTTGGTCCAAAGAACCTGGATTATTCTTTCAGTTATCATAAATTATAGTAACAATAAACATATATATTGAGCACATTTCATTGGATGAAATGTGCTCAGTATTCCTCCTGAATTACTTACCAGCTCCCATAAGGGAAAATATAAAAAGATAGCTAAAGGAACAAATATTAAATATAGAGGAAATATTTGCCTTGGAGATTAGTATATCCATAGCTGAGAGTAATACATCCATAGCTGAGAAGGGAATAGAATATTATACAGTAGATAGTTTCAGTAAAGGACAAAAGAGGAAAGAAAAACCTAAAGCTCAATGTAAGCTATGCCAGGGGCAAAATCATCCATGGTTCAAATGCTGCAAACACCCAAATCCTGATTCAAAGGTAAAAAGAGCCCAACATCTCAAACTATGTAATGGTTGTTGGGAACCTGGACATGGTAGTCAAGGCTGCACAAATCCTAACATAAAAAAAATGCAAATTATGTGAAAAGAAACATTATCATGCCCTTTGTTTACAGTCTAAATCAACAAATAGATCAGACAATGAAACTAAGGCAAAGGAAACAATGACACAAGCCTTAACTCCCATAGAAAGTACTATCTTACTTACTCTAAAGTTAACCTTCATAGCAAAGGGAGGTAAGATCATTAAGTTAAGGGTCTTGTTACATCAGTATTCACAAGAGACTTTTGTTCTCCTATCTTTTTTTGCCATAATAAAGTATAAATTGATTGGCAAGAAAACCGTAAGGGTACAGGGGTTTACGGGAAGCAAAACCAGTTGAGAATATAACATTGAAATATCAAAAAATTTACATCAGAGGAGTTAGGTTAGAGATACACATCACTCATCAATTTTGACATTCTGACTTTCTTCCCCAGGTTTACTGAAAATCTAGTCCTGTCTGGCATCAAGAGAACCAACACTCTTTATGGTGGACGTGACTTAAAGGTAACCCGTGTTGTGTTCATAAATGGTGCCATTGATCCTTGGCATGCCCTTGGGATCACTACAGATCTCAGTACCAGTGCTCCAGCCATCTACATCAATGGTGAGAAGTAACCTATAGATAGTTCAGTAGTTTTACACAGATGGTTGTCAGGTCAGCAATAAAAGGCCTCTACATAAGTACAGTGTTCCCACATGTATTCATGGTTTCTCATATTAAATGGATTTTTTTTCCTAACATATACTAACTAATGGAGAGTTTTCAGAGTTGCTAGATGACACCTCTGGCTCAGTCTTTTGGCCCAAAGAGCCTGGATTATTCTTTCAATTATCATAAATTATAGTAAATTCTGAATATAACAAACACATACTGGGAGGTAGAGGGGGGTCACTAAAGATGAAAATTTGCTGTATCCAGAGAGAGAGAGAGAGAGAGAGAAAGAGAGAGAGAGAGAGAGAGAGAGAGAGAGAGAGAGAGAGAGAGAGAGAGAGAGAGAGAGAGAGAGAGAGAGAGAGAGAGAAGAGTTGTGGCTGTGAGCAATTGACCTTGACTGGCCAATGATGCAACACTCTCTCTCTCTCTCTCTCTCTCTCTCTCTCTCTCTCTCTCTCTCTCTCTCTCTCTCTCTCATAAATTAATACACACACACACACACACACACACACACACACACACACACACACACATACAGAGAGAGAGAGAGGGGGGGGGAGGAGGCAGGCAGCAATCAATCTGGAGATGGCTGCATGTGATATCACTGCAGAGGGTGCAGCTAGCTTCCACCTTATCACCCTTAAAAAATATATGGTCTATGATATTTTATACTTTTCTTTCGATCGCTTGTGAATCAATATGATAACAGACAAAAATCAGTGATCAATGAGTTCACTGCCAACAGCCACCTACTTGCTAGCTGTACGATAAATTTCCTCATGTATATTTGTGTGTGTGTGTGTGTATTTACCTAGTTGTATTTACCTAGTTGTGACATATGGGAGAGGAGCTAAGCTCGTACTGTCCCATCTCCATAACTGTTTTTATCCAACTTTTCCTTAAAGTCATGAATATTTGTAGCACACACCACTTCCCATTCCAGTCCATTCCATGCCTCTATGCTTCTGTGAGGGAAGCTAAACTTCTTTATGTCCCTTCTGCAGGTGGTTACTTTTAGTTTTCTTCCATGTCCTCTTGTTTCTCTTTCATTCATTATAAAGAGATGTTCCCTATCTAGTTTTTCCATCCCACTCAGCAATCTGTACAATGCAATCAAGTCACCTCTCTCTCATCTCTTTTCCAAGGTTGGGAGTTGTATTCTAGCTAGTCGCTCCTCATATGACAAATCTTGCAATTCTGTTATCATCTTTGTTGCTGCTCTCTGTATTCCTTCCAACTTTCTTATGTGCTTTTTTTCATGTGGTGACCAAATTACTGCTGCGTATTCTAATCTTGGACGTATCATTGTGGTGATTATTTTCCTCATCATTTCTATATCCAGATAAGCAAAGGCAACTCTTATGTTTCTTAGTAGGCTGAGAGTTTCACCTGTTATCTTGTTAATATGTTTTTCTGGTGATAAATTCTCTGAGAAAATCACTCCCAGATCTTTTTCTCTTGTTGTCTTATTTATTGTTTCATTTCCCATTTTGTAGTTATAGCTACATCTGTTACTTTTTCCAAATTCCATCTTTTTACACTTACCAGAGTTAAATTCCATTTGCCATCTGTTGCTCCAGTGTGTGTGTGTGTGTGTGTGTGTGTGTGTGTGTGTGTGTGTGTGTGTGTGTGTGTGTGTGTGTGTGTGTGTGTGTGTGTGTGTGCGCGTGCGCGCCACACCGAAGATTGCTATGGAAGATAAAAAATTATGGAAAAATTGGAGGAAGACTGCTGGAGTGGATGGAAGATTATCTGGATAATAGAGAGATGAGAACTGTAATAAAAGACCAAAATTCATCTTGGCTGAAAGTAATTAGTGATGTCACACAGGTGTCAGTGTTGGGATCAATAATTAATGTTTGTAATATATGTGAACGACAAATGAAAAATAGATAGTTATGTGAACTTATTTGCAAATAATGCTAAGTTGATGAGAAGGGTAGAAAATGTAAATGACTGTATGGTACTGCAAGATGATTTGAATAAGATAAATAGATGGAGTAAATCTTGGCAAATGGAATTCAATTTAAATAAATGTAAAGTAATGGAGTTTGGTAAGAGTAAGAAAAGAATACAATATCATTATGAGATGGAAGGTGTGAAGTTAAAGAAGTCAAAAGAGGAAGTGGATTTGGGAGTAACAGTTACTGAAAATTTGACTCCAGACAGACACATTGATAAAATTACTGGAGAGACGATGAATTTGTTAAAAAGAGTAAGAATGGCATTCTCATATTTGGATAAAGAAATTATAAAAAGTTGTTGATTTCCATAATAAGACTAAGATTGGAATATGTGACAGTGGTGTGGTCTCCTCATACAAAGAAGAATATTATAAAATTAGAAAGAGTACAAAGAGCAGTCACTAAGATGGTTCTGGAGTTGAGTAAATCGACCTATGAAGAGAGATTAAGAATGTTGGAAATTCCTACCCCTGAAAAATAGGAGAGAAAGAGAGGAGATTTAATAAACATCTATAGAATGATAGATGGTATGGAAAATGTGGACAAAAAAATGTTTTATAAATTTAGACACACAGAATACAAGGGGATACAGTAAGAAGCTGAAGAAAGTTCACCGTAGAAGAGACATCAAGTATAGTTTTCCTCATAGAAGTGTGAACAAATGGAATGAACTCAGTGAAGATGTTGTCAATGCCGTAACTTTCCATGCTTTTAAGACCAAACTAGATAGATATAGAGATGGGATACTGTGAGATTACTCCTCTCCTGTAAACCACAGCTAGGTAAATATAACTAGGTAAATACACACAGTTTTAGATGCAGTGGTGCTGAATCATGCTGGATATGAGAACAAAATGCACACATACTCACACAGATTTAGATGTCATGGTGCTGCACCACCACACTACTGAATTTCACCACGAATGTGATGGCAAAACACACACTCACACAAGTCTAGGCCATCCAGCTGGAATATTTAAGCATTTTTCCAGTCTTTTCAATACCCCAGTTTTGTGATCCTTGAGTTTCATGCTATGCCTTTGGAAGAAAGTAATCATGAAACTTGAGAAAGTACTGTATATCCCCTGCTATTGAGAAAAGCAAGAGGAGAAAACACTGGTTTAATAATAAATGCACTGAAGCCAAGGCAACCTGAAACTTACTGTGGAACAGATATAGAAGCCAACAGTGACCAGGCTCATGAAAGATGCAAGCAGGCAAGGAATAATCTTTCTAGAATCAGAAAAGTTTTTTTTTTTTTTTTTTTTTTTTTTTTTTTTATGTAGGAGGGACAATAGTAAATCCCACCTAAGTCGAAGGGACAGGCAGCAGATAGGTGAGCAGCGGCTCACATAGCTGATCAGTTAGTGTTGCAAATTTTAGTTTGTTAATCTGATTAAATTTTTATCAAAATTTCAGTGCTTGTGAATTTGTCTTGCCAGTTTTGGTTCATTTTTCCAATTAAATTTTAATCAAAATTCCAATGCTCACACAAGTGGTGAATTCACTATACCAGTTTTGGTTTGTTATTCCAATTAAATATTTATTAAAATTTCAGTACATTATTGTAATTGTATGTTATAATGACCATGCATTGTTGCATATCCTATTATAGTTAGAAACTATATAAAAAAAGTGAAAAAAAGAAATGAGGAAATAGTGTTTACCTGACAGAGCAATTAGCCACATTAGCCTGTCTGAAAAAGTTGTGTGTGCAAGGAATGTTCTTAAATTTAAAGGTAAATATGACAGATTAACCTTAAAACATGGGACATTACAAGCTTGACTCAATCCCATAAAAATAAAATTAAGTAAGAAAATACACACACACACACACACACACACACACACACACACACACACACACACACACACACACACACAAATACAATCAAGCAAAGTAGACAACATTAGTGTGACTCATTGCAGGCTGAGATTGTCAAGCACACAAGTTCTAATCTTGTTCAGGCCTGAGTTTTTATTAAAGCTGATTATTGTCCATCCATCTCCTTTAGAATAATCACCTATGAGCTCTCATCTTGTTCTGGGAGGGCTTTTAAGTGTTGATGCTTTGAACCATCTTGCAATCCTGACCAGTGACAAGTTAACAGACACACACTTCCCTTAAATTTTCATCCCCAGGTAAAAGTACAGTAAATGGGTGTAATTGTCTTGTGATCATGTCATTTATTCAGTCTGAAGAAATTCTACTTGTGTAGAACATCACTAATACAGTGAAGGCTTTTCACAAGGTGCTTCACTCAACTCACACTACTATGAGTGAGAAATATAATTTCAAATAGAAGTCAGTTACATTGACACAGAATTGTACTTAAAATTAAGGAAAATTATTAACACAAAACAGGAGATAGGAATAAGCATGGAGGTTGAGGGTGTGAAGCAGCCAAACATGAGGATGTTCTTCCCATAACTGGCAGACTTGTTGGCTCAGCACACACTGCTGTCTGCAATGGTGCATGCCATTGGCTGTTGGATATTCTGAACTCCAACAGGCATGCTGTACTAATAAGTGACACCACTAAAGAGCTGAAACACATCTGAAATTAAGTACTCAGACCAAAATGTGACAGACAATAGAGTGATATAAGAAAAAGTTATGCAAATTACTAAGTCCATTGCCATAAAAATAAGACATTACTACATTGCTTAAAAATGTAGTTAGTAATTTGTTAATAATATGATAATATTAATTTATTTATTTATTTATTTTACTTATTAAGCTCTTGTATGCCTTCCTATTTTTTTTTTAGCTCTAATGTAATGTTAAATGTCATCAACTGTTGATTCACCAACTAATATAATTATTGGAAATTTGATCCCTGAGTAGTGCATTTGTGTGAAAATGGTACTGATAAAGGCAGAGCACTTGAACACTTGTACAGATAAGAGGGGTGTGTTTGGATAGGGAAAAATGAAGACTTTTATGCCATGGCTATCCCATTGGAGGGCCACTTTAAGAGGGAGCATGATATCAGAGATGAATGGATGAATGATACTAGAATCCATTTTTTTTTTATTATTATTATTATTATTATTATTATTATTTTATGCATCCCTAATTTACCATCATTCTGCAGCCCAATCATGAAAAAACTAGCATGTGTTATACAGAATTAGTGAACTGCAGAGTAGAATTAAGATCTGTAGTGTGGAGAGGCCAGTTCTTGGCTAAGCAGGAGCCAAACTGCTTCAAGCATCTGACCAATCAGCAACAGTCTCACAAAAACAGCTTCAGCTCCAAATGTCAGTTAGGAATGAACAGACTATATATATATATATATATATATATATATATATATATATATATATATATATATATATATATATATATATATATATATATATATATATATATATATATATATATATATATATCTGACCAATCAGCAACAGTCTCACAAAAACAGCTTCAGCTCCAAATGTCAGTTAGGAATGAACAGACTATATATATATATATATATATATATATATATATATTTTTTTTTTTTTTTTTTTTTTTTTACTTGCAATGCCACCTAGATCTGTTTTCAGTTAATCCATTTAGAAAAAAATCTGTTAGGTTCCATGTTAATATAAGTCAATCTTTCACCTGATAACATTTCAGTAAGTTGCACAGTTATGTATTGTTTCCTGTACAATAGAAGAGTTTTGATCTGATGCCTTTTAATTTTAACTGTCCTACAACCCTATTTTTTTAAAATGGATAGCAAAATTTCTAAAAATTTTGACTACTCAAATTTGATGGCTTATATACTCATATGTCCCAGGAAATCAACCTACATCTTACATTTCCCTTCCTTGTCTGTAAGCATTAGATATGGAAGCAATATATACCAGCAAGGCTTACTTTCTAGTATATAACATACAGTAACACAAATCAGGAAGAAACAGTGCATGACTGCAAACAAAATTTGTAAAGAAACTGGTGATCACCAATTTGAAGTCCCTTGCCTGGCCTACACTGGTTCAGAATCAACTTAGTGGTGACCATTAACTTAATCTTCATTACCACCCTCATAAAACTTTATAGTAGAGCATTTGTTTTAAATAATGGATGACAATGACCAGTGATATAATGATCACAATGATTCTCTTGGCTTTAGAGCTACTGTTGTACAGTGGGACTACACATCCTTTAGGGGCCAAGGGGTCTTCTGGTGCATGGGTTCAAATCCTGGCCATAGTCTGAGGGTAGGAAGAGCATCCACATGGGGTAACTATTCTTAAATGCCAAACCCAAAAGTCTTTCATTAGAAAGCACCACCTTAGCCCTGATAAACTAGGGAAACCAAATGCAAAACTGGAAGAAGAAGAAAAAAAAAAGATTCTGAAACTGAATAAATGGCTTTAATTTCATATTTATCACATTCTGAAACTTATTTTTATCAAGTTTTCATGTTTTAAGAATACATTTCATTGACACTTTCTTGTATTTTAATAAACTTGAATTTATCTTAAACTTCATTTATCACTTCTATCTATGTCCTGATGTCCTGATATCTTGGCTGATGTCCAAGAACAACTTCAAATACTAATCATCAAAAAATATAAAGCGATTGTTCAGGGAGACTCCCAAGTAAATCAAACTAATATGTATTTGTAAAATGCAGAAAAAATATATAAATTATAGAGTACAAGTCTTGTTTGAGGATAACATTAGATAATAGATGATTAGAGTAACAATGACATTCAGTGAATGATGAAAGAGGACAAGACTGACAGAAAGCTATATAAAAAGATGCAAAGAGAAATTTTTGCTAAGATGACTGAGAGTGGATAGAAAGTAGAGAAGTTTGAGGGAGGAATCATACACATTAATGATGATGAGGTCAAACATCTCTTGTCTTTTTTACTTTTATTAATTTAATTCATAAGTTATGTTTAGTGGAAGAAGAAAATCTTGAGACATTAATATTCTGGAATGTTAAAATTTCCATTTTTTTCTTTTCTCTGAAGTTAAAGAAAGATTTCAGTATTACTTGTGTCTGACATTATTAACTTGGTTGATAATGCCTCCAGAATATGATAATTATGTATTTGACACCAGGCTATTATATTGCAGGAACTGCCCACTGTGCTATCATGTATCCTGCTTCTCCTAGTGACCCACAACAGCTTCTTCAGGCCAGGAAACAAGTGTTTAAACTTATCCAACAGTGGCTCCAGGAGTAAGATGAGAACTTGTCTTGCAGAAGCACACCTCACATGTGGAATAGCACAAGAGAAGAGAGCCAGTTTTTACATGACTTTATGCACAGCCCCTTAAAAGTGAGAAAAGATTCTTTGCCTCCATTTATTATGTTAATATTAATTCAAGAAAGTTAAATGTATGTCACAAAATTGACAGCAGTGATATAATAATTTTCACAACAAATTTTAGTGGTACTTCTTAAGGGTTTATTAGACTGAGGTGTCTTTCTTTTATAATAGTCCGTAAACTTCTTTAACCCTTTCCTTCCGGTTCTTAAAATATTTTTCCGTTTGCTATGACGGCTAAAAATGGTAAACCTAGAAATTGTCAGAAAACTGTTTGAATACTAATAATGATTTTCTCTTTGTTATTCTGAATACAATGATGTACTTTGTAGCTCGATGTGACCTCTGAAAGTTCAGTTTATGCCTTATCAAGGATTCCTCCTCCTCCCGCTGTGTGATCCATATTCCAGAAACAGCCCGGAGAGCGAGGACACCACGCGCACACACACACACACACACACACACACACACACACACACACACACACACACACACACACACACACACACACACACACACACACACACACACACACTCTCTCTCTCTCTCTCTCTCTCTCTCTCTCTCTCTCTCTCTCTCTCTCTCTCTCTCTCTCTCTCTCTCTCTCTCTCTCTCTCTCTCTCTCTCTCTCTCTCTCTCTCTCTCTCTCTCTCTCTCTCTCTCTCTCTCTCATCTTGGAGGGGAAATTGTACACTTCCAATGAGAGAGAGAGAGAGAGAGAGAGAGAGAGAGAGAGAGAGAGAGATTTCATCCCTTTTCATATCAAGTTTCAGGCAAATAACATTATCTCTCTCTCTCTCTCTCTCTCTCTCTCTCTCTCTCTCTCTCTCTCTCTCTCTCTCTCTCTCTCTCTCTCTCTCTCTCTCTGACAAGTTACCTTTTACCATTTTATTATAAAATCGAAGATAATGAAAAAATTAACATGAAAGAATGATAGGTATCATCTCTCTGTTCTGATAAAACAGGTGGATCCTGTAAATCATTTTCCAAGTCCTCACTAATGTCTTCGCTTTCTTCAGTTTCTTCTTCTAAATATTCACTGTCACTGTCTTCAAACCCAGAAGCACCGCTAAATACATATGTTCTGTCCTGCTCCATGGTGAGTTATGATCTGAGATCCTTCACTCTTATCAGGATGTCTCTTCGCACTTATCATGGTGCTTTCCACCCAGTGGGTGCTTTCCACCTGGCGGATCGCTGGGGTTGCCAAGTGTCGCCTGGAGAAAGGGAAAATAGCTTAGTTACCACTAAATTTCCAGAGCTAGTGACAACACTACATGTGGAAACATGCCAGACACTTCCATTCACACCATCTGACTCGAGAAACCGCACTTGGAGCTCAAAATTGAGGAGCGAAAATTCTTGATTACGGGTATGATCGCCGTCGCTACGGACACACTGATGCAATCGTATATATACGATTGCC
The DNA here is from genome assembly GCF_035594125.1 of Scylla paramamosain. Lineage (NCBI taxonomy): Eukaryota > Metazoa > Arthropoda > Malacostraca > Decapoda > Portunidae > Scylla > Scylla paramamosain. Next base: position 216,506 of record NC_087153.1, on the reverse strand, counting down.
GGAAGGAAAGGGTTAAAGGATCAACTTCCAGTTCCAGCTTAAATTCACTAGCTAAACATATTTTTCTAATAATGTCATGATCATTTGTCAAGAAAATGGTTGATATTGATAGAACTAGTAAAGATATATAAGATATTTAGCATCTGGAAATTATATGTATTTTTCAAAATCTGCCTTGTGTTTATCCACAGTCAATGCAAATAACATCCACATCTGCATTGACATTCTCAGTTTTTGAAAAAATACCATCCTTATCTGCATCCACAGTTTAAGAATGAAGATATTGAGGAATCCTCATGATCGATATTCCCACTGAGAATAACAAAGCAGTGTATAAAATTGGCTATAACCTTGGACAAATAATGTAAGATGGAGTCCATGTGGCTTCATTCATATTTTACTTTTTGAGAAGTGCACTCTTCCTGGTGTGATGTTCACTTGTTCACAAATAATGTAATATGGAGTCCATGTGGGTTCATTTATATTTTACTTTTTGAGAAGTGCACTGTTCTTGGTGTGATGTTCACTTGTTCATAAGTGAACATCACCAGGAACAGTGCACTTTTCAAAAAGTAAAATATGAGTGAAGCCACATGGACTCCATGTTACATTATTTGTCCAGGGTTATAACCAATTTTATACACTGCTTTATTATATTATATTCAGTTATATTCTTAGTGGGAATATAATCATGAGGATTTCTCATATATTCATTCTTAAACTGTAAATGCAGATAAGGATACTATTTTTACAAAAACTGAGGATGTCAATGCAGATCCTGTTAGGTCCATCCACAGTGTCACAGTGATGCCAGATATAGGGAAATACCTTGTTTTGGGGAAGCCATAACACTATTTGTAAAGGAAATATCATATATGATGGCATGTAAGGTGCAGTAAATAAGGAAGATTGGGAAAATTACCATGTCTCTAATCCAGCCATATTACTTTAAGAGAAGGTAGACAGATTGCAGAACAGCCAGTAGTGTATGGCTAAAGATATCCAAGGTGATTTGTATTAGGCACAAAAAACTGTTACTGATAATATTCAGAGCAATATAATAATAATGAAAAGAACAGGCTGATATTACTAAATGAGAGATAAGATACCAAATGTACTAGAATTGCCAAGGAAGGAGCTACACCTGCAGTCTCCACTTTGTTGGTGATGACTAAGCTGATCAAGTAAAGGTTTGCTCATCAGTAAGCACAAAATCACCTCTGTTAACCATCTGATCAAGAATTTATTTACAAGAATCAATAAAAATATAGATAAACAATTTCTTCTATGAGGTCTGTGAAAAAGAAAATGATTCAGCTTATGGAAGCATGATGAAGACAAGCTTAACCATCTTGCAAGGGACTAAACCAGGTTTCATTCAAAGTACAGTAGGGTATGTGACACAGTTGTTATAACATACAACTGCAATAATGCACTAAAATTTTAATATTTAATCTAAATAATTAAGTAAAATTGGTATAAAAAACTTGCCACTCATGCAAGCTCTGGAATTTTAGTAAAAATTTTATCAGAATAATGAACCAAAACTAGCAAGACAAACTTGCCATTCATGTGAGCACTGAAATTTAAAAAATTTAGTCAGAATAACAAACTAAAACATGCAAGACTAACTCACCAGCTGTGCGAGCGGCTGCTCACCTATTCACCGCCTGTCCCTTCTTCCCTTTTTTCCTTTCCTCTCCCCTCTTTTGTCTTGTCTCAAACTTCCTTCCCTTAGGGTTGCCATATATGAACTATCAAAATTCCAGACACCTTCACTAACCTGATTATGGTCCTGATATGATACTGGAAAACATGTAAATTAATTAAAAGAAACTCAACTTATTTACCTTTGCATATGGCTGATAATAAAATAATGTGTCATCTTCATTGATGAACCCTCTTCTTGCACTGCTCTCTTATGTTTCTCAGAGCTCGCATGTGACTGTAAGTCATTAATGCCTTTATGTGCCAGTGAGACAAATGTTCCTGGTTTACATACCAAACACTCAGCTTCCCACTCATCCCTGCCTTTTTTGAAGCACGGGAGTTTGTTCTGCATCTCTGCAGTGAATTTACACTTTCGTTTGGGCATCTTGACAAGAACAAGTAATAGTTGTAACGACGAGGTCACAAGGCCGCAAACAGTAATTCAAACCGACCCCTATCAGAGCTGGTGAAAGTAGCTGGTGCTTAATAGTAGTCAGAGCTCGACTAATGTGAAATCTCACAAGATGTTTACTGGAAAAGGAGAGTATCATAATTTAGTTTTTGGAGTTTGAAAAGAAATTTCATGTAACATGAATTGCAAAATTAGAGGTGAGCTAAACTTTATAAATATATTTACTAGAATGACTAAATCTTAGTTCTTTGGTAAAAAATAATGAAGATTAAAAATAATGAGCATAGTCATTAGTATTGTTGCCTTTAAGTGTAATGGACAACTTTATATAAAAATTGAAGATATCTGCTGTCCATACATACTTGTATTTAATCTTAACAAGGTAAAAGGCGATAAAGTTCCAGGACTGGTGCCACACAAGTTTTATTTCACATCCAGGCTACAAACTATAGGTTATCTCCTTCGAAGTAATCCCCCTGGCACCGCATGCACTTGTCCATCCTTCTCTGCCAGGCTTGCATGCACTGCTGGAAGGATTCTTGCGGGATGCTCCTCAGCTCCGTCGTCACGGCCTTTTTGATGTCGTCCGCATCATCAAAACGGGTCCCCTTCATGACCTCCTTGAGCTTGGGGAAGAGGAAGAAGTCGCACGGAGCGAGGTCAGGTGAGTAGGGCGGTTGCTCCAGCACGGCGATGTTCTTCTTGGCCAAGAACTCTCTGATGCTCAGGGCATTGTGAGCAGGCGCATTGTCGTGGTGAAGCAGCCACGAGTTGCCCTGCCACAACTCCCGCCTCTTCTCGCGCACTGCACGAAGCAGACGCCGCAGTACTTCTTTGTACACATGTTGGTTGACTGTCTGGCCCTGTGGCAAGAACTCGCAGTGGACGATGCCCCTCACATCGAAGAAAGCGATCAACATGACCTTGAAGCTGGACCTGGACTGCCTTGCTTTCTTCGGCCGTGGCGACGCCGGACTCTTCCATTGAAGGCTCTGGCGTTTGGTCTCCGGGTCGTACTCAAATACCCAGGACTCATCGCCGGTGATGACTCTCCTGAGCAAGTCTGGTTCAGTTTCCAGACGCTCGAGGATGTCCTGACACACCTGCATGCGTCGTCCCTTCTGGTCATCGTTCAGGAGTCTCGGCACCATCTTCGCACAGACTTTCCGCATGCCCAGATCTTCAGTGATAATCTTCCACACGCTGTTGTGGTTCATGCCAAGCTCATCTGCGATCTTTCGAACAGTCAACCGACGATCGTCACGCACCATCTGCTTGACACGCTCAACATTGGCCTCATTCCTGCTCGTTGAGGGTCTTCCACTCCTGGGGTCATCTTCCACGTCCTCCCGGCCCTCTTTGAACCTCTTGCACCACTCAAAAACACGTGAGCGTGACATTGTCTCATCCCCGTACACTTTTTGCAGCATACCCAGTGCTTCTGACGGCGTTTTCCCCAACTGCACCAAAAACTTCAAGTTTGTTCGCTGTTCAGCGCTCATTGTTAAACGACCTGCAACAGAGGACATGATTTTAAAAGCACGTAAGAAAAAGATTAGTGACTGTAGAGGGTTGGGAGCGCAGTTGTATACTCCAGAAGGATTACTTTGAAGGGGAAATATGGTGGTTTGTGGCTTGGGTTTGAAATTCATCTTTTAGGACACCAGTCCTGGAACTTTAATGACACACCTCGTATATATAGCATGAAACTTCAGATGGTGAATGTTTTCAAAGCTGATGAGTTAACAAATTATCCTAAGCAGGTTTAAAAGTGCTTTAACAACCTTGGTGTGATCCAACCCATATGGGATTTATGCTTCCCTCTTCAGATTGTACTGAAGCATAATTATCTAGCCATTTGTATATTTTGTTGTATAGCTACACCAGACATATAGTATTATTAAATTTGTTAAGTAGTTTACTGGTATAGGGATAATGAAAATGCATAAATATTCAGCTTTTTTATAATAATATTTGTTATATATATATATATATATATATATATATATATATATATATATATATATATATATATATATATATATGTTTTTTTTTATTATCATTTTTCTATTTATTTATTTATTTTATTTTATTTTTTTTTGTGAATGAACACGGTTGGTTTGGAATGTTATAAGGCACAAACAGTAACATGTCTCTTTCATCAGACAGCTTTTCCCCTGCCTGATTTACATCCTTAAAAGCTTTTTACACACACACACACACACACACACACACACACACACTTGTAGGCTTGTGTAGCTCTTTGTTTCCTTAGTCATGAAAAGTCTTAATAGAAGTTTTGCAGTTGGATATTTATAGTTAGCCAGGAATCACATGTGTGTCTAACAAAGTCTTCTGAAATGTGCTGTCATAATCTTTGCATTGACAGGATAGGTTGTGATTTTCTTTCAGTTCAAACTAAAGTCTTCTGACACTATGCAATGTTTGTTAATATGTATAATTTCACTTTCTTAAGATGCAGAGTTGTGTGTCAAGAAAGGCTGCACTGATTTGATGACAGGACTGGCAGGAAACAAACACCACCACACACACAACATCCATGATGATTGTGACTTTGCTTTGCCTGATGGCTTGTTAAGACAGAATACATTCAAGGTCCACAAACATCTATTGTAAATAAATATATTGCATGATAAATTCTCAAGATGAATCTCTTTGTGAAAAGCAAATAGCATCCTATTTTTTTCTGTTTTCTTGACTATTCCCTTGATACTTGAGACTAAATCCCAGGCTTATTATTCCTCTAACAGTACTAAAATATATTTGAAACAATGGACTGCAATCTCTTACTAATAGATACAAAATAAATATCTTATCTAGGAAAGATGCTTTGGCAGTATATTTACACTTGAAGCTCATTTTGATGTATTCAAAATTCTTGTAAAGTATATCACTTAATTACATTCCTTACACCCATTATTAGCCACTAGTCATTTTGGTATCTTGATATTTTGCACATAAGTGGTTTATTAGGTCTGGAAAATATGAAAAACTCTGTCCACATAACCCACCACTGGGCCAGCCAGCCTACCACCCTTCACCTCATCCCAGATGTGACAAACTGCATCTCACAGCACACCACACATTTCCAGACTTCTTCACTCCTCCATACAACTATCTAGCCAGATTTGCATGATAGGAATACATTTATGCTGCATGTGCATCTGGCAGCTAAAACACCAGAGAAATGGAAGACATGGTCCTTCTCTTATGTGCCTGGGAGTTGCACATCTATTACCATTTATTCAAGATCAAACAGGTTTATAATTATCCTTTCTTACCTCCCAGGTTCTATTTGCAAAGGATCCCTGAGAATCCTTACACCTGAATAAGTCCTCTCAACATTTATCACAGAAGGTACCTGTACTCCAGTGTTAAAGGCACCTCATTATCCTTTATGTATAAAAATTTGCCAGTGCACTTTCTTGCATTACTTCAAGGCATGGCATAATCATTACTGCTTTAATATTCCACAAGTCCAGTAACTGGTGGTGGGGAACTGCTGCAGAAGGCCACTACTGCCACTCAGGCAAGACCAGCAGATACATTCATAGTTGAAAACTTCAGTAGTTACCAAAAACCCTGCAACAAAATGTATCTATTAATATCTATGAAACAAATTTATATATACTGCTGTTAATACTCATTATTACTACTGTACTGTAACTGTAACTGTACTGTATTTTTTTCATAAATCTGATCAGTCTTAATTTATTCATAAATCTGATCATAATCAGAAGGACCATGGATGGCTGACTAGGGTGTGGATGACTGGACCTTCACTTGCTGGTCAGTATACACTGTGCATGATGGATTTGTATAAGTGACTCTGTCAGTATACAGTATGTTTGGAAAGTCTTGATGCTACCTGGAAAAAAAAACATTGTTTATGGTTTGGTGGGAGAATAGTGGATAAGCAAGTATGTACCATTGAACAAATCAGTATTTATTTGCATTCTCCTTCCTCTTTACAATATCCTGAAGGCATTTGGGGACACTGGATGCATGGTTTTGCCCACAGCTTCTTGACTGTAGCCTCAAGCTTTGGCAATGACATGTCCATACCACAGAGCTGTCTCTTCATGTATGACCATAAATTTTCGATAGGATTGATATCTGGGCTATTCTCAGGCAAATCAGTCAGTTGACCACTGCTTAACTGATTTTGCAACATGTGAAGGAGCAGAATCTTGCATAAACACTTTTGCCTGTGTTTTTTCTAAGGAATCAATCACACAAAACATCACTGAAAAGCTCTAAATAGTTGTTTTGATTTACTTTAACATTAGCAGGAAGACTAACTACTAGTAGTTCACCAATTCTATAATAGGTAAAGCAGCCCCAAACCATAAGTGATGCTGGGTGCTTCACAACTTTAGAGGTGTACTTAGGGTCCAAGGGGTTGCTGCCTGGCTCGTGAAGATGGTCCCCAGTAACAGTGAAAGCCACCTCATCACTCCAAACCACCATCTTCCATTGCTTCTCACTGCAGACTAGATATTTCTTACAAAATTTGATCCTCTTCTTTTGTACTGCAATTAACAGGGGTTTCTTGCTGGCTCGGTAACTTTTGTAGCCTAGGTCATTGTGCAGCTGTTGCACACTCCTCACTGACACGTGTTCTAGTAACTGTGTTTTTTTCTTTGATTTCCCATGCTGTCAGCCTTGGTTCTTTAGCAACCTGCCTGGAGATAAGTGCATGTGTCTTTGGAGTGGTCTTACGAGGCCTGCCAGACTTGAAAAGTGGGGCGAGTGCAGTAGCCTCATCAGCTTCCTTGAAATGCTACACCAACCACTGTGTTGTCCTCAGCCTAACTCCTGTTTGATTGGAAATAAATGGGAGAGCATGGCCAGCCTTGTATAAAGTATACACTTTCCATTTCTTCTTGTTTGTAGTCATTCTGTAATCATGTTGAGAGGGTGAGAAGAAGCAAAATTGTAGTGCAGTTAGCCTTTGCCTAGCACACCAGATGGACAAACCACTCTTTCTCTCTCTATGGCAGTTGAACAGCTCCTGAGGTGACCCACACACTGGCACCTCTTCCTGGGAGTGCATAGAAGGCTGCCAGTTAGTGTTCCAAAAGTGTCAGAACATCGTGCCTTCCTGAGAAGGTAGTTGTGAGCCTCCTCCAAATACTGTGAAAAGAAATTATGTTGGCCCCATGACGTCAGGACTTTCTGCACATACTGTATTGTGATCCTTTATGTAAACTTTTATGAAAAAACTTGATTCATAAGAATGTAAAAAAGGAGACTGCAAAAGGCCAGCTGGCCTACACTGGGCAGCTCATGTACTAATTGTGAACCCCTACCTTGCCAACCTTATCTCTACCTGTCTTCCCTATCCATATAATCATCTAACCTTCTCTTGAAATTACTTAGCATGTTGGCAGTAGTATATTGGCAGGTAGTATAAAATTCTATGAAAGAACTGTTTGAATTCATTACATTTGACATAGCACAGTAATATACACATCTCACACATACAAGCATCTCCCATACTGCCTGCTCATCTCCTCAGTCTCTCAGTAGCCACAACCCCACACATACCACCTGCTAACTTCCACTGAGTGATCACTTCTAACACTTAACCCCTTCAAGCCTAAACATGTCACCAAATGATAAGCAGTAATCCCAGCCTCCCCTGTATACAGATTATGTGTATTTCACCTTATATGTAATTTTCATACATGAATATTTTCAGCAAATGTCCTGAATGTATTCCTATATTCCCAAAAAAGTATTATAAATTTAAAACATAACCTGAGCTTCAAATAATAGCAAAAAAGCAGTTTCAGGGACGGTGAAAGACTGTGATCCCAATGAAGCAATGACCCTGGCACTGGCATCAGTGAACAGTGGGATGTCATCAGGCATTTCAGTCCCAAAAATATCAGCCACAAACCTCCAGCCTTTCTCTTCAACAGGGCGAATATCCTCCAACAATGCCACCTCATCTGAATTGTCACTACTTGCCTTAACCATGGTGGTAACACATCTCCAAACAATGGCGAGAGAGGGAGGGAACAAAGTCATCAGTATCTACCTACTATGAGCAAAAAAAAATATCAAGACAGAAAAGTGTGGAAGCCACCTAGGGCTATGTGGAGTGCCCCAGTTTCTTTCCTGCTTGGTTGATGGGCAAATCTTCTTAAAGTCCCAGTGAGCTATGCCTGACTCCAAATACGCTCCCACAAATGTGCCCCACCAGATAGAAAACCACCATGAGATGACATACAAATGTACATAGTGGACAGTCTCACTGTGCACTACAATAATGTACATGTGTACTTCCTGGATGTGAAGGGGCTAAAATGTCTACAAAGAGGAAGAGTGTTACTTTTGCTGATGGACCAAGCAGCACATGGAAGATTTTACACATGAGCACCATAAATACTCAAAATATAGCTTTAAAATTCTTGACATAATACCACATTACTCAACTTTTCCTAAATTAAATTAAGAATACATTATTTCTAATAAAATACCTACTTTTTTCTTGAATTGTACCTTAGAAATTATGAAAAGAAAATTTACAAATAAGAATAGTAACAATACAAATGGGTATTTTATACAATATAATTTCAAAAACACCATATTTTCAAAATTCTTCATCACAGTTTCTGACTAGCTAGTGCCAGTTAACTACATGTCACAGCAATCTTCATCTCAGTGGTTGGCAGTCTTTCTCCAGCAAGCCAGGCTGATGTCCATAGTAAAAATGTTGATTTCATTACTCTTAAATTTAACATGATATCCTTATGAGATCAGAGCCTGTAATGTTTAAAGAGTTCTCTAAATTCCATTATATTTTTGTTATTTCCAGTAGAATATCACCACAAAATTATCAACTAAAAGTCTGGAGAAGGAAGTGCCAACAAGTGATAGTAACTTATTTCTGGACATTGAATTATTGCTACTATGTTAATGTCTCATATGTCTGATGTCCTACTGGCAAATATAAACAAACCATGCTATGCTTTTTCATACACAGCTACTCACTTATTTGTTTGAATTATTGCTACTATGTTAATGTCTCATATGTCTGATGTCCTACTGGCAAATATAAACAAACCATGCTATGCTTTTTCATACACAGCTACTCACTTATTTGTTTTGCTCTTAGTGGTAGACGCCTGGAGGAGCTGAGGGGTGGTTTCCATCACCCGCAAGAGAAGGTCGTCAATGTAGTCCTCCAGGTCACGAGTGTGACGAGCATTCTTCTCAAGGGTAGCTTGCAGGGTCACTATAGTCTCCATAAGGTCCTGAGGATGGGGCATGTCTTAGCATATTGTGATGATGTGTATTAGCTGTCACTCAAAAGGGAGAGAATGAGAAGGATTTTGGCTAAGGAAAGAAGACTTCCATACCATAAAATGAGTACTGGAGTAGTTTAAGTAGTCTGTCCTGCATTCAAGGATTCACAAAAGAAATGTGATTGTAAAGGTGTGTTTTAGGGATAACGAGTCAAGAAAGGAAGAAGAGAAATGAAAACCATTATAAGACAACAATGTTAAAGGTGCACTCTTTGTCTGTATAGTGACTGGAGATATAAAGGTCCCTAAAATGATACTGACCTAATGATCATAATTATGGTACTGTACTCTATACTTGTGATACCAGGGATTCAAGCACCAGCCAGGGTGCCTCCAATGGCTAAATTGTTCTGCCTTCAGGCAAATTTTTCAGTGTTTCTGATACTTTAACAGTAACCATGACAGTAGTATATTAATCCTGTAATCCCTCTTAGCACCAGGAAAAATTTTGTATAATAGAATTGTTATACCAAAATCATATGCAGTACTGTCTCAAGTTTCATGCTTGCTTTCTTCTGAAGGCATAGTGCTAAACTATCATAAAACTCAGGGTATTGAAAACATTGGAAAAATGCTTATTTATTCCCGTTGCATACCCAAGCACTGTGTGTGTGTGTGTGTGTGTGTGTGTGTGTGTGTGTGTGTGTGTGTGTGTGTGTGTGAATGTTTTGTCCTTACATCCAGTGTGAAGCAATACTGCAGTGGTGCAGCACCACAGCAGTGTGTGTGTGTGTGTATTTACCTAGTTGTGTTGTACAGGAAAAGAGCTATGCTTGTGCTGTCCTGTCTTCATATCTATAAGCATCCAGCTTAACTTTAAATTCATGAATATTTGTTGCTTGTACCACTGTTTCATCTAAGTTGTTCATTATTTCTATGCTTCTATTTGGGAAACCATATTTCTTGATATCTCTTCTACTTGCTGTTTTCTTCAGTTTCACTCCATGTCCTCTTATATCTCTTGAGTCCCATACAAATAAGTCTTCTTTGTCAACTTGATCCTTACCCTTTAAAGCGCTGTATATAGCAATCAGGTCCCCTCTTTCTCTTCTCTCTTGTAATGATGGAAGCTTCAATCTCCTTAATCTTTCTTCATAGATGAAATCTCTCAAACTTGTTACCAATTTGCTTGCAGCTCTTTGAATCCTTTCTATTTTCTGTATTTCCTTTTTATTATGGGATAACCAAACAATTGTGGCATATTCCAGTTTTGGTCGAATCACATATTCCATCAACTTTTTCATCATCTCTTCATCCATGTAAGCAAATGCCCCTTTCATCTTTCTTAGTAACTCATAGGTTTCCCCAACTATTTTGTTCACATGTTTTTTGGGTGATAAATTATCACTTATTATAATTCCCAAATTTTTTTTTTCTTTGGTTTTCTTAATTTCCACTTCTCCCATGGTGTAGGAAATTGTCTGTCTTCTTTTGCTTCTTCCTAATTCCATCACCTTGCATTTCTTTGCATTGAATTCCATTTCCCATTTCTTACTCCATTTATATATCTTATTTAGATCTTTCTGTAATATTTCACAATCCGTATTGTTTTCCACTCTCTTCAATAATTTCGCATCGTCTGCAAACAGACTTATATAACCGTCAACCTCATCCACCATATTGTTGACATACACCAGAAACATTACAGGGGCTAAGACTGTCCCCTGTGGTACTCCACTTGTAACTCTACACCATTCTGATTTTTCTCCCTTTATTACTTTTCTCATTTCTCTGTCCCTCAAGAAGTCTGTAATTTAATTCAATGCCTTGCAAACCCCCTATATTTTTAATTTTCCATAGCAGTCTCTGGGGTGGTACCGTATGAAATGCTTTTTTAGGTCAAAACAAAAACAGTCTGCTGAACCCTCTCTCTCTCTTGAATTATATCAATTGCTCTACTATAAAAGCTCACTAAATTTGTGACACAAGATCTTCCGCTTCTGAAACCAAATTGTCTGTCAGTCAATGTATGTGTTTCTTCTAAATATTCCATCCATCTGTTTTTAACTATTCTTTCTGCTGTTTTTGCCACCACACTTGTTAGGGACACTGGTCTGTAATTCAGTGGATCTTCTTTATTACCTCCTTTAAAAATGGGCACAATATTGGCTCTCTTCCAGTCTAGAGGGATTTTCCTTCCTTAAAAGAACATATTATGGTATTGTGTACACTTCCTGCCAGTTGTTCACAATATTCCTTAAGTATCTAGTTGGACACTCCATCTGGTCCTTGAGCCTTACTTACATCCAATTCTTTCATAATCTTCTTAATTTCACTTATGTTCACCTGTATCTCTCATCACATTGTCTCTGTGCCATGCTCTTTCTCCTTCAAATATGGTTTCTTTGGTGAATACTGACTTGAAGCACTTGTTCATTAATTCTGCTTGTAACCATGTAACTTCATATGTAACATCATCTTTCGTTAATATATCTATTGTTTGCTTGTTTTTCGTCTTCCCATTCACATATCTTCTTTCAGGATTCTGATATATTCGTTTCTTGCCTTCTTGAATTCTTCCCATTTCTCACTTCCTCCTTTTTTTCTCCATCTATTCTGTGCTGTTTCTTTTTCTTTTCTTGCTGTTATACATCTCATATTAAAACCAGTCTTTTTCTTTCTCACTTCCTTTATTTTCATCTTCAGTACATATCTACTGACCCCTTCATTATAAATTTCCATGAATATATCCCACTTTTCCTGTGTATTACTTGCCGTGAACAGTCGTTTCCATTTAGCCTCTGCAGAGTATTCCCTCAACCTGATAAAATCTGCTTTCCTGTAATTATATCTCCCATTCTTGTAAATTTAATTCCTATTTTCTATTGGACAACTGCCTATACTGAATTAAATTAACAGATGGTCACTTTTATCTATTCACATTTCATCTCCAGTCACAATCCTGTCAAAAAACTTAGAGGAAGGTCATCTCTTCAACAGAACTGATCCTCAAGCATGGCTTTAGAAACCCAGCAAGCTGTGCACTTGCTCAGACATAGATTTTCAGTTAGGAAGGCAAATGCAATATTTAAACTTTATTAGCAATAACATCAATCATAATATGATGATCTACTAATTTTACAGAGGAGTCACATCTTTATTTGTTGCACTGGTAGATTTTGATTCTCTCTCTCTCTCTCTCTCTCTCTCTCTCTCTCTCTCTCTCTCTCTCTCTCTCTCTCTCTCTCTCTCTCTCTCTCTCTCTCTCTCTCTCTCTCTCTCTCTCTCTCTCTCTCTCTCTCTCTCTCTCTCTCTCTCTCTCTCATTACTATGTCATCTTAAACAAGAAAATGTGAGTTGAAGTCAAAGACCAGTTATAGACATTTATGCATTATATACTATTTTTAAAAATTGAAATTACATGGTAATATAAATAAAAACTGGCATATAATAGTAAAACCTCCAGAACAACAGTTGCTCAGCATTATGCGACTGTCTCTCCATACAACAGCAAGCTACTTCCATCCACCACCTACAGCTTGTCATGAGAAGTTGCAACCTTCCTTCTCCACTTTACCTAAAATATAATACCATTGTGTTCACAAGATATCTTCTATCACATGCCACAGATTTTATTTATATTAGCTTGTCAGCTCCATGAAAAAATCAATATGGGGCAAATAGCAGCTTAAACATTTATAGCCTTGTCTTTGACATCAACTTGCATTATCTTGTTTATTTCTTTTTATAAAGTAGAACTTTTCATCACTATATTCATCCACCATTATGAGGCTACCCACTGATAGAAAAAATAGTGAAATGAGCAACAGAGAAAAAACAAAACTTATACAGTAAGGAGAGATCAATTCTAGACAAAGTAGGAGACAGGCTGGTTCATGTTGCTATCCAATCAGGGATTTATTCTTGAATAAACAGACTATATAGTCAAGTACAGTCATCCTGCAGGCAGGTTCCCAGTTTGTCAGGTTAAAAAGCTGAAACTACCACCTGCTGTTTCTTGCATCTTGTTAAAAGTGTGACACAAGGGATGGGTTGAAATGCTGCCTCTACAGAGGATACTTCTAATTGGTAGCCCTCCTTCCTCATACCTACTGTGTAACATTGTTTGTGTCACTATTGCACCGCTGATAAACCTCTGAATCAAGAGTTCAGATGGTGTTTTTCTAAGTCCCTCCCCATCAGTAAGCAAGATACATAATGCACCTTACCTCTCGTGACTTCCCAGCAAATTTGTCATGTATCTCCTGAGGGAGCCGAGACTGCCTGGTGGGAGGGTGGGGCAGGCGGTCATTGCCACCCTCCACCACCCGACCATCTTCCTCCCCAATCCGCTCACGACTACCTGTAAAGAATGTCATGTTATTCTACTGGTGTTATGAGGTATCTAGTGTATGGAGCACACTGACTTGTGTGATACAAAGATGAGACAGAAAGGTAACTGAATTCAAATAGGTAAACAATATACTTCCATGAGTTGCATATAAAGAAAGCAAATACACACAGAACACCACACAAAGCAATCTCGAAACTCACTTCCAAACAGCTTTGCCTTGAGGCCACCCTTACCCCCCCACCGCTTCTTGCTGCTCTCGCTGACCTCATCTCCGTCGTCCTTCAGTTTGCGGTCCAATGTCAACACCTTCATCTCTGGGAACCTGCAACACTCCAACACATTATTAAGTGGCAAGACCAAACAAAAGCTTCCATCATTTAAATGAAACTAACCACAGATATAGATCCCTGAATTTACAACAAATGTAGTATGCCTATATGTTTATGGCAACAAAACCTATGATCAGGAAAAGCACATCTGTAATGCTCCCCTTGGAGCACTCCACAAACACTGAGAAACTAACCTAAAGGTGGGATAAATTTTCAGTCCCAAGGGACCTTAGTTAAAGACTGATTTATGAACCCCTGGACAAGATAACGGAAAGAGTCTTAGATGTCAGGACCATAATGACTGTCAAGTTCCAAGAAAATTTTTTATGCCTTTGTACTTCTGGTTATCACACTGCTTCCTCCCTCCATTAAGAGCAAGTTCTGGTGTTTCAGTTTCCCCTATACCATAGAAGCATGAAACTCCATTTTACTTTGTGGCCAAGCTTCAGACAGAATTTGAAGCAATCCCCACCCAGGGACATAACTGTCATTACACCATATATATATTTCTTAGGGATTTCTACTTACCACTTGCTGCTGATCTGAAGGTGGGAAAAATATGTAGCCATGACAGACCAATGCCAGCCAGGGATTAAATCCCTGACTGAGACACAAGACCATAATGATCATCAGGTCCCATGATAATTTTTGCTACTTTTGTACTCTCTTCCATTACATGTGTCATGTTATGCATAAAGCCCCATCCACATGATCAAGCAGTGTTCATGGCACAAGCAAGCAGTTTGCTGTTCACAGCCTTACTGCCTGTGTACACTAGCACACCAAGAAAGTGCTTGTGCTGGTGGTCATGTGATTTCACCAGACCAAGCACCAGTGGGCACTGCAATGTCACTGCCAGATATATGGAGTTTACAATGGCACCAAAGGGCCATGGCTGATACTACAGTATTAACACTAGTGACTGAACAGCAAGTCTGTCCTTCCACCCACAGAAGATCAGTGGCCTTAGCATCATATTCTTTACTTAATAGAACTTTATCATCAATATCCTCGCTTGTGTAACGTTAAATTAGACCACCTATTCTGGCTCCTGCACAGTTGTGACTGAGTCAGACCATTTGTTTGGACAATAAAATAAGTGTGCCTGCATACACACCTCACTGCTCACCAGACTATGCTCGATCATTGTTATTGGAGAAAAGGGTGTGTCTAAAGAGTGGGAACCAAGGAATCACCATAATACCTGGACCGGTGTTCCTCTATACGATGTAGCTCCTGTGTGCTGCTTGACTGTGAGGTGTTTAGAGACGAGCGGCTGTCTGAATGGGTCATGTTTTCCATGCTGCCCACAACTGAAGGGGAAGAAAGGTTAGTGGCTGCTGACACCATCCTTACTAGGCCCAATGCTCAATCTTACTCAACTCTAGCAACAAGCATGGTAAAAATTTTCATGTATAATTAAGTGTATGAATTGGACAATATTATCATGCAGCATTATTAACTAAAGTGCTATTTCAGTATGTTGCGTTTGTTTTATGACTAAATTATGACTAGAAAATATTTTTTGTATTTACTATTTTGTTGTGTCAATGAAAAAAAAGTTTCTTGTATCATGTCATTTCCACAATTACATATACCCAGAAAAACACAAGTCAAACATTTCTAAGTCTGTGTGTTTAATACATTTTGGTAATATTTACAAATATGTCAATAGCGGTTGATATAAGACCTATTATACTCCTACAAAACACAAAAGTTACAATTAATGTAAAAAATTATCATAATGATAGTATAAGGCACCAACAATGAAAATATTAATGAAAGACCAGTATCAGAAGGGATAATCTTGGTTTGGTCTGTTGCAACAATCCTCTAGTGACACCTAGACTACAATTCTCTTCTGTGATGTAATATAAATCTTAAGCAAGTTTAAACATATATACTTCGATATACTGATAGCTACATGAAAAGGAAAAATTTGTCTTTTAATATGTACTTGCAAAAAATTCATGTATGTGTACAGGAAACATGTATTTTCCTAATCATCAGAGAGATATGAATTTAGCCATAAGTAAGTGACTTATGATTCCAGTTCATTAAAAAATAAATAAATAAATAAAAAAATAATCCAACAAATACAGAAACAATCCCACTAGCACCTAGGAAGCATGCAAGCACACACATATGTATGGATTCTCAGAAACAGTGAAGAAAAAATCACAATGTATCTAAAAACAGTACATATAAAAGATTATAGGAAGAAAGAGAAGCAGTCCAAGAATAACTTTCCAAGAGAGAAAAAGATTTAGGAAGCAGAAGAAAATGAAAAGAAAAATGAAGAGGGAGGAGAATTAACAGGTAAGTACACATTACCTTTCCTCAACATTGCACTTCCTGAAAAACAACCAAGAAAACAAATCATCTTATGTATTCTAGAGATCACACAATATGCAAGGTAAGCAAACCACAGTTCCATGCAAAAACCATCAGAGTGTGTGAGTATGTTTGGTAAGACAGGCTTCTACCCCTCTCTCTCATGCACTCAAAAAAAGCAGGCAGGGTGTTCATGCAACCATGCATTCCACTTTTCAAATGCAGACAGCAGAAGAGATGCCCTAGGTGCTATCAAGTATTTCCTTATTAGCTCTAATAAATCCATAATGCTTCCATTGACAAAAACACATGTAGTTACAGACACCCCTACATTCTTCTACCATGCAGACAAATGAAAAACAGGTTAGAATAGGTAAATAAATAATGAAGTATGTAACCTGAAAACTGAAGTTGGTTACTAAGAATTGTGGAAAATGAAAACCAATTAGAAGTTGTGCAATACTATTCCATCACCAACTTTTAGTAAAAATTGTGTAGGACCCTTATTTGCATTGTTATATTTAGAGTTTGTATTAATAACACTCCTGCATAAACTATTAGACCATTTTTCATATCATAAAATATATCAACTTCAAAGCTGTGTACTTGGTGCTCTTTGGTTCTACATTACTGTGTTGCTATCTCTGTCTACTCATCATGATCACTGAATTTATTGTACAACTAGCCTAAGTTTTCCTAACAATTAAGAAAACACAAATCAGCTCAAGGCAGACCAAACACCATAGAGCTGCTGCTCCAAACAGCTTCCCTACACACTCAAACCACCATTCAAAGAAATAACCAAAATGAAGGAAACAATGACAAATGAAAATCATAAAGAAAGTTACTTCCCATGCATAAACAACAGCAAAAATGGCCTTAGAAGTACAGGTCAAAGCTGGGAAGCTGAACCATGTCTGTGTTTCAGTGGTGTATGTGAGTATTCCTGCAGTAGTTGGACGATAAGTATATGTCACCCTGTAAAAGCAGAGTGTTGCTGAAAGAGGAACACAGGAGGGAGGAACCACAACATTGTCATTCCTACTCACTAGCATTCCTGCCATACAGTTTCCTTTCCCACTCATCCAGGACGGGCTGGCTGGTGGGCTTCTCATGGAGGGAGCCTGACCGCACCACAGCAGCCCCTGGCCGCTCTGCCAAGCCTGGTGTGCCTCGGCTTGAGGAGGAGGAGGTGGGAGCAGGGGAGGGGCCAGAGCTACTATCCTTAGGAGTGTTAGGACCAGAGTCTGAGCTAAAGCTGAACACAGAGGCACCTGGAGTGGGGGGAGTTGGGGGAGGGAATGCCTCAACACTGCCATGGGTCTGCTCTGAGTTGTGTCGAGAGGAGGGGGTTGAGAGGGTGGGCTCACTATCAATCATAGACATCTTGGAAGAGGCTGAGGCCAAGGCTGCCAAGGCAAACCCTTTTCCCTTAGACTCCTTGGTGGTTGGGGAGAACATCCCTAGCTCAAGACCCTTTGGGGTGGCAGAAGTGCTAAGAGATCTACTCTTATTGGGAGTAGTGGGAGCCTGAAGCAGTTTTGGGGTGTTTGCTGGGGGATCTGTCAAGCTGGTGGACCTTGCTGAGCGCACAGGCTTTGCAGGAGCCAAGGAGTCTTGTGGGGACTTGGTGGAAGTTTTGGGGGGAGATGTCTTGGGGAGTGGAGGAACTGGCTCACTGGGTGGTGTCTCATTTCCCTTGGTAGTATTGGAGTCGGAAGTGGTGGTGGGGGAACTGGTCACAACTGGGGGTGGTTCAGGGAAAACCTTCCTTTGGGCAGGGATGGGCTCTGGCGAGGATTCTCTGCTGCCCAATGAGTCTTTGGCACCATTACCATTATTACTTGATAGAGAGTTGGTGAGGGCAGAATCTGGGGATGAACTGCCCATGGTGGATGCATTCTGCCCTGGCAGAGTGATGGGGGTTAGGTTGGGGAAAGTGAGGGGGATAGTAGATGGCTGGGAGTCAGGCAGAGGCTGCTGTCGGGTGGGTGGCTCTGGGGAGGGCTCAGGGGAAGGTGTGGGCACAGGTGACTCCACGGCTATTGTGGGCACTTCTTTAAGATTCCCTGCAAGTCAATAGGTTCCCTTCAATCTCCACACACCAGTGAACTGCAGTACACATGTACACACTCCCTCATTCACAAGTCTATAAGTGGAAAGATTACTCATTGATATGAACAAAACGTCTCTCTATGAGGACTATCTCTGGTTTGACTAAACCTCAGGATTAACACACCACAGAATACAATACCACTATTATTGCTTCTACCTCTCCTATGACATCCACTCTAGGATTGCAACAGAATAAAGGAAATATTTATCTGCAAATTAGAAATAAAGACTGTAAACATGTATCATCACCTTATAGACTCTATATTTAGATTTTGTGCCTTACCAACATATAAAACTTGATCAATGGAGTTTACCATTTGTCTCACTCAAGATCATCTGGCTATCATATAGTGATGAACTTTCTACCTTTCACCAACAGCACATCTCTTTTCCTCATATATACTAGATCTTAAAGCTATACAAATATATACATCATAACACAGCCTGACAAAGAAACCAAGAAGGAAGTAATCACATAATGACAACCCTCATCATCACAGTGAGAACCATATCAACTGGACAACACTGTGTCCCTGTGTATTTGATGTTACCTGTATTCATTTAAGTCACTAAAAGTGGCAATAACTTGTAAGGTGATATGTTTTTGGTATTACACCCAAAAGCCACCAATGAAACCCTCCTTCATAATATTAACACAACTGCCAATATATAACCTTTAGTTGTTAATTCTATTACTGAATTTATTAATTAGAATGCAGTCAGCCACTAGTATGTCTTTGATGAGGACCTTGGTCTTAAGATGAGTCACCAGATCAGGCCATGTAACATCTGTACCATTAGTCAAAAAGCAAGGCAGCCATGTGGAATGCTTACATTCAGGAAGCAACAATGGTGGACAATCTCTATTTCTATCATTCAAAGAAAGAGCAGCAAGTCAGGAGGCTGAGGCTGAGGCTTAACTGAGGCACAAAAGTTTTTGCTGAGAGGTTTGCAGCAAGTCTTGGAACAGGAGCAGCTGCATTTAAGTATTAGGGTGGGCATAGGTGGCCAGCCAGCCAGTCACTTGGCTGAGCTCAAATATATTAGTCTGAAAAGTTAGCTTACAGCTTTTCTCAAATGCATTATACCACTATGACAGACTTATTAGACACCATGCTGTGTCTTGGTTAAGACTTCTCAGCCACCTACCCAACACAGATGGTGAGGAACTGATGTCTGCTACAGGATGACAGCACCATCTGGTGTTGCACAGTGAATGGACCACACCACCCACTGAGGGCCACTTTGTCCCACTTCATGCACAATTTTCTTTATCATTAATAAAATAATGCCAGGCCTAAATTGATATAGTACTTGAAATACAGCAGGATTATTTTATTTACATTTTTCATGCAACTGACATCATCATTAACATTCAGTTTGAAGTGAGTTTTTTGTGGTCACTTTTAGATAGGCTGCAATATATCTCCTTTCTTTGGATGTAACTTCCCTTCATCCTGAAAAAGCTCTGATGTGGCAATCAGAGCACTAAGCTGGCACATCTTCACCATATCCCATTACATACAGCCTTGCTTTTGCTTCATGAAAGAAAATCATCTCAAAAGAGGATCAAATTTCTCAGCATGGTAAGAAATTGTTCACATTCAAGCATTGCCACCAAACACTTGCAGGATAGAGTCAAGGTTTAGTAAATGAAAGTATTTGTTGACATATATACACCTTAAAATACTATGATACGTTGTTAATGCAGAGCAAATCTATCCCAGTATGTTACAATGTCAAAAGGCATCTGGATATCAGTACAGTAAATTATTGTATCACAGGTACACCCTCACAGGTATGGCAATCACTAATCTGGTTCCATCACTAATACAGCACTAATTTTGAGTGGTGTAATTTAAAATTTGCCAGATTACTACACCATAGATTACCACAGTACAGATACACCATCACTGATCTAGTAATACTAACCTGGTTCCATCACTAATTCAGCACTAATTTTGGCTAGTGTAATTTAAAATTTCTCAGATTGCCACAGCAACTTGCCACAACTGGTGGGTCTACTTGCAGCATACATACTGTTGGCATTACCTGCCGCCACAAATGTTTGGTGCATACATACTGCTGGTATTACCTGCTGCCACAACTGTTTGGTGGCTCTACTTGCTGCATACTGCTGGCATTACTTACTTAAAACACCATTGCATTTGCTTTTTTCTCATTTATTATTATAACCAACTCACTTTTAGCCTCAGCCACAGTTCCAATAAATAAAGGATGTGCTTCTTGTTGTGTAAAGCATAAACACCACACATTGTTCATAAAATAATATAAGACTGGACTTATATTCAACGGTAATGAAGAGAAGTCTGTGGTTCATTAAAAATCCACTACATTTTCATTTGTTTTCTTTATCACCCAACTTGTACTGATTTATAGAGTATTTTAAGGGAAGGATATGGTGGTTGGCTGTTGGATTACCAAAATGTATGTATTCTAACCTAACTGTTCTATAATTCAGCTTACTACAGGTCCCGTTGATGCCAGATTAGTGATGGTTCACCTGAAGTCATCTTTCTTAATTAGGTCATAATTACATTTGTTATACAATAATGCAGCCAAAACAATGAAACAAAAATAAATTGTTAGTGAATCCACTGATCCCATGCATAATGCTGTCCTTAATTCCACAGTACATGTATTGACATTTACACATTTTTCCACCATGCCTGGTCCCACTGGCCAGCAGTTTTGTGCCTAATATTAAGGTGTATTTCTTACCCAAGTTAAAAGTTAACATGACAATTATCTGAGGTAAATATGAGGACAACAATAGGTGACAATAAGACACTTGCTGGGAATGTGCATTACATACATATCTAATGATTTCTGGTAAGATATACTGGAGACAGGTGTATATATTACATTTCATATACATCACTGCATAGGCCTTGCCCACAGCTATAAAATCACTTTGGATTACAATATAATGATATTATAAGCAATTTAAGAGTTAGCAGTGATCAATATTCCCAGACTCAAACAGCATTTTCTAGCTGTTTTTTTGTGCTTAGCTGGATATGACATGCATAGCCTTTCATTGTCATCCCCACAAACAACAGTCATTCTACCTACTTTTGTACACATCCTTCAACAGTGAAGACAAGAAAAATAGCACTCTTCAGCTTCATGCTGCTAAAGAAAATGAGAAAAAAGACTCAGAGAAGACTTCTGAGTCTGAGTCTGAGTTCAGACCTCTGAAGCTCTTTTCAACCATGGAAAGAAAAACTGATATACTAAGAGGACATAACTGAACTAACTGCATAACACTACTATAAATCATCTCTCAAATTTTTATGTAATTTTTCACTTACCTCTAGCCTATTTATGCACAAACATCACCTAACAAATGGTTATCAATAGTGTATTGGTTAAAAGTGTTGTCTTCCATGCAAAACATAACATGTCTATGACACAAAAATATGGTACAGTGCTAATGTTATGTCTGAAAGTTCCAAGTGTATGCCATAATTTTAGAAGGTCCTTGATGCAGAAGGTAGTGTTCTCTTATTACCTCAGTCAGGATGCACTGCTTAGCTTTGGGAATTCTATTTTTTTTCCTCCTCTTATGACAATGTGCCATGAGCAAAACCTGGCCATTTCATTGATTACAGGGACTCAGTAGCACATCATACGGTGATGTGATGTGATATGATGTGATCTAACCCATCTCCTTAGGTAGTCATAACTCTGAGACCAGTACTACTAAGAACCTGCTCAAACTGCAAATGTTTGTATCACATTTCCCCTATGGCATTTAATCATCACTAATACTAACAATCTTTCTCTGTCTCAACATTTATGAAGCAAGTAAAACTATTGTAAGTTGTAAGGTTAAACAGAAAAAGCATTACATAAGCACATACACACTATACACAAAATCTTTCAGTTCATCTTGCACACTGTATACCAAGTTACTTTTGTTTATATCCACCTGTATTGTATTTAAATATTAACCACCTGCTCTGGTAACATTACAGATGAATTCAGAAACAGAATTCAAACACACACACAAACACACAATATATATATATATATATATATATATATATATATATATATATATATATATATATATATATATATATATATATATATATATATATATATATATATATATATATATATATATATATATATATATATAATTAAATAAGGAACTTGGGAAGTTAAAAAATAATTATTGATACAGTATAAGGATGACTGAGCATCTCAAGTATCTTCATAATCAATGCTTTATATTTAAGCTAAAAAGAGAATGGGAAAAAATAATAACTCATCATTTTCTGGAACCAAGACAGTGTTTTTTTGAGTTCTGCCTCTGAATCTCTTCAAGGAATGAAATAGACAATATCAACACCTATGTACAGGTTAGGAAACATAAGTGCATAACACACTTCACCCAGCAACACTCTGCAGGTCTTGTCAGTAGTGAGATGACAAAAGCAGTTCCAGTCATGAGTTGGCCGACAGCAGATCAGTCAAGGTTGGGTTATCTTTGCTGGAGTGGATTTGAGTACCCATGTACTATGTATGTAGTTGTTACCATCACTTCCACAAAAACATACGTCTTATTTGGGGAGAATTCTCTTATTCAATAAGCCATCTCTAAGTGAGGCTCAAACATTATTTTTTTTCTATACTGTATTGTGTAGTAAAAATACTACTGTCAGTCTATAGTACAAAGGCTTCCTTTAATCTTCCGTATGTTGATCCAGCAACCACAGTTCCTATACTCAGAGCAAGTCAGTATGATCCATTGGGCTTGGAATGGAGGCTGGATGAACCTCAATTACCAGGAAGTAATTTTACTCTCTAATGAGCCATGGATGGACATTGTTTGTACCTCACTTACAGACTTCTAGCAGTGACTATAATTCTAAATTCACACCAAATACTGGAACCTCATATCCAATCTATATTCATATAATACCAGTATATATGTACTGATATTTGTTATTCAATGCTTCTTAATATTTTGCTTTTTTGACATTTTTTAGGGAAACTAATGGATGCAATCCTGGGACTGGTAATAATTTAAAAAAAAAAAACATGAGGTTCTCATATGATGCAGCAATTTGGCAGTGTACATCCAAATATTTCAAAAATCATCAGTGCACATGACTGGCACACAGGTCACACACAACTAGCACAAGTGTGGACCAAACACACAAATATCAATCAGAAGCAGTGACTGGGTGCAGACTCTACATTCTACGCTGATGCTCAACATATGAATGCCAACAACTCAATGGGGTTACAGAAAGTGCAGTAATTAGTACATTATACCCAAAAATGCATGTGCAAAATTAGCATAATCAGACACTTACAGCTGAGGTGCAGATATGAAAAAGCAAGTCAAAGAACATAAACAACACAAATAGTACAAGCACATCATTCAGAAACATACAAAGAGGAGTGTCTACTCTCCTCAGTCATTGGTGTCTCATTACTACTACCACAAACTGAAAGAATTCACTCAGTACCTCATGGAATGTTACACAAGTTAAAAAAATCATGTTAAAACTATCTTAACATGTTCCTGATTTGTTACTTCATTATATGTATTTTGCACATTAACACTTGGTACTTAGTACTTAAAATTAACTATGACTACATTAATGCCCAAAAGTTTACATGATTGAGTTATAAATTCACAAGCGAATATTTAATTTCAACCAAAAAAACATGAAGCCTTGGGGGGCCTCACTTATTTTATGAGAAGACAGAGCTGTGTGCTTAAGCATTGTAAGTGGCTGTCCCAGACAGCACTTATTACTGACCGACCTATATGCTACTATTGCCCTAGTACCACATTTGGCAAGTGTGTATGACTAAGAAACAGACATCAGGGATCTCACAAGGTGGAAAGAGGATTGGTATGTGCAGCTCTAAGCACATTTTGGGACTATATTTTAAATATAGAGTTTAAAGCTGCAACCTAGAACTGAATTATGAAATTTTCTAATTCAGACCAGCTGTAATACTGAGTTATGGCCACAACGTATAACTATGTAAAGTTAAGACTAGACATTCAGTCTGCACCTTGTGAGAATAAGTCATCCTTAAAATTTAGAAGTATGATTTAAGATCTCAATTTCAAACAAATAAGAAACAATATTTTGAAGTAGTCACTTAAGACTGTACTGAAGGTCATAAGTTAAGGCAAAATCTAGGATGAATTCAGTCAGACCACACAAGCCACAACCACACACATGCATGTACAAAACACACACACATACACACACACACAATCAAAACAGGCCACGTAACCAAAGACAACGACACCAACACAACCACCAAGGGAGCAGAAATGGGGCCTCACCTCCAAGACGGGCAGGTTTTGGAGGTGCATGGGATTCTGACAGGTGGGAAGTATTGTTGAGGGTTATCCCTTCATCCTCTGTTAGATGATGGAGAACAGTTACTTACTGCCATCTCAGATCTAGCAATAACATATTCACAACTAACCACTTTTCTTTTCAATTTTTAAGAAAGGATGTTTGTATGTCAGAAACCATAGTAATGCTTTTAATGCTTTACAGTATCATGTATCATGAGACTTCAAATGAGAAGTGATATTCTTCTTTGCACTGTTTCCTTAAAGAGTGCTATCTCATAATATGTAACTTTTTAAATTTGTGTTATATTTTTTATAAGGTCCACTTCACAGTACTCATTTTGTATGTCATCTGAAGACCAAGTGCACCATCAGGGACATCAAAACACATCCATCTAGTGTGAAGTGAGATTGTACATCATTGAGACGGGAGTCTTCTTGCCACTTTTTATGAAACAGCATGTGTAAAGAAGTTTTGAAGTATTGAAATGATGCTATTTTACAGAACTAATTATAATTTGTTATTTATTTATTTATTTATTATTTATTTATTTATTTATTTATTCTTTATCCCGCAAGAATTTTGAATCATATGTGGTATCAATAAAGTAATTTACCACACATCACAACACAATAATCAGCAATATGTGTTGGAAAATAAACAAATCTTTAGCCACGCACCCTCCACAGCCTCCAGTCCTCTATCCATAGTACAATTTTGATCATTAAAATCTTCTTTATATATATATATATATATATATATATATATATATATATATATATATATATATATATATATATATATATATATATATATATATATATATATATATATATATATATATATATATATATATATATATATATATATATATATTGTTCCATAAATAATGCCAACAGCGCCCCAATCTCATGAAAAGATATTTGACATCTGATTAATTTTTTACAATCAACAGTGACATGATTGACGATGCACTCAAGACAGCCTAACAGGATTGGCCTCTTACAATTACAGTATAAAAAATTAAGTGTATTTATCATTACTCATATTATTTTTTCTTACATAAATATTAAACAGGAGATCCAAGCAAAGATGAAGGGAAAATACTAGTAATATTGCTCCCTTAACAAAGAAAAGTTTCAGGGAATCTATGGAGAACTTTTTTATTTTGGTTCCCTTCTTATTCATTTTCTGTTCCCACAACAAATGCACAAAGAATAAGAGAAAATATTAAGCACATATACACCAACAGATGCACATACTGGAGTTATCAAATAAAAAGATCAAAACAATGATACAAGTACCAAAAAACTAAGACAACAAAAACAAATACAAAAAAGCATCAATTATCAATAAATGAATGAAGAAATGAAAGACACAAATAGGAACTAAAAAGAATGAATAATGGTCTCCAATCTAAATCTTTCCTTTTCCCTTGCTTACTCCTTCTCACTGTCCTTTTCCTCTGTCTCACACAATATATTCTTCCTTTCATTCTTTTTTCTTTATTTATTTTTCTTATTTTCTTCATCCCTCTATCTACCATGTCACTTCTTTCCAATTGACTTCCAACTCTCACTTTCCTAAACTTTTCTCATTCACTTCACACACATTACCGTGTTCCTATCATTTTCCTTTGCCTAGAGTTTCCTATAAAGGTATGAGTATAGTACAACAATGTTGGTATGTGCCTCTTACCCTGCTGAAGGGAGGAGCCTCTGGACACAGTGCTGTAGGGGCTGCTGGAGCGTGTATTCACCCTCACCTCCTCACTGAACTGCAATAGTAATGATTAATACTAAGACAATGGAGACAAACAACTTTTCTCTCTCTCTCTCTCTCTCTCTCTCTCTCTCTCTCTCTCTCTCTCTCTCTCTTACACCTTCAATATACTGTACTATCTACTATTCCATTTCATGCACTCTTTTTCTCTTCCTTCTCTTTTCTTGCCTTCTGTTGTATTACCTCTCCCCTTTCCCCTAACCCTTACTCCTCCTGACTCACCCCAAAGTCATCTTCATCGCTGTCTGAGATCACTCCAGGATCTGCATCACCAAATCGCTGCCTGGACCGCATGAGTTCCTGAGGGAAGCCCTGACTGTCTTGGCTCTCTTTGCGTTTCTTCTTGCTAGGTTTGTGGGCGATCTTGTCTATCTTATGACCTGGTGGTGGAGGTGGCCTTTGTAATAGTGGTAGCTATGGTAGGTAGGTAAAGGAAAGAAGTTAAAAGTAAAGGTGGGCAAAATAGGTTAGGAAGGATGGTGAAGAGGCACAAGAAATTGTTTTTTTATTAAAATATTTGTCGTGTTTGACCTCATGTTTGCTGAGAAACTCTCTCTCTCTCTCTCTCTCTCTCTCTCTCTCTCTCTCTCTCTCTCTCTCTCTCTCTCTCTCTCTCTCTCTCTCTCTCTCTCTCTCTCTCTCTCTCTCTCTTTCTCTCTAGTACATCAAATATGTATACTTAACAGTGATGATACACACACACACACACACACACACACACACACACACACACACACACACACACACACACGTGCCACCCAGCTGATCAGATGCATCCAGAGCAGCTCCAAGGATCTACCTAGGTTTGATTGTGCATGGGGGCCAAACTTTCATTACTGTCTCCACAATAGGGTCTGGTGCAAGATGTGGGTGCAGGGGAAGAGGAAGTGTTACTAGAGGAGTTTTAAAGTGAAAATTGGGAAACATGAATGATATAATGTCAGGTGTGTAGAACCAAAAAAGAAAAAAAAATAGGGCATGGAAGAAAATTATGAGACAACTGAAAAGAAATGCTAGAGGAGTATAGAAAGGCAAGGAATGAAGATAGTATAATAAGAAGAGAAGAAGAAACTTTGAAAGTGACATAGTAAGAAAATGCAAGGAAGAACCTAAACTCTTCTACAGATACATAAACAGGAAAATGAAACATAAGGATGGCATAAACAAGTTAAAAAGGGAAGGAAGAATTTATGAAACTACTCAGGAGATGAATGAACTAATGAATGAGAATTTTCATTCTGTGTTTACAAAGAAAACTGAATCTGTGGCACTGAAAGTGTATCACAGAATGAGGGAGACAAAAAATCAAGAAACTCCTGGAAGAGCTGAATGTTAGAAAAGCTATGAGACCAGATGATACATGCATAGAGCCGAAGATGGAAACTAGAATTTAATGCCAGAAAATGCCATGTGTTGGAAATAGGAAAAAGTAAAAAGGGGCCTTCATGGAAGTACAAAATGGGAGGAGAAATAATAATGAAAAGTAATGAAGAAAAAGACTTGGGAATAATGATTCAGGACCCATTATCATTCAACAAAATGAGCTTTGACTCATGCCCTGTACAATACATACAACTAGGTAAACTAGGTAAACACACACACACACACACACACACACACACTCATTTCTCTGGAAATCACCATTACATTTAGTGGTATGTCTGACACAATAATATGGGATTGATTTTAAAAGACTATGAAAATCCCTTACACCAAAACACACACAAAGCTTGCTCTCTCTCTCTCTCTCTCTCTCTCTCTCTCTCTCTCTCTCTCTCTCTCTCTCTCTCTCTCTCTCTCTCTCTCTCTCTCTCTCTCTCTCTCTCTCTCTCTCTCTCTCTCTCTCTCCTTCTCTACTTACTGACAGACTTGGCAAAGCTCTTGATGTTTGCCTTCTCCTTGTGGCCTAGACTCATCAGACTTCCACCTGTAACAGCACAAACATGAACACGAGTGAGTATCAAACATGTGCATAAGGTA
The DNA here is from genome assembly GCF_035594125.1 of Scylla paramamosain. Classification (NCBI taxonomy): domain Eukaryota; kingdom Metazoa; phylum Arthropoda; class Malacostraca; order Decapoda; family Portunidae; genus Scylla; species Scylla paramamosain. The sequence continues at coordinate 187,851 of NC_087153.1, read as the reverse complement.
AAAAAATAAAATAAATAAATAAATAAATAAATAAAATAAAATAAAATAAAACAAATAAAAAATGTAATGTAAGGAAAATATGTAATAAGTAAAGAGAAAGAACTTGGCAAGGAACTAGTATAAAGGCAAAGTAATTTCTACTTGCAAATGGAAATAGATAACCTGATACTATAAGTTGCTTTTTTTTTCTTCTTCTTCTTCTTCATATCATACTGGAAAAAAAAAAAACTCACAAACATTTAGAGCATTCTGAGAAAATTACCATGTTAACATTAATAGTTAGTACATTTCAAACTCTGATACCTGATGGCAAGGTGCAGGAAAAAATACAGCTGTGGACACTGTTGAAGGGCAGGAAGTGATGGTGTGGTGCAATGGTAGATAGATTAAAAATTGGCACAGAGGACAACTAGTTATGAACTCTACCCTATTCAACATTATTCAACAGTGTGTGTGTGTGTGTGTGTGTGTGTGTGTGTGTGTGTGTGTGTGTGTGTGTGTGTGTGTGTGTGTGTGTGTGTGTGTATTTACCTAGTTATATTTGTCTAGTTGTAATTTTTGTTCATGTGGTCCCTTCTCCATATCTACACTTGTCCAGTTTTTCCTTAAGTTGTGCATACTCGTTGCTAATACTACATCCTCAATTAGCTTGTTCCAGACTTTTATATTTCTCTGTGGGAAACTATATTTCTTTATGTTATTCAAGCATCTTCCTTTCCTTAGTTTTTTTTTTTTTTGCTGTGGCCTCATGTATATCTGGTATTTTCTACTTCTCTCAGAAGTAGTTTTTCATTATCAATTTTTTCCACTCTATTCCACAATTTATAAATCAGTATTAAATCTCCCCTTTCTCTTCTTTGTTCCAATGTTGGCAGGTTCATTTCCTTTAACCTATATTCATTTGTTAATTCTTCCAGTTCAGGAATCATCCTTGTTGGCATCCTTTGTATCCATTCTAGTTTTTGACATGTTTCTTCTTGTGGGAAGACCACACTGATTCAGCATATTCTAGCTTTGGTCTAATCATAGTGGTAATTATCTTTCTCATCATATCTTTATCCATGTAGCAGAATGCTGTTCCAACATTTCTCACTATTCTGTATGTATCTCCGAATATTTTTTCTACATGCTTCTCTGACTGTTGACTATCATATATTATCACTCCCAAGATCTTTCTCTTTTGGTACTTTTATTATTTCTTCACTTCCCATTTTTTCTATGTCCATTTTGGTCTCTTCACTTTTTTTACATTTCCAGTACATGACACTTTTTTTCACATTAAATTCCATGTTCCATTTCTTACTCCAGTCCCAGATTTTATTCAAATCCTCTTGTAGAATCTCAGCCTTTGTTGTTTTTTATATGTCTTTGTAATTTTGCATCATCTGCAAACAAACTCATGTAACTCTTTACTCTTTCAGGCATATCATTTATGTAGATCAGGAAAAGTATTGGTGCCAGCACTGATGCTTGTGGTACTCCACTATCTTTCTCCATTTCGATTTTGCATCTTTTACTACCATCCTTATTTCTCTTCCCTTTAAGTAACTTTCCATCCAGTTTTTTTATTTTTCTATTTAATCCTTCTATATTTTCTAGCTTCCATAGTAGCCTGTTGTGAGGAACTTTGTCAAAAGCTTTTTTTAAATCTAAATACATACAGTCTACCCATTCATCCCTCTCCTGTGTTATATCAGTCACTATTGAATAGAAGTTCATCACATTTGTTACACATGATCACTTTTGTCTAAACCCATACTGTTATTCTGTTATTATATCATGTTTTTCTAAAAATTTTGTCCACTGCTTCTTTATCACTTTTTCACAGATCTTACATAATATGTGGGTCACTGATACAGGTCTATAGTTTAGTGGTTCTTCTTTCTTTCCATTTTTATAAATTGGCACTATGTCTGCTCTCTTCCATTCCTTAGGCACTCTTCCAGATGATATTATGCACTTTATTATGTCATATACTGGTTCAATTAATTGTTTCCTGCACTCTTTAAAATGAAACCTGATACTCCATCTGGTCCTGTTGCTTTTCTCTCTTCCAGTTCCTCCATCATTTTATAAACTTCTTTGATTGCAGCAATTTTTCCCACATTTGCTTTTTTGTCTTGTGGTTTTTTAAATTTTAATTCTTCTGTGAAAACTTGTTGAAACTTTTTGTTTTAGCAATTCACTCATGTCTTTTGAAGTCTTCATGTTTCATTTCCATTCTTCAACCTTTCTAGTTTTTCTTTTAGTTTAATTTTTCCATTTATGAATTTGGTGAAGATTTGACTTGTCCTTTTCATATCCTTTCTCTTCCTACCTCCTTATTTTCACATATTCATTTCTGGCTATCTTAAAGTTTTCTTTATTGTTTTGGTTTTGATTTCTTTTAATTCTTATCTATGTTTTGTCTCTTCTTTGCACTTGCACATCTTGCATTAAACCACACCTGTTTTCCTTTTTCTTTAGGTTTGTATAGTGGAGCATATTTATTCACTCCAGTGTGTGTGTGTGTGTGTGTGTGTGTGTGTGTGTGTGTGTGTGTGTGTGTGTGTGTGTGTGTGTGTGTGTGTGTGTGTGTGTGTGTGTGTGTGTGTGTGTGTGTGTGTGTGTGTGTGTGTGTGTGTGTATGGGCTTATCTACTCCAACAAAGATTTAGAAAAAAAAAATACAAGTAGAATCCTCAACTGTAAACTGTAATCATAATGTCAGCAATCAAATAAAAGAAACATATATATGATGGACAACAGCAATAACAACTATACACACAATCTAAAACTGCAAATTTGTAAATATAAACAAATGAATGAATGAAAGAATGAAATATAATGAAGATAAGGATGAACTTAATTCACACACACACACAGAAAAAAAAAAGTAACACCACCTAAAGTAGGCAAGAGAAAAGAGAAAAATTGATATTGCATCCCCAATGTAAGTCAACAAGAATGACAAACTTTGGGATGAGAGAGGATGCAAGGCTGAGGCAGAGGTGGAAAGAAAGAAAGGAGAGAGGAAAACCAGAAGGAAGTACATGAGTGAATGGGTTGGCGAGACTGAGTGATGGGAAGAAAATAAAAAGGGATAAACAGATAGGAATAGGAAGACAATATTCACTATACAACATATTATGCTAAATTGGAAACAAACATCAGAGGAAACAGGAAGGTGGCAAGAAAGCAGTGCAAATACGGAGTTAACAAAACAAGTTAATAGAAGGACCACAAAATGAAGGCACATAAGTAAATTCAGACAAATAAACAATGATGATGATGATATCAATAATAATAATAATAATAATAATAATAATAATAATAATAATAATAATAATAATAATAAAATTAATAAAATTAAAAACAAAATAGCTTAACTGTAAAGAGAGGGAAAGAAAACAGAAAAGATGAGAAAACAGGTCTGGAAAAACTAGCTGATGAGAAAAGGGTTAAGGAATCTAATAAGAGAAAGCTAGGGATAATGACTCCATGAAGGGAGGGAAAGGGAAAGCGGATGGGATGAAAAAAGGAAGATGATAGAGAGAAAAAAAAAAAAGTCACGAAAACAATGAAGCCTGAGGAGGAAGGAAGGAACGAAACTATAAAACGTGTCCTTCATGCTGCAAAGAAAGTTATGACAACAGAAAGAGGCAAGGATGAGGAGGAAGAGGAAACACAAGGAGGAACACGAGCTTGTAATATTTCCTACAATTAAAGGAAAAATAATGAAAATATGAATAGCTATAAGGAATAGTATAATTTCCTAAATATTGAATATGAAAAATGCAGAGACTTGGGAGGGTAAAGAAAAGAAAAAGTTAAAGGCAACAAAATGTATAGAGAAAAGAGTTATTAAAGGCAACAAAATGTGATCTCCATTTAAGCTGCAACCTTCCAACCCAACAGAGGAAAAATATAGTTGTACTCCGGAAATGGTGGTAGTGGAAACACGATAAAATAATATAAGCATAAAGAAATAATAATACAATAACAAGTGATGTATAACAAAACAGCTACCGTAAGAACTTCAAGAAATTTGTCCATTTCTTTACCTTTCTTAAGCGTGAAGATCTTTTCTTCTCCTTCTTTTTTTAATGCATACGAAAGAAGTCAAGGAAAGGACATGAATACCACCAGATAATGATAAATCAAACATATATACTATATGAACATCAAATAAATATGGATTTTCAACGGCAAAAGACATTACATGAAAAAAGAAAACAATTATATGTATATCCTTTTACCTAGGTTCTTGAGGGACGTGATAGACTTATTTTTTTTCTTATCCGTGACGTCTAGAAGGGAGCCTGACTTGACGGTGAAGGCGACGCGGACCTCCAGCTCCCCCCTCTCCTTCTCCCCCTTCTTGCGGTCTTTCTCCGGCTTCCCTCGCAATTTGTGCCATCTGACGAGAGAGAGAGAGAGAGAGAGAGAGAGAGAGAGAGAGAGAGAGAGAGAGAGATTTGTCAATAAAATACTATGGCTTTGTATATTACACTCAGAAATCAATATAAATCAGACAATCAATGAAGACAAGTGACACCCACATACATATAAAGTGTCGTCAGCTTATAATGTTTCGTGGAACATCAACACCTATGCTATCACACACACACACACACACACACACGGAGGCGGAGAAGAAAAAAGAAAGAAAAAAAATCCTGAAACCTTTTACGTAACATCGCTTCTCCTCCTGTCCATGAAAGGTGAAGTCTTCTATACACAGTCGCCGACCCTGTAATTAGACGCAGAAGAGGACCGATGGAAGATTGTAATGCACTTACATGGCTCCTTTACTCAAGCACATTTAGGGGACGCGGCCTAAGCACTAATGCAAGCGTCATGACGTTTTCTTTAATCTGCTACGTATTGCATCCATAAAGACCGGACATTAAACAAAGTGTTTAAAAATACTCTCCTAGAAAATATACGTTCAATAAAGTGTTTCGGTAAATAAACTGAATAAACTGTGATTTCCGTTTGGTCATTTCCGCATCCTCCCTCGGCTATGTTGACGTCACGACATTACGCAGTATTTAAAAACACTCTTCTAGAAAATATACGTTCAATAATGTGTTTCGGCAAATAAACTGAATAAACTCTGATTTCCGTTTGGTTACTTCCGTTTCCTCCCTCGGTTATGTTGACGTCACCCAGCAAGCCATTTATATCCTCTGAGCTAAATCCTCCATGTTTGTAAGTTGTTTCCGTGTTTATCTATATCCTATGACTTGTATGTCCTAATTCCAACTAATTTATTGTTTTAACCTCCAAACCATACGAAGGAGCCGTGTAGGAAATTTAATAACCTTGGATTGGGCTCTCTAGCGTCCTTGAATTAGGCTTGGCTGAGTG
>NC_087153.1:175000-177500 GCF_035594125.1 Scylla paramamosain | reverse complement strand
TTCTACATACCAAGTACAGAATGCTTAACAGAATGAAAATACACACACACACACACACACACACACACACACACTTCCATGCATCACATCATCATAACGTATCTTTGCGTACGATCAAGCGTTGAACTGTTGCTTATCAAGATGTGAAGTACACAGACACACAACAGTTTGGTAATGCTTGGGAGGGTTTGATAGGGCGACGACGTGGAAAATGGAGAGACGTTGGAGAATGAAGAACCGTAGGCTTTAGAGGAGGAAGAGGAGGAGGAGAGGGAGGAGAATGACGGCAACGATGACCACGACAACAACTAGGGCACTGACAAGAACAAAAACAAGAATAGGAAAAACAAGAAAGAAGAACAAGACCAAGCACAAGAGGAGCAAAACTCACGACAATTAGAAAAACAAGAAAAAACAAGAACTGTAATAAGAACAATAACAAGAACTAAAGCAGCAGCAACAAGGAGGAGAAGGAGAAGAAGAAGAAGAAGGGAGGATTGAGGAGCAAAGAAAAATGAAGGGGGAGGCAAGATTAAACATACCTCTTTTTTTCCTGTTGTTAGCCGCCACTTCAAACAAAGCACACCTCTCACCACCAGTCTCTCTCATGCCTTGCCTCCTGCATGGACCTCAGGACATGAGAGATACGGCCCATTATCTCCACTTCAACACACTTCAGAGCCGATAAATGTACGTGCACTCATGATCAGCAGTGAGTGAACCTGCCGCATTCACCTCCAACGTGTGTAGTTTTTGTTGCCTCAGTCTTAAGAGCTCTGATTTGCTGGCTGTGTCTGACAGTTGAGATGTTTTGTCAGGATATTCTCAGCGCATTGGAAGACATACAACTGAGGGGGCACGCTAAGAATAGCGGAATGAGTGGAGTAGTTTAATGAACTTCAAACTTTGGATCACATTATGAAAAAAACATTTCTGCGTCTTATTTCGACTGCATCTAACACGCTGGTGGAATTTACTGGGGTTTTCAATAATGTCGTCAGGACTCTTGTGATAATTTAAGAAGGAATCTGTACCAACCACAGAAAAACATCCATGAAAAAAATATATATATATTATCTATGACCTTTGGGAAATAAATGAGTACAAAGCATTTCAAAATACAGCCCTATAATCTTACAACAAAGTGTAAGAGTGGCAGGATGTAAAATGTTTAAGGCACTGATAACCCTAAGCATACAGTTGCGGCAAGACTCTGTTTTAGGTTGTCAGCTATGTACGTATGGCACATAGCGCAGGCCCACGGAATATTGAGGCTGTTGGTAGGTAGCAATGATGACAATGAATGCTATAGATAACAATGCAGAGCAGTAGTAACACTGCGACTACTTGAAGAAAAATTAATATTAAAGAAAAAACGGTGGTATTACAGCAACAGAGAGAGAGAGAGAGAGAGAGAGAGAGAGAGAGAGAGAGAGAGAGAGAGAGAGAGAGAGAGAGAGAGAGAGAGAGAGCAGGCAAGCAGACTCAGAAAACTCATACAGACAGATAGGCAGACAAATATATAAGCAGGCAGTGTGTGTGTGTGTGTGTGTGTGTGTGTGTGTGTGTGTGTGTGTGTGTGTGTGTGTGTGTGTGTGTGTGTGTGTGTGTGTGTGTGTGTGTGTGTGTGTGTGTGTGCGTGTACGTTTCCCATGTAAATTTCACCCACAAAGATTCCTCCATGAAACTCATCCGAAGTAATTTCCTTAACACAAACTTCCCTAATACTAACCTAACCTGTCCTAATTCATCACGGAGGATTACTTATTTATGTATTTTCTTATTTATTTATTCATTTATTTTATTTTTTTAAGGAGGTGAGTGAGGGAGCCACGGGGAATACAAAGAACAACGGGAGACAAACAACATCACCTTCAGGTTCTTACTTGGCTGCATGTGTAACAATCCAACACTAACTATGTATACCACTAAAAAGAGACAGGCGAGCAAAGTAGAAGGCTTCTCCCCACCTACCAATTCCTTTAGTCTGGTATGAAAAGAGCAACATGTGGTACTGAAAAACCACATGGAATTTAAGAGGAGGGAGGAGAGGGGAAAGTACGGTGAAAGGAATGTCCGTGGGGGTGTATTTATCTTTGGAGGGGTAACTAAAGACACAGGAAATATTTTGTTCACTCTGACCTGAATGGGTGAGGAGAGTAGCTGGGGAGGAAGAAAGCGAGAAAAAAGGGGGAGTGCAAAATAAGAGTGGGAAGAGAACAGAGAATGAGAAAGAGAGAGCAAGGAAAAAAAATAGATAATAGAAGAGGAAGTGAGGAAAGGAAGAAGAGAGAAGACGGGAAAGTAGGGGAAGGCCACGGAAAATAACAGGAGGGAAGGGGAAGGAAGGGGAGGAAGGTAAAATGAAGGAATGGGATGGGGGGTAAAAAGAAAAAAACGATTATAAATGTAGGAATGAGGAAAAGTTAGAGAGAGAGAGAGAGAGAGAGAGAGAGAGAGAGAGAGAGAGAGAGAGAGAGAGAGAGAGAGAGAGAGAGGA
>NC_087153.1:72500-157500 GCF_035594125.1 Scylla paramamosain | reverse complement strand
TTTGTAGTCTTAATATTGTCAAGTCTGGATGGAGAAAGTTTAAGTTTAGGATAAAATCTCGGCTTTTCTTCCTCCTTTACGATTTCAGTGAACGACAAAGGGAAGAAAGGTAAATGATTAAATAATTCTTTAGTGTCAGCGTCGGTAGTTATAATATTGCTTACTTTATCTTGAAAAATGTTTAAGTTTGGCGCAGAATTGGTTTCTCTTCTTCCTTTGGGACTTCCGTGAATGACCAAGGGAAGGAATAGAAGTGATCGCGTAATTCATATTTATTAAGAGTTTGCAGTTCTCATTTTGCTTAGTTTGTTTAGACAATGTTTAAAGTTAACCTTAAAATCTTGGCTTCTCTTCCTGCTTTGTGGTTTCAGTAAGTGACAAAGGGAAGGACGAGTTAGTGTTAGTGTTAGTAAGGGAAGGACGAGTTAGTGTTAGTGTTAATGTTAATGTCCGTGGTTCTCACTCGGCCTAGTTTGTTGAGGTAATGCTTAACTCAAAAATATGGCTCTTCTTCCCTCGCGGTTTCAGTGAGTGACCAAAATAAGGAAGGGAAGTAATTATATCATTTTAATATTGCTTAGTTTGTTTAGAGAATGTCTAAGTTTAACTAAAAAAAAAATTTGCTTACTCTTCCTCCTTTGTGGCTTCAGTGAATGACCAAGGTGAGGAAGGCAAGTGAACACAAAGACGGAACAAACTCAAGGACGACATAAATTAAGCAATTCGCGTCATTCCGTCATCTCCAGTCTGAGGGAGTGCGGTTGGGGAAAGCGGGGGGGGGATGGAGGGGGAACGGAAAGGTGTGATTGGAAACGATAGATTAACCTTCTTTTTTTCTTTCCGTTCACTCGACAAAGCATTCTTCAGCGTATTCTAATTTCATCAGCATTGCGTGCTTGGAGATCAAAAGATAAGGCAAGTAATAAAGTGAAGTATATAATTAAATAACCAGTAATGTAATAATAACTCAACACAAAACAGTAACACAAACAACCATAACAATAATACGCAGTTCAACGTTATGCTAGAATAGAAGCTCTCTCTCTCTCTCTCTCTCTCTCTCTCTCTCTCTCTCTCTCTCTCTCTCTCTCTCTCTCTCTCTCTCTCTCTCTCTCTCTCTCTTGCACACTCACAAACATGTACTCTTAATCATCATTACTACCCCCCATACCCAACCAGCCCTTCACCAGACCCCTTCCCCATCACCCCCACTGTGACGAAAGACCACCACAATGATGACTCCAGAACATGTTGTGGGTTGCCCGTGTTGCAGTGACCACCAGTTACAGGCGAAGGAGAAGCTAGACAAGAGGAGGAAGGGGTGGAATGAAGTGGAAGAAACAAAGATGAAGAGTAGGAAGGGAAGGGGAAGGGGATGGGGAAGTGGAATGGAACTGGTGGGGAGATGGGGGGACTACTGGTAGTTTTGGAAGGTAGTGGCTACTGATGGGGATGAAGGGGAGGAAGGGCCGTGGTATGGAAATTGTTTAGTGGTGGGGGAGGCGGGTGGATATAAGGGAGGAAAAGAGAGGGTCGTAACTGAAGGTGAAAAGTACAGAGAGAGAAAGAGAGAGAGAGAGAGAGAGAGAGAGAGAGAGAGAGAGAGAGAGAGAGAGAGAGAGAGAGAGAGAGAGAGAGAGAGAGAGAGAGAGAGAGAGAGAGAGAGAGAGAGAGAGAGTTAGTGGTAGTGGTAGGCATCCTCCGCTAACCACAACAAAAGCACTGTTGTTTACCGTGATACAAATAAACACACACACACACACACACACACACACACACACACACTCAATACGTACCATTCTTGCCTTTGAAGTTTAGATTCCTCGCTCTTTGAACTGAAAAAAGAGAAAAATATACCATTAACTTTCATACAAATAAATTGGTGGATGTAGACACGTTAAAAACAAAACAAGAGGAGCCATGCAAGCGTTACTATAAAGGCCGAAAAAATAGACAAAGACATTAAAGATGTTAATAAAAAAAAATGATGACATTAATAACAAAAATATTTGTAATACCTATATACTTGATTAGGTTTTTGACATGAAATACTATAGAAGCAATGATGAGGAAAAGTAATGATGTTGATAATTAGGTACTTAATTATTGTTACTGCTACGGTGAAAGAGAACAATGCATTCGTCCTTACAATGATATTCAAATAAGTATTAATACCGCACAAACTGCAGAATAAACAACGCCCAAAAGTAACAACACTTAATAATAGAATAGTGATAATAATAATGATCATAATAAATAATAATAATAATAATAATAATAATAATAATAATAATAATAATAATAATAATAATATCATTGTCAAGGAGGTATGGACTTTCTAACCAAGCAAAATCACGTCCAATTTTCAACAAATTTAACCTAACCTGATCTCCTCTATACTGTAACCCCCGCGTCACACAAGTGACAGCATCTCACTGCCGAGCCGATGGTGCAGGTCGTGGTGGCAGAGCGGGCATGTGGAGCATCTTCCTCTGGCATCTTTCCGCTGCCAAAACAAGCAGCGAAGCAAAACGTTGTCTTGCAGCGATTGGCCATAGTTTGTATTTTGGCACAATATATTTCAAAGAAAGGGTATACATGTACAACAGACTGGTCAGGTGACTGAGTTTGTAAGATCCGAAGGTGTAATGCAGCTTCGGACACTAGTACCATAAGACACTGAGGCTATTAATTTAGTCTGTGGTATTTCACAAGCACATTTTTTTTTCTTAAACATATCACGTAGAAACGCGGTGGCATCTCTTGATCATCCAAGCTTTGCCATTTGTTTTCATTCCACTGAAATCTGCAGTTCATTCAGCAGTCTGCATGGCGTTGGCAGCTCTGACATGTAAGGATGGCAGTGCTGGCAACAGAACTGAGCGACTCCCGCCTTGCTATCAAGACGTGTTGCTATCACGCATCAAATGGCAACGAAACACCGAAAGATGCCTGGAAATGTGTCTGCTTGACACAACATTAACCTTTCCAACAAGAATTTGATCCTAACCTGATCTACCTTACCTCAAAGAACTTGAATCTAACTTGACCTACCTTAACCCTAATTGACTTAGGTACAGAAGCCCACATCTAAACAGTCAACAGCAGCGGCAACAACAACAATAACAATATTTTCTACCACCACTACAACAACTAATAATAATAATAATAATAATAATAATAATAATAATAACAATAATAATAATAATAATAATAATAATAATAATAATAATAATAATAATAATAATAATACGACCACGACAACCACCACCATCACCACTACCACTACAACAACTACAAAAACTGAATTAACAAATAAATAGAATAAAAGATCACATTTCCTTATAATTTTAGATAACACTGCAATTCGCCTTTCCAATTTTAAAACCAGCCTTGTCCCTCCCTCCCTTACGTCCCTCCTGGTAGGGGGTGTGATGAGAACCTGTTATGTCAGTCCCGTAAGGCGGAGCGAAAGAGGAGAGTAGGGAGGACAGAAGGAAAAGGCTGAAGGGATAAGGATTACAAGTGAGTGGGTGGAAGGACGACTGAAAGGAGGAAAGAAGATTGGGAGAATTGAGAAGCCTAGGAGAGTGAACTGGGAAGAATGATAAGGTGAAGCAGAGAGGAAATGGAAGGTGGCTTGGGAGGTGTAGAGAAATTGACGGGAAATGGGTGTGGAGGAGAAAGGGGTGAGAAAGGGGTGAGTGAGGGATAAAACAATAAATAAAGCAAGAATAAAGGAGTGAGTGAGGGATAAAACAATAAATAAAGCAAGAATAAAGCAAACAGGAAAGGGAAAGAAAGAGGGAGGAAGGGCATGTAAAGATTAGGAAAAAAAAAATGGTGTAGGAGAGAAGTGAATTATGACACACACACACACACACACACACACACACACACACACACACACACACACACACACACACACACACACACACACAGAGAGAGAGAGAGAGAGAGAGAGAGAGAGAGAGAGAGAGAGAGAGAGAGAGAGAGAGAGAGAGAGTTTTATAGTTCACCGCAAAATGGAAGAAATCTGCTGTCGCTGTCACACACACACACACACACAGGTCCTGCCACCTTGCACACCCACTTTCGCCTGCTAACCTTGACCGGTCGTGAAGGAGGCGGAGAAGGAGGAGGAGGAGGAGGAGGAGGAGGAGGAGGAGGAGGAGGAGGAGGAGGAGGAGGAGGAGGAGGAGGAGGAGGAGGAGGAGGAGGAGGAGGAGTAGCAAACTCTACCCACCCCCACCTTAACAGTATCTACACCCACCCACCCACGGACCATAATTATAATATGGACTACCTACATCTTTCTCGTTTTCCTCTGGTCTTTAAATCATCTATACTTTCTTACTTTTCCTTCTTTTTATTTTCCTTATCGTCCCTCTAACCATCTTTCTTCTTTTCTTCCTCGTTTCATTTCCTTTCGTTCCCTTATTCCTCCTCCTCTCTTTTTTTTTCTTCTTCTAAAATCATCATATATTTTACTTCCCATCTCCAAATATATGCAACGTGTACATGCCAACCAAACCCGTCTTTTTTTTTTTTTTTTATTACGTATGTGTGCATCAATCCATTCAATCCTTCCCCCTCCTTGCTTCCTCCTTTTCTTCTCTCCATTCCTTCCTCCACGACAGTTCAGATTCAGAAGGCTACTGTAGCAAACTAGAGAGAAAGTAGGAGGAGGAGGAGGAGGAGGAGGAGGAGGAGGAGGAGGAGGAGGAGGAGGAGGAGGAGGAGGAGGAGGAGGAGGAGGAGGAGGAGGAGGAGGAGGAGGAGAAGTAAAAGGTTGGGGGTGGAGTGGGGAATTTAGAGAGAGAGAGAGAGAGAGAGAGAGAGAGAGAGAGAGAGAGAGAGAGAGAGAGAGAGAGAGAGAGAGAGAGAGAGAGAGAGCGTCCGCACAATATACTAAACACTCGTACAACATAAGAGTTGGGTCAAGATAGTCAAGATGAGTAGGTAGTGAGCAGGATCAGTTTCACTTACTATTCAGCCCACTACTGCGTTACTTGACCCAGTTTTTGCGGTGCTCGAAAGTCTACAGAACGAGTCTAGTACATATGGAACTTCCAACTCATAAACAAGATCGGTGAATGACCCCGCACAACAACAGCAAACAGAGGAGCCCATCGAGAATCAAGATGAGGGACACGACCGTACCAACAACAGCCAGGAGTGGTAGGCGAAGCGGCTAAGCTAAGTGGACTATTTTCAAAGGGTGTTTTTTCCCCGTTACTGGTATAGAATTGAACACAGTATATAATAATGAAAAGGAAAGGAGAGAGAAGGTATAAAAAGAGTGAAGACAGAAAGAAGAGAAGGAAAAGACATAATTATAACAGTAATAATGGAAAGAAAAAGAAGGGGGAAAATGGTATAAAAGGAAAACGCAATAATGGAACGGAAAGGAAGAGGAAGGAATAAGCAGTGTGACGATGGAAGGCACGCCGAGTCACCTCAAGGCCCGAGGAGAAAGTGGCAAGGGAGAGAAAAGATAAAGCTACAAATAAGAGGAAAGTATGAAGATGGTAAATAAAGGAAGGAAAGCGAAGAAGAATGTACAAACAGTGTAATAATGGAAAGGAAATGGATGAGAAAAATATAAAAAAAAGGAGTGTAATTATGAAAAAATGAGAAAGATGTACGGAGGAGTATAATCGTGACAGGAACACCAAGGCAAGCTACTCTACTGTACACACAGTAATTATACGGTGTAAGGAAAAGACCTGAAAGACAGCGTGACGGACACAACGTTTGCCGGCAAGACACCGCGAGCCAGGGCAGTGAAATGACAACGAAACACACCGGAACCAGATGGCCACGCGCCAACGATGCCTCCCCCTCCCCCAAAGTCCTTCCTTTACCGTTATGCTGATCCTGTTCCTCCCTCCTCCTCCTCCTCCTCCTCCATGCCCGCTCCAAATCATAGTGCTCCCCCTGCCACCCGCTATCCAGCCACACAGCCAGCCAACACCCAAGGCTGAAACTGTACTCTCTGTCTTATCTGGGACAGGCCGGTAAAGCAGCTGCCAACGTGTTGCACTGCGTTCACCAGGTAATAATGACACATGTAGTAGTAGTAATAGTAGTAGTTTGTTGTTGTTGTTGTTGTTGTTGTTGGCGGCAGCGGTGGTGGTCTTGTATGTAAGAGCATCAAACAAGGTTTCCCTTACCCTCTGTGGTGTCGTCTTAGTAATAATTTCAAAGCAGCAGGTGCATTACACGACATAGGAAGTGTGGACTAATTGACGATATGTTTAGTATATCAAAAATTTGTTCAGCCTTACCTCTTGAGTTTACTCAATATTTATCTACTAAAACGATACATATTTGTTTAAGTATACGCAGATGAAAATTAAGAATACTAAAATAGTACAAGAAAAGAGAGAAAGATACGTCACTCAACCATTCGACCCTTCGATTACATTTTAAAAAACCTTGAAGCTGGTCTACAGTTACGTCTACGTATAATTGGCTAAGCACCCGCCGCTCGCCCTGGCTCCTTTCAGAAACCCGCCCTCTTGCCTCTTGCTGGAACTGAGCACCACCAAGGGAGGCTACTACTTCTGCTACCACTGCTATCTCCTCACGTAGAACCGTCACGAATAGACCTTCAGCTACAGATCTTACCGCCATCAAGAATATGACACACACAACCATACACAGACATAGAACGACAAGACTACATTAAACCAGGCACGTCCACTCTCTATACGGAGGTGAAAATGCACTGGAATCTCTCTCTCTCTCTCTCTCTCTCTCTCTCTCTCTCCTCTCTCTCTCTCTCTCTCTCTCTCTCTCTCTGATGATGATGATGATGTGCCAATACATATTTTCCAAAGACACGGCATGCAAACAGTCATCTAGTTTTCCCTCAGCTAGTGTGGTTCACCAATTACCACCACCACAACCACCACTTCCTGTGCTTCATTCAACAGCAGCCGTGCTCAGGGAAGAGTGTTATGCGTACATGTTCCTTGGCCGAGTTTTTCGTGGTAATGCGTCACCAGCACAGACCGGCAACCGCTGCTTGAAGCTGAGCCTCGAGCGCCCACGAGTAAGGAAAACACTCTAGGAAGACGTGTGTGTGTGTGTGTGTGTGTGTGATTTACCTACGGTCGTCTGCTGGTCACCCAGCCAGCCGTTACCCTACGGAAAGAGCTCAGAGCTCTTTGGGTAGGACTGAAAGACCACTTACACACCACACACCGGGACAGCGAGGTCACAACTCTTCGGGTTACATCCCGTATCTACTTGCTGCTAGGTGAACAGGGGGTACACATTAACTCTCATGGTGCCCATTTGCCTCGCCGGGATTCGAACCCGGGCCTTCTTGTTTGTGATCTGAGCGTGCTAACCCCTACACTATGCGGTGTGTGTGTGTGTGTGTGTGTGTGTGTGTTATAATTTCAAGCAGAGCTTCAGTAATTTACAATAACAAGTTCACCCATCAAAACATGTGAACTAACTACATATTTTCACCCTTTTAAATAGAGCTTAGCTGCTCTACATTAGCGTCATGTATAGCGTACGTGTATAACATTTTTAATCGAATAAATATTATCACACACAACATAAACAACACTTTGTATCACCATATAGACATTTCTGCAATTTAAAGTACCGTGAAGCAATATGTAATAAAAAAGAGATTTACGTATTTGGCCTTCAATTCACATTCGTGACGGCGAACCAAGGTTGTAGAGATGTTACACGCGGTGGAGCAAACAATTCGACCTCCGCGGCAGGATGGCACGGCGAACAATGCAAGCGATGGGGCCCTTGTTGTACGAGTACTATAAAGGTGGATGGCTGGAGGGAGGAGTGGAAGGGCGGCTGGGTGGATAAGCCTCTGCATCCACATCCACGTGACTGTTAGTTTGTCAATTGTGCCCTTCCTTTTTATTACGACTGTTGTTCTTTTTGTTGTTACCATTATCATTACTATTAGAAGCAGGAGGAGGAGGATTAATGTAATGCACACAATCCTTTCTTCAAACACAAAGAGCTAAACACCAAACAGACAACGGTAACATAGATAAAGAATAGTGTGTTTACAGTGCAGATATTTAAAATGATACATGAGCTGAGAGGCAATACAACAGTAGACGCAACTGAGGGATCGCCTTCTCAAACCTATGGGCGTCTATCTCAACAAGTTTGAGGAGGTTTAGGGTGAAGTTAGTGAATTTTCAAGATGGTTTCCGTGGTATCAATGGCATTTAACATGGGTTATGTTTTACTAAAAGGAATATATATATATATATATATATATATATATATATATATATATATATATATATATATATATATATATATATATATATATATATATATATATATATATATATATATTACATCTGCAGAGTTCCATGAACGAGTAATTACTGAAATATATCATTATTTCTCATATGAATGTAGAGACGTGTTTCATTTCATATCAGTAACCATAACTATTACCGTCTGATAAGCTCCGGTATTGCCGCTACCTGCACGAGTCAGCCGTGCTCCGTCTTTCAGTCTTCATACGACAAAAGCCTCTGTCCAGATGTACAAGATCATAACATTTCGGAACTTAATCTGACATGCATAGTCTCTCTCTCTCTCTCTCTCCTCCTCTCTCTCTCTCTCTCTCTCTCTCTCTCTCTCTCTCTCTCTCTCTCTCTCTTCCCGGGGTGCGCTTCCCCTAATAAAGAACCAATAACACTATACGTCTGCCCCTCCAACACCGACAAAATTGTATAAACGCAAGGTAAATTTACTGTTTCTTTCCCGTTCTTATTACCGACATGCGACGAGAGGTGAAGTTGAGGCATGAAATACTCCAAATACAAGCATCTAGAACTTGAGGATAATTACAGCAAAGTGTATTTTACTGTATTATGTGAAACTGTAATAAAACTAAATGCAAGAACATCACCAAGAAGTACCTATTAGGATAGAGGAGGAGGAGGAGCTGTTGTTTGTGGGTGGTGGTGGTGATGGTAAATGACAAGCCGAGCTGTTATTATTATAAGGATCATATTCTAACATGTTTCGACGTTTTGTCTCGAGAACTTTCAACATACTTTAAACAATAAAATAGTGCAAGTTACTGAGTCCCTCAAAGGTGTTTTCATGATTCAAGTGATACTTTGAGCAAGGATTCCAGGTTAATCATCTCCGAGGCCTTTGACACTACTTCCTCTGCAGGCCCACGGCATTTACGAATAACGAGACTGCCGTGTTCTTCAGCTGCCCAACAAAAGACACCTTCGACGCGGTTGATATTGCACACGTGGTGGTTCTATGATGAGAGGATATATCAGGAAGGTTTAAGGAGGCTTCTAAACCTCCCTATTTTCATTACTTCCTATTCCCAAGATCCTCTCTCTCTCTCTCTCTCTCTCTCTCTCTCTCTCTCTCTCTCTCTCTCTCTCCTCTCTCTCTCTCTCTCTCTCTCTCTCTCTCTCTATGAGTAGCGCACGTCCGAGAGAGAGAGAGAGAGAGAGAGAGAGGAGAGGAGAGAGAGAGAGAGGAGAGGAGAGAGAGAGAGGGAGAGAGAGAGAGAGAGAGAGAAACTCGTGCCACTTATTATTACTATTATCTTCGTATTTACAAATTCAAACAGGCAACAGTTAATTGGGGCAATCGAAGTTCCGATGATGTTTTTCCTCTAGTTCATGTTATTCTAATGGACCTTGGTCTTTGACCTGCTGTTCATGAAGATAATAAATAGTAACAAAATTTCCGGCATATCCACTTGCCTATATTATTTTGTGTCATACACCTAATATAGCAACATTCTCTCTCTCTCTCTCTCTCTCTCTCCTCTCTCTCTCTCTCTCTCTCTCTCAGTAAAGTGTCTGTACACTAACCATTTGCATTATATAATAAAAGTAACAGCATCAGCAGCACCAATAGTAGAGTAGCAGTAGGTATAGTAGTAGTAGTAGTAGTAGTAGTAGTAGTAGTAGTAGTAGTAGTAGTAGTAGTAGTAGTTGTTTGTTGTTATTGTTATTGTTGCTTTAGGCAGTAGACTACTCGTCCTGCTATCCTTTTCCTCCTACCAAGTCAAGCTGTAAATATATATATATATATAAAAAAAAAAACACGGGATGGCAAACTGAAGAAATTTAACAACAAACATAAGTAAGAAAGGCAGACCCACCACCTGGCTGGCTCAGGTAAATCCCACCACCACCATCACTACCTCACCTGTACTAATTCCCTACCCACTGCCCTACAAACACCTGGTTGGCACTAAAGTTCTATTTACCTGTGACCCTGGACGTGCGTAGGCTGCCACATCTTGCCTTGCACAGAAAAAAAATATGACACCACTACAAATCACTTGGAAATTATCTGTCGAATTCAGTCCACCGCCTGGCACCACTCCACCCTCCGGCGGCTATTGCCAGACTGAAAACGGCAAACCTGAGAGCTCACCCCTTCTCCTACACATCGCTAAATGCCAAACACCGCCATTCACATTACTTCCAAACTTTCTCTCATGTAATATTTTCTCAATTCCACACTACACTTATTTAGTTCATTAGCACCATTTTTTTTCTCATACTCTCATACGTGGATTTATTATAAGTAGTTTACAGTAACTTTACAACTAAGCAATGAATGGGTACGATAAAGATATATATATACCTCGTTAACAAATGCCTCCCTTTTCGAACAAATCGGCTTTCGAACAAAATTTTTAACTCATTATTCCTTCGGTTGCGGTACCATAATTCGGTTCTCAAACAAAATTACTTGATTTAAAATATCAAAACACATAGCAAAAAGCTCCCGTTTATTACTATAATATATATATATATATATATATATATATATATATATATATATATATATTATATATATATAATATATATATATATATATATATATATATATATATATGCTTATCTAAAGTTCTTGAATCTATCCTCAACAGGAAGATTCTTAAACATCTATCACTTCACAACCTTCTATCTGATCGTCAGTATGGGTTCCGTCAAGGCCGCTCTACTGGTGATCTTCTGGCTTTCCTTACTGAGTCTTGGTCATCCTCTTTTAGAGATTTTGGTGAAACTTTTGCTGTTGCCTTGGACATATCAAAAGCCTTTGATAGAGTCCTGGCACAAAGCTTTGATTTCCAAACTACCCTCTTACGGTTTCTATCCTTCTCTCTGTAACTTCATCTCAAGTTTCCTTTCTGACCGTTCTATTGCTGCTGTGGTAGACGGTCACTGTTCTTCTCCTAAATCTATTAACAGTGGTGTTCCTCAGGGTTCTGTCCTTTCACCCCACTCTCTTCTTATTATTCATTAATGATCTTCTAAACCAAACTTCTTGTCCTATCCACTCCTACGCTGATGATACCACCCTGCACTTTTCCACGTCTTTTCATAGACGTCCAACCCTTCAGGAGGTAAACATATCACGCAGGGAAGCCACAGAACGCCTGACTTCTGATCTTTCTAAAATTTCTGATTGGGGCAGAGCAAACTTGGTATTGTTCAATGCCTCAAAAACTCAATTCCTCCATCTATCAACTCGACACAACCTTCCAGACAACTATCCCCTCTTCTTCAATGACACTCAGCTGTCCCCCTCTTCTACACTGAACATCCTCGGTCTGTCCTTTACTTATAATCTGAACTGGAAACTTCACATCTCATCTCTAGCTAAAACAGCTTCTATGAAGTTAGGGGTTCTGAGACGTCTCCACCAGTTTTTCTCACCCCCCCAGCTGCTAACTCTGTACAAGGGCCTTATCCGTCCATGTATGGAGTATGCTTCACATGTCTGGGGGGGGGTTCCACTCATACTGCTCTTCTAGACAGGGTAGAATCAAAAGCTTTTCGTCTCATCAACTCCTCTCCTCTAACTGACTGTCTTCAGCCTCTCTCTCACCGCCGCAATGTTGCATATCTAGCTGTCTTCTACCGCTATTTTCATGCTAACTGCTCTTTTGATCTTGCTAACTGCATGCCTCCCCTTATTCCGCGGCGTCGCTGCACAAGACTTTCTTCTTTCTCTCACCCCTATTCTGTCCACCTCTCTAACGCAAGAGTTAACCCAGTATTCTCAATCATTCATCCCTTTCTCTGGTAAACTCTGGAACTCCCTGCCTACTTCTGTATTTCCACCTTCCTATGACTTGAATTCCTTCAAGAGGGAGGTTTCAAGACACTTATCCACCAATTTTTGACCACTGCTTTGACCCCTTTATGGGACTGGCATTTTAGTGGGCATTTTTTTTTTTATTAGATTTTTGTTGCCCTTGGCCAGTATCCTTCCTACATAAAAAAAAAAAAAAAATATATATATATATAGAGAGAGAGAGAGAGAGAGAGAGAGAAGAGAGAGAGAGAGAGAGAGAGAGAGAGAGAGATGTGTGTGTGTGTGTGTGTGTGTGTGTGTGTGTGTGTGTGTGTGTGTATATATATATATATATATATATATATATATATATATATATATATATATATATATATATATATATATATATATATATATATATATATATATATATATATCAAGAATGATGAACTTTTTGCTACCACTGTTTTAGATGAGATAATGACTACTTGTATCAAAGATGTTTGCCACCATTTAATGTAGTTGTGTGCGCCACCACTGTTTCTGAGTTGATTAGTCAACTCTGTTGTTCTGGAGCTGATGATTGATGATGCTTGTTATTTCCCCAGTCGATGAAGATGCTTGGAGTGTTTGGTAGCGGAGTGAGACAATGCTTCTGGTAGCTTGGAGGTTGTGGGGAATTAGCTTGTTATATAATGTGCGAATAAAAGACACGATGGCGAGAGTTCTTGAGTTAATGATGTGTAACTGATTTGTACACACTGGATTCGAGACGGTTGTAATGAGAGATTGTACTCTCTCTCTCTCTCTCTCCCTCTCTCTCTCCTCTCTCTCTCTCTCTCTCTCTCTCTGAAATTATATGATTTATAACTGAGCAGCGTCTCTCATGGCTGACAGTGATGGAGCGGAACTGAGTGGGAGAACAAGACTGACTGCTCGTGATTGGGTGACTGATTGTGTCTCTGACTGGGACTGAACTGGAACTGATCTCTTGATACTACATGCAGGCTGTACTTATCTGAGGTAAGAACTGGAGGTGGGTGTGAAATTCCCTTGAGAGGTGGACGAAGGACTGGCTGGCCATGATACACGTGGTACTACTGTACCACGGCGGCTCCGATATATATATATATATATATATATATATATATATATATATATATATATATATATATATATATATATATATATATATATATATATATATATATATATATATATATATATATATATATATATGTTGTAGTAGGACGGCTTGTGGTAGGACTTGACACACGTAAAGGGAGAAGATTTTGGTGCTGTTATCACTCACTACTCTTGTTTACCTGCTGCATTCCTATCTTAAAATATTCCACAATGAAGCATTTTGTCAATAAAACTCCATAACGATGTTGATAATGCGTAAAATACATAATATGGTGGTAGGACTTGACACTTGCACAGGGAGAAGAGTTATCACTCACTGCTCTTGTTTACTTGCCACATTCCAATTCTAACATATCCACATACAGTGAAGCAATAGTGATTTGTTAATAAAACCTCAAATAGTTGATAATACGTAAAAATGTATAAAATACTTGGGTGATGTTTTGATCCTGAAGCCTCGATATGGTGCGCATGCGTAGTGGCGTCAACCGGGAGAAATTTGAATTTCATCTCGGGAAGATTTGAGCACAAACACTGTTGTGTTTGAAGCTACAGCGGGAGGTGGGACTTGATGCAGTACGATATCTGCCGGGAGCAATATCCCACGCTTGTGCAGATCCTTTTTTTGTTTCCAGATTTTACAAAAAAAAACATTCCGTGTTTGACGCTACACCGGTGACAGTGGTGAACAAGATCCAGTCAGACATGCCCCGCATATTGAAAACTGAGTGAGGCAATATTTCTTTGGAGAAAGATAAGTGGACAATACAAGTGGGGAGGTGAGTTTCTTTCATAGTTTGAGTTGTTCAAGAGACTCTCTCTCTCTCTCTCTCTCTCTCTCTCTCTCTCTCTCTCTCTCTCTCTCTCTCTCTCTCTCTGGTTCAGTCCCTTTGTAAGATAAAGAAAAAAGAAAAAATAAGAATAATTGGGCGAAAAATGTTAGATATTTTTATTTTTGTCACCCTTAGAGAGAGAGAGAGAGAGAGAGAGAGAGAGAGAGAGAGAGAGAGAGAGAGAGATGCTTCCATCCGTCTGAGTGTATGTGTGTGTGTGTGTGTGTGTGTTCCGGTGGAGATTCGTTGTTCACAAACGTATGTCATTTATAGTTATACAGACCTTGTGAACACCACTATTATCAAAGGCCAGAGACGATTTGCTGGGTTCTCAAAAGTACTTCTGTTCATGATATACAAATCGTTAATCTGTCAGTAGAATCATATAAAAATACCCATTAAAACCACTAGAGCTTCAATTAAAGATTTTTAAAGTAGTAGAGGTGCAGCCTAATTATCATTAGCATCATCTGAAAGCGATACTGAAGCGATATATATATATATATATATATATATATATATATATATATATATATATATATATATATATATATATATATATATATATATATATATATATATATATATATATATATATATATATATATATATATATATATATATATATATATATATATATATATATATATATATATATATATATATATATATATATATATATATATATATATATATATATATATATATATATATATATATATATATATATATATATATATATATATATATATATATATATATACGAGTATATATATATATACATATCTTGCTTCCTAGGTTTTCTTTTTTCTTTTCTTCTTTATTTTTAATGTAATTCTATATTTATAATCATTTCGTCATTTCGAAAAAAAAACATGAAATGGACGTTTTTTTTTATTTATTTATTTATTTAATTTTTTTTTTATGCTTCTGCCTTACGTGTAATAAATTCACGTAATGTCGTCTGCTGGTCAGCTGGGAATATGTATTATCTTGTCTTTCCATCCACATACTCGCCTGTGTTAACCATACCTACCTTCGTTTACTATTTTTATGCTACCGTTCTTACCTATTATTACCTGGGCGACGCATGACGTGTCCTGCGTCTGTCTTCTCTCTCTCTCTCTCTCTCTCTCTCTCTCTCTCTCTCTCTCTCTCTCTCTCTCTCTCTCTCTCTCTCTCAAAATGCCTTCGGTTTGTTTCTTGGTCCGCTATGTTCTCTTCCGATCTTTCTGTTACTCGTGTATGACACAGGTATCTCCATCCTCACATGGATATTTAGCTCCTTTCAGATCAATTCCCATATCTACTCACTTCAAATTAACCCATCTCAGATCAGTTTCTTCCAAATGAGAGAGAGAGAGAGAGAGAGAGAGAGAGAGAGAGAGAGAGAGAGGACTCCTGGCACATATAAATGAAATCTCTCTTGCATCATTATATCATTCTAGCAGACAATTGCACCATTTCGTTAGCATAAAATGTCACAAAACATTGTTAACTAAAACGAGAATCATGAGAAAAGTATATAAATAGGTATGAGAAGAAGGCATGAAGTCTGTCATGCATTGTTCTGGACACAGAGCTCCAGTACAACAAAATATGTTTCAGCACAGTAGTGTTTTTTTTTTTTTCTTCTGGTAAATCAACCATGATTCATTACTGAGCCTTTACCAAAGAAAGTGCAGACATTACTTATGACAATTTGAAGAAATACTACGAGACGACACGATACGTATAGTATCACGTCAGCAGGGAAATAGCACTATACGTATCTATAAAATTACGTAATAAAAGCAGCTACGTTTTCACTGCGTATAAAGGTCAGCTTCCGTCTACAGTCTCCTCACTCTGGGCGAGACGCTATCAGTTCAGGGTTATTAATTTTGTTTCTGTGGTGTTGCCAGAAAAAAAAAAGAAAATGGTTACCCTTCGTTTAGCAGAACCATCTAAGCGCAAACATCTTGGAAGACTTCCACCACGGGTAAAGTGTTTTCAGTGTGATATAATACCACGCACCATGTGTGTGTATGTGTGTGTGTGTGTGTGTGCAGTACTACTAGTCCGTACTTGACTCCGTTAGTGCGAGATAATAGTGACGTCGGTAAGGATCGCAGTAATCATTATGAACGCTACATTAATTGTTATAGCAACCAGAACTAACATTGCAATTATTACATCGTACAGCAGAGCGCATTACCATGTGTCAGGAGGATGTGGAACACAACATACGTAGTGATGTAGAATAAAGTAGTGCTGTGCTCAGGTCGGAATGGATAAATTTTAGCTTCCTGTGATTGTCCGTTGTCGCTTTGTCTGCCACACATCGAAGTTAGACTTACGCTATTGTTTACTGAATTAACAGATGAAGGGCGGGGAAACAATGCAGGAGCTCTTGGCTGACATGAACACCATTATGTCTAAGAAACGGCCAACTAGAACCCAGCTTCCCCAATCCATGTCATCGGCAATGGAGACGATGATCGAGGCTGCCCGCCAGAACGCCACAGCTGCCAAGGGGTAACTTGCTGTTGATAATCCTCTTATCTCCTGCTTGCCCCCCCTTCTCTCTCTCTCTCTCTCTCTCTCTCTCTCTCTCTCTCTCTCTCTCTCTCTCTCTCTCTCTCTCTCTCTCTCTCTCTCTCTCTTTTCTTGAAAATAAAAGGATAGCTTACTGTTAAGAAAAAAAAATGCTGAAAATAAGGTCCTGGAGAATGAAACTCCACAATGAAAAGGCTAGTTAGATTTGACAATTAGTAAATGCTTTAGATATTTGTCTATTAGAAGATTGGCAGCAATAAGGGTCCACTTCAGGATATTATGTAAAACTATACAAGTTGCATGCCTTACATTTGCAAACTAAGCTTAAGAAACAAAAACTGATTTTGTTGATAAATGGTTATTTGTCTTATTAATTTAAACCACAATATAATTTTATAACATAAGTATTTTTGTTTCCAAATTGGAGGGATGTGATTTTCCAAATGGTTGCTTTTCATTACACCTGGGAAAGATTTTGATGTTATAGGAATAACACATTCTAAGTGAAACTTCAGTTTTTGAAATGATTCAAGACACTTCTTTCCTTTTAAACTTTTGTTTTCACAAACTTGATCATCAACCTATTTTCATTTCATCTGGATTAATAGATAATAGAAATCAACAATGAACTAAGAGAATACTCAATAAATTATGTCTTGCATACATGCAGTGACAAGAGGCAGGTGCTTAACTAATATATTTCATTAGGTATAACTTAATAAGTAGAAACAATATCAAATTACCTAATGGAAAATTTTATTAAATTACCTATCTACTACTCTGATGCCTTCTTCCCTCTGGGAGTGCCCCCCAAGTGGCTGGCCACAACAGAAGACTCCACCTTTCCCTTCTTGTTCATTCAAGTATTTGACTTTATTTAACATCTCTTTTCATGCATGTATTTCTTTACATCTTTATTAAATCAAGGTAAAAATATGGATCAAGATGCCTTCCTTTTATGTTTTGTGCATTTAGAATTGCTGCACTGTACTTTGCATATTGCAGAATTTGTAACATTTTTGAGTTGATATTAATTGAATCATGCTGGGATGACAGAAATATTAAGCAAAAATTAAGTTGTGTCTGCTTTCTTCCATTTTCTGTATTTATTAATCAATGGTATGCTGAAAAATTATTATTGCTACATTTTCAGATTGAGTGATTTTGCAAAACTGAAGGTTGATGAGAAATTATTGAAGGTATCCAGTTCAAATGTTCCTAAAGACATCCTTCCTGAGGGCTATGAAGGTGTCATTCATGATATAAAGGTCAGCGGGCATCATGCTGATGACAAGATCTACAGTAACAACTCAGACATTCGACAGAAGGTGAGTTGGAGATTAGGCTTGGGAATATTAATGCACTTTGTCACCATTGTTATCCTCTGATTTCATTGGAGGACTAAAAAGCCCCATAATCTTCTTTACTTGTCCCTGTCTATTCTAGGCCATCCCCGCATTAGGTACTTACTATATTGTATTTCATTGTTTTCTTTGTCTGCCTTGCCTTCATTTCTGATAACTTTAAAAAGTAACCTGTAGTTTTTAGTTTGGCTTATATTTTTTAATAATAATTCTCTCTCTCTCTCTCTCTCTCTCTCTCTCTCTCTCTCTCTCTCTCTCTCTCTCTCTCTCTCTCTCTCTCTCTCTCTCTCTCTCTCTCTCTCTCTCTCTCTCTCTCTCTCTCTCTCTCTCTCTCTCTCTCTCTCTCTTGTGATGGAGTTGTTGGGGTTCACTACCGTTTGATCACAATTTAGGGGACCGGCCCCATTTGTTGGGTTACGGGTTGAGGTAGACTCCAGGGTAAAGTGGTATGTTCCTTGAGGTCATGACAGTTTGCAGGCATTTATTGTATATAATCAAACAAAGTGAAAGTGCAGTATATAGACAAGTATATTGTCATGTCCACATACCTATTTCTAAAGTAAGGCTGTATTATTTCTTTAGAAAAGGTTTCTTTCTTTTAACTTCTTATTACTTAAGTATTCATGTTTCATTTGACTTTTCTTTGTCAGTTATATTGATGAAAGATATGAAATTTAAAAAACCCACCTTGTATGTTTGGACAGATCCCACGAGGCACAACCTTGTTGGACCTGAAGAAAGGTAGTGGAGAAGAGACCATTCAAGATGTTTTGATTTATGCAAATCGAAAGTTCACAGGAGACATTGGTGATGAAGATGACATTCAGCAACCAGAAAGCAATGAATGGAAAAAGTATTTTCTCAAGGATCAAGAGAAGGCCAAACAGGTTGTCTGCATGAAAAAGATCAATGGGGAAGCAGCACACTTCAGTGCAAGGTAGGCTTTTATTTCCTCCCTCTCTGTCTCTTTTTCTTTTTCCTCCATTACTTGGTTTATGAATGCCAGAGCTGGAATATTTGCCCCATACTCAGATTCATATCCCATGCTGGGTGGAGTCAGTTTGTGCCCTTTCCCACTGCAGCTCCTCACCAGAACATCCTGAGCTAGCTTAGTATGGTACCTGGGTTAACCCTCTTTAAAAAATAGAAGTCCTGCAGTGAATTCATATTTGCTGATGATGATAACTACAGAAGATGGATGTTTATGGAGCAAGGAAAACTGGCTGTACATGATAGGGATGAATAGAGTGCTGTTGTGGATAAATGAATGGACAGTCTCAAGCACCTTGATAGGTGGTTGTCTTGTAATTGGTCAGTTGATCTAAACAGGTCAGGTTGGGAAAGACAGTGGATCTCATGATGCAGTAGTTGTAAAGCAGCTTTGCTGTTGGACCCTGAATATGGTGCACAACTGACTTTCATGCATTATGAGTGATGAAAATCAGTCCTCCTCTTGAGGCCTAAATGCTGAGGTGTCAGTGAATGCTTATGAATGTGGTTGTGAATGTAAATGTATATCTGTAGACAGGTAATTTTGGCTACTTGCTTTTAAGAGAAAGTTGTGCTGGAATGTAGGTTGATAGCACTGCAGCCACACCTGCAAAGAAAGATTGAAAAGTGAAACTGCCAAGGAAAAAAAATAACTTTGGACTGCAGCACACTTTCATTTCATAAAAAGACCCTAATGGATATCACTATGGATACAATTTTTGTCCATACCAG
This sequence comes from Scylla paramamosain, assembly GCF_035594125.1. Lineage (NCBI taxonomy): Eukaryota > Metazoa > Arthropoda > Malacostraca > Decapoda > Portunidae > Scylla > Scylla paramamosain. The sequence continues at coordinate 137,813 of NC_087153.1, read as the reverse complement.
GATAGATCACATTTTCATTAGATATGTAGCTATTAAGATAAGGCTGCCTTGTAAACAAAATTTCTGCCTATGGATAATGTAGAATTAAGCATTGTTTCTTCTTTTCTAGAGAGATAGATGGAAAGTTTTACATCATAACTGGGAGCAAGAATGTTCACATGATTATCAAAGAGAAGGAGGACATTGATAAATATACTGGGGACCGGTTCACTGTTGCCAAGGTAAGATTTTTTTTTTTTTTTTTTTTTTTTTTTTTTTTTTTTGTGGTAAAAATCCATATATCTGCTTATCCCTTTCAGTTTTCACAAATTAAGATGTTTTGAGTCTTTCAAAGAACCTTTTTGTTATTTATATATTTCAGGTTTTAAGTGCAAAGTTGTTGGCTTTGATAGTAAATAAATCTTCTTCCTGACAGGTTGTGGCTAGATGTGTATGGGATACTCTTCATGCGCTAGAAGAGAAACATTTTATGTTTTTGCTGAAATTCCTTGACCTCACCAAATGCACAGCCATTTGTGAGCTTCTTCAGCCTGAGAACCAGCATATAATGAACCTCAGCAATCTGGAAAGACCACTTCTCTATGTGATAGGCTTCACACCCCCAGCTGGTGATGAAAGCTGGAGAAGTCTTATTGCTCTTCCTCCCCACCACACCCTAGATCTTCTCTCGGGCCTTGGCCTCACCGTCCCAGGCTACACAGTCATCCCAGTAGAGGATGTGCAGAGATATAGAGAAGAGGTTTGTCTCAATTACTTACTTCTGGTCTAATTATAAGGATTTTAGAATTTGTATCAGCTACCTAACTTTATGGAAATACTGGGCTAGTATATAGATAAATAACTTGTTCATGTTTTACTTGAGTTCTTTCATTATAGCTGTTGATTTCTTCCTGCAGTTGTCACTTTATACAAAGTCATTCTAAATAGCATGATGAAAAAAGCTTTCTATGCAGGTAACAAAGACTGTAGATGGGAATAAAGAGAATATTTAAAGTAGCATTCAGCTTTCTGTGTTTTTCTGAAGGCAGCAAAGATTGCAGGAAAGGGTTTGATGTACATAAGGTAGTTTATTCACTCTAACACATTTTTACCCAAACAGATCCGGAATGGGAAACATGGTTACCATGAAGAAGGAGAAGTACTCTATTTCCTTAGTGAGGATGAAGAGACGATTGGGCTAGTTAAAGCCAAGACTGTGTGGTATATAATGCTGCGAGCACTGAGGGAGAAAGTGGTGTATAGCTTCCACACTTCTCGTCGGCGACAGCAGCAGAACATAGATGAATGCATCAGCTCTTGCCACAAGAGATTTGATGAGATACAGAATTGGCTATTGTTCTCCAGCACTTTTTTGAAGAAGTGGAAGGTAGGAAAGGGTGCTTTCATTATTTTGATCTTGAAAGACCAAAACTGTCTACTGCACAGTAATTTTATTTCAGTCACGGATAAGATTTTATACTGTTATATGTATCTTTAAAATGATGTTATCCTTGGAAGTTCCTCGCAATTAAGTAACAACAAAAAGTCTTATGAAGTTAGATAAATTAATTGCTCATTTGAAAAAAAAGTCAGACAAATTTTTTTTTTTTTTTATTGTATTTCACAATGACCATGAAGCAATATTCTAAAGCTGTTACTTTGTTATATGATTGTTAGGAGTCCTCTACTGTCTTATGAAGAACTAATCTTACCTTTTCATATTCTGACATGGAAAGATCTGTGATGGTACTTATGTTTTGTCATGCTGTTGTGTCAATATTAAGAAATGAAGGTACTACTGAAATACCTTCACAAGCCTGACACAGTTGATATTCATCCTGAACTTGGAATGTGCAAGCAGTTGATCATAGCTTTATTTTTATTTTCAGACACTTGCAAAATTCTTCATTTTGTGGATGGCAGAAGAAGTTCAAAAGGGGGAAGTGGCAGCAGAGAATATTCGTCCACAGTATCCAATAATGTGGGAAAAGTTTCTTAAGGTGGAAAGCCAGACAGACCAAGTGGACCTGCAGTACCAAGATATGCATAAGGCAGATAATTGAAACTTAACCACTTTGCTCTCTCTCTCTCTGTGTGTGTGTGTGTGTGTGTGTGTGTGTGTGTGTATATATATATATATATATATATATATATATATATATATATATATATATATATATATATATATATATATATATATATATATATATATATATATGTATATATATATATATATGTGTGTGTGTGTGTGTGTGTGTGTGTGTGTGTGTGTGTATATATATATATATATATATATATATATATATATATATATATATATATATATATATATATATATATATATATATATATATATATATATATATATATATATATATATATATATATATATATATATATATATATATATATATATATATATATATATATATATATATATATATATATATATATATATATATATATATATATATATATATATATATATATGAGGGAAAGGAATGAACCAGGGAGGAGAGGGGGAACTGTACCCCCTGAACTGTCTCCCCCTTCCTGGGTAGAGAGAGTGAGAGAATGTAGGGAGAAGGGTAATAGGGCAAGGAATGAACAAGGGAAGGGGAGAACTGTATCCCCACTTATAGTCTTCCCTCCTGGATGGAGGGGGTATAGGATAAAGAGAAGGATAGGAGGATATGGAAGATAAGGGAAAGACCATATAGGGGAAACTGATGTAAGGCTCTGCCAATGAGACTTCCTCATTCTGGATAGATGGTGGAGCATGGAGTAACAGGTGGGAACAGGGAGGGTGAGAGGAGCAGTGGAACCTCAGACATAATATGGAGTCTTTCAAGACATGATACGTGATCCCTCAACAAGAACCAAAATAGAATCCAACCATGATGCCTATTTAGGCATCATTGTTTTCCATTGGTGCTTCATGACACCTATGTAGGCCTCATCGTATTGAAGGGGTTAAACATCCAGCTAAAATGTACATATTATTTAATTGTCTCGTCGACCTCTGGGATGGTGGGGGGAGGTGCCACACATCTGGCATGACCCATTTGCATGTAGACCCAGTTAGGGTGTGTCGTACTCCATAGGAAGTACCTGGCATCTACTGTGGTCTAAGGGATAAACCAAAGTATGTTCTCAGGCTTTGTTGTGGAAGTATGTGGCCACTGTGCTATACCTAAACTTCTGGTTTAGAGTAGGGTTGTTCACAAAACTTTCCCTTTCCATCAGTGTGTGTGTGTGTGTGTGTGTGTGTGTGTGTGTGTGTGTGATTTAAGCCATGATGTGTATTGTATTAATTTGATCAATATCATCATTCTAATAATTTTCTTCCTCATCATAGTCATCATCATCATTATTTTTAAACATTTCTACATACATATAATATGTTAAATGGCATGCAAATGCTGACAGTGACTGAGGATTTTGTTTTTTTTATTACACTAACTGTATGTGTGTTTGCCTTCACCAAAGAGAACACTGTGGAATGTATAATAAAAAAGTACTGCCAATTTCAGTGCTAGTTTTATTGATGCAAAAAGAGGACGGTCAAAATTTATCAAAAATCATGTAGGCCTGGTGATTATCTTAATCTGAATTATGAATGTAGCAGCTTTGTGCTATCTTGAGTGTCCCGCCAAGGAGTTCAACTTTTGTTGACAGTCTCTTACTCTAAATTCATCCTGTCTTCAAATGAATTTTCACTGTTTCCATTACGCTTTAAATGAGAACATTAGTGGCAGTAATGAAGATCTCAAAATGGGAATCATCCCATGGCCTCTGAAGATGAGGCTTGTCTACGTGTTACTAAAACCAAGAATTATCACAGAGGGAACTGAGCTGATATTTGAAACAAGAAAAAAGTGCATTTTGTAACAGGTGCCTCACCTTGCTGCTATTTCCTGGAAAGTCCAACTGAGTGCTGCCTTCTTTAAAAAAAAGAAATAATAATTGATAATACCGTTGCAGAAAGGCAATATATATATATATATATATATATATATATATATATATATATATATATATATATATATATATATATATATATATATATATATATATATGTGTGTGTGTGTGTGTGTGTGTGTGTGTGTGTGTTTACCTAGTTGTACTTACCTAGTTATGGTTTACGGGAGGGAAGTAATGTGTGTGTGTGTGTGTGTGTGTGTGTGTGTGTGTGTGTGTGTTAATCTACGCTGGCCACTGGAATTATTAAACCAGCATAATTCAAATCCTGTTTTGGTATTAAGTAAACAAGTATCACATCTGATGTCCATGTGTTTATGTTCTATTTCTGTTCCGTTTTCCTTATAAATGTATTTATTCTTATATATATATATATATATATATATATATATATATATATATATATATATATATATATATATATATATATATATATATATATATATATATATATATATATATATATATATATATATATATATATATATATATATATATATATATATATATATATATATATGTATATATATATATTGGCCGAGTTTACCCTGTAAAGGAACGTTTTTTTTTTTTTTTTTTTTTTTTTAGTGTCCCCCGTGTTTCGTTTTCTCTATGAACGTATCTTTATTCTTAGTTATAAGTTAGAATTAGGCTTATTTACTCATTTTATATTATGTAGTATTATTCTCTTCATATTTCCTTCATAATTCCTTTTTCCCTCCCTTGTATGTTTTCCTGTTACTGTATGTAGAGAAATTTAAAGTTACCTTTTGATTTGCACTCGCTCCCTTTTGTGGTTAAATTTGCTTTTGCTATTTTCACATTGGCATTTCACAACTGTGTTAGGACAGGACAGCTATATAGGTACGTGAGTCATCATAGTGACACTTACCCACTGTCGTATGCTTACAGGCAGTTACGTAGTGAGTGTTACTCCAGTGTTGGGATTATCTGGATCTTTGTTAATGCCGTACCCTCACTGCGCGGGGATCGTTATTTCTCTTGTATTCAACTTAGGGCTACTAGTTAGTGCTGAGCTCCTCTGCTCCTCCTTAAATTAACATATCAGATTTTCAGTATTGTTCATGTCCCTCAAGAAATTAGGGTAATCCGGATCTTGTGTCAAAGCTGTAACTCTCCATTTCCTCTTTCAAGTCTCATAGTGACTACTCGTGAGTCTTTTGCTTGAGTATAACTTGGGAAATTTTTCAGGATTGTCTGAGGTATCACCGCCAAACTCTTTTGCTTAAGCTAATCACTCACCTCATTATCTCTCTCTTTCCATCACTATATTTTCTGCTAGTCTTAATATAGATGAATTTTGTGAAAATCTTTCCTATGCTAAGTTGAAGGGTCAGAATCTTAAGAAGGATGACTGGAAGGCCATAGCCAAACACTTTAGAGAGATCCAATGATCATGGGGCTATTGATGTTGTCTAGCAATATTTTCGAAAATTCTGAATGAACCATCTATGTCTGAATCATCAAAAGTCGGTACCAATGAAGAAACACTAGTTGGATTAAAGGCAGTCATTTTCTTTTGTCTGAATTGTGAATTATTTCGTGCCTCTATTTATCTTATTTGCAACTCCTTTAATTTGACTTCTTGCTCTAATCGCAACAGACTGTCTGTTCTAATTGCATCTGTTGCATTTTTAATTGGTAATCAAATTTCAGCTTTTCCAGTTTCAAGGGATCCACAGTACTTTCTATGGGAGGGGATTGATCACCGAGAGGTTTGTTCACATAAGAAAGTTCACCCTGAGCTAAGCTCATTGGGTCAGCCAAGGCTACATCAACAATACCTTGGTTCACTAGCTCTTTTATCACCACTTTTTTTTTTATTACCTCTATAGTCATATGATATGAGATTTGGATCATCATCCAAAGGTTGTCGTGTCATTGACGCTCCTTTATCTGTGACATCCATTGCTCAGTTTGTGGATTTTACTGAGTGGGCAGCGCGGTAGCTTCACCCATAAGGTCTGATTCCTCCAAGCGAGCAGCGCAGCAGCTTCACCCATGTTGTTTATTTGATTCCTCCTAGCAGGCAGCGCGGCAGCTTCACCCACGTTGTTTGTTTCTTCCAAGCGGGCAGCACGGCAGCTTCACCCATATAATCCGTTTGATTCCTGCAAGCGGGCAGCGCAGCAGCTTCACTTGTGTTTGATTCCTCCAAGCGGGCAGCGCGGCAGCTTTACCCGTCTTGCTTGTTAATTCCTCCTAGCGGGCAGCGCGGCAGCTTCACCCATGTTGTAGCACGAGAACAAGCTGTGTTGAACCAAGGTTTAGAAGGTTTAGGACGAGAAAAAGAGTAAGGAATGTACGCCTCCATGCCAGACACTATCACCTCTGTTATGCGCTCAGCACACAAAGACGGGTCTCTGACACGGAGGAGGCAGTAGACACCTGCCGAAACGATAATTACTCCCAGTGAGGTCTAAAGCACTGTTCAGGGGGTGCTGTGAACTTATCATTAAACCCAGCTGTGACCTCACTGAACGTTTCCCTTTGTGTCTCACAACACAAGGGGGTAGTCACAGCCTGCCCTCTAAAGACAACTCTCTTCCTCTACACAAAACTACAAGCACCTAATAACACACACACCCTTCACTCCAAAAATTTTAAAATCATGGCGACTCCTACACCAGCCTCGGAGTCCCCATCTGGGGAGGGGACCATAAATGTCCCCAGGTCGGACTGCCTTTCCGTCGACGACCCTAAGTGTCTTGACACCCCCCTCAACTTTTTCTTCATTAACTTCTGCAACATTCGCGGTCTAAGATCTAATTTTCAATCTGTAGAACACCACCTCTCCTCTTCTAAACCTCATCTTCTTTTCCTCACTGAAACTCAGGTGTCTGAGGCAACTGACAGTAGCCCCTTTTCTGTTCCCTCCTACTTTCTCTATCCTCATTTTCGATCCAAAGCTGGATGCTGCGTTTATGTGCGCAATGACTTAACCTGCTCTCGTGCCCACGCTCTTGAATCTTCCGAGTTTTCCACCATCTGGCTACGACTACAGAGTCATTCTCATACTAAATTTATCTGTGCTGTATACCTCTCTCCTAACTCCTCTGACTATAAGAAATTCTTTGACTACTTAACTTCCAAAGTGGAGCACATTCTGACCCTCTTCCCTTTTGCAGAGATCTCCATTCTTGGAGACTTCAATGTTCACCACCAGCTTTGGCTTTCCTCTCCCTTCACTGACCATCCTGGTGAACTAGCCTACAACTTTGCTATCCTCCATGACCTAGAGCAATTGGTGCAACACCCTACTCGTATTCCTGACCGTCTTGGAGATACGCCCAACATTCTTGACCTTTTCCTGACCTCTAATCCTTCTGCTTATGCTGTCACCCTTTCTTCTCCGTTGGGCTCCTCCGATCACAATCTCATATCTTTATCTTGTCCTATCACTCCAATCCCTCCTCAGGATCCCCCTAAGCGAAGGTGCCTCTGGCGTTTTGCCTCTGCTAGTTGGGGGGACCTGAGGCGGTATTTTGCTGATTTTCCTTGGAATGACTACTGCTTCCGTGTCAGAGACCCGTCTTTGTGTGCTGAGCGCATAACAGAGGTGATAGTGTCTGGCATGGAGGCGTACATTCCTCACTCTTTTTCTCGTCCTAAACCTTCTAAACCTTGGTTTAACACAGCTTGTTCTCGTGCTATACATGATAGAGAGGTGGCCCACAAAAGGTACTTAAGCCTTCCTTCACCAGAATCTCATGCACTTTATATTTCTGCCCGGAACCATGCCAAGTCTGTTCTCCAACTAGCCAAAAACTCCTTCATTAACAGAAAATGTCAAAACCTTTCAAGATCTAACTCCCCTCGTGATTTCTGGCATCTAGCCAAAAATATCTCCAATAACTTTGCTTCTTCTTCTTTCCCTCCTCTACTTCAACCAGATGGCACCACTGCTATCACATCTATTTCTAAAGCTGAACTCTTTGCTCAAACCTTTGCTAAAAACTCTACCTTGGACGATTCTGGGCTTGTTCCTCCCTCTCCTCCACCCTCTGACTACTTCATGCCTCGTATTAAAATTCTTCGTAATGATGTTTTCCATGCCCTCGCTGGCCTAAACCCTCAGAAGGCTTATGGACCTGATGGGGTCCCTCCTATTGTTCTCCGAAACTGTGCCTCCGTGCTTGCACCTTGCCTAGTCAAACTCTTTCAGCTCTGTCTGTCAACATCTACCTTTCCTTCTTGCTGGAAGTTTGCCTACATTCAACCTGTTCCTAAAAAGGGTGACCGCTCTAATCCCTCAAACTACCGTCCTATTGCTTTAATTTCCTGCTTATCTAAAGTTTTTGAATCTATCCTCAACAGGAAGATTCTTAAACATCTATCACTTCACAACCTTCTATCTGATCGCCAGTATGGGTTCCGTCAAGGCCGCTCGACTGGTGATCTTCTGGCTTTCCTTACTGAGTCTTGGTCATCCTCTTTTAGAGACTTTGGTGAAACTTTTGCTGTTGCCTTGGACATATCAAAAGCCTTTGATAGAGTCTGGCACAAAGCTTTGATTTCCAAACTACCCTCCTACGGTTTCTATCCTTCTCTCTGTAACTTCATCTCAAGTTTCCTTTCTGACCGTTCTATTGCTGCTGTGGTAGACGGTCACTGTTCTTCTCCTAAATCTATTAACAGTGGTGTTCCTCAGGGTTCTGTCCTGTCACCCACTCTCTTCTTATTATTCATTAATGATCTTCTAAAACAAACTTCTTGTCCTATCCACTCCTATGCTGATGATACCACCCTGCACTTTTCTACGTCTTTTCATAGACGTCCAACCCTTCAGGAGGTAAACATATCATGCAGGGAAGCCACAGAACGCCTGACTTCTGATCTTTCTAAAATTTCTGATTGGGGCAGAGCAAACTTGGTATTGTTCAATGCCTCAAAAACTCAATTCCTCCATCTATCAACTCGACACAATCTTCCAGACAACTATCCCCTCTTCTTCAATGACACTCAACTATCCCCCTCTTCTACACTGAACATCCTCGGTCTGTCCTTTACTTATAATCTGAACTGGAAACTTCACATCTCATCTCTAGCTAAAACAGCTTCCATGAAGTTAGGTGTTCTGAGACGTCTCCGCCAGTTTTTCTCACCCCCGCAGCTGCTAACTCTGTACAAGGGCCTTATCCGTCCATGTATGGAGTATGCTTCACATGTCTGGGGGGGTTCCACTCATACTGCTGTTCTAGACAGGGTGGAATCAAAAGCTTTTCGTCTCATCAACTCCTCTCCTCTAACTGACTGTCTTCAGCCTCTCTCTCACCGCCGCAATGTTGCATCTCTAGCTGTCTTCTACCGCTATTTTCATGCTAACTGCTCTTCTGATCTTGCTAACTGCATGCCTCCCCTCCTTCCGCGGCCTCGCTGCACAAGACTTTCTTCTTTCTCTCACTCCTATTCTGTCCACCTCTCTAACGCAAGAGTTAACCAGTATTCTCAATCATTCATCCCTTTCTCTGGTAAACTCTGGAACTCCTTGCCTGCTTCTGTATTTCCACCTTCCTATGACTTGAATTCCTTCAAGAGGGAGGTTTCAAGACACTTATCCACCAATTTTTGACCACTGCTTTGACCCTTTTAGGGACTGGCATTTCAGTGGGCATTTTTTTTATTAGATTTTTGTTGCCCTTGGCCAGTATCCTTCCTACATAAAAAAAAAAAAAAAAAAAAAAAAAAGTAGTCATTCCAAGGGAAATCAGCAAAATACCTCCTCAGGTCCCCCAACTAGCAGAGGCAAGACGCCAGAGGCACCTTCTCTTAGGGGGATCCTGAGGAGGGATTGGAGCGATAGGACAAGATAAAGATATGAGATTGTGATCAGAGGAGCCCAACAGAGAAGAAGGGTGACAGCATAAGCAGAAGGATTAGAGGTCAGGAAAAGATCAAGAATATTGGGCGTATCTCCAAGACGGTCAGGAATACGAATAGGGTGTTGCACCAATTGCTCTAGGTCATGGAGGATAGCAAAGTTGTAGGCTAGTTCACCAGGATGGTCAGTGAAGGGAGAGGAAAGCCAAAGCTGGTGGTGAACATTGAAGTCTCCAAGAATGGAGATCTCTCCAAAAGGGAAGAGGGTCAGAATGTGCTCCACTTTGGAAGTTAAGTAGTCAAAGAATTTCTTATAATCATAGGAGTTAGGTGAGACGTATACAGCACAGATAAATTTAGTATGAGAGTGACTCTGTAGTCGTAGCCAGATGGTGGAAAACTCGGAAGATTCAAGAGCGTGGGCACGAGAGCAGGTTAAGTCATTGCGCACATGAACACAGCATCCAGCTCTGGATCGAAAATGAGGATAGAGATAGTAGGAGGGAACAGAAAAGGGGCTACTGTCAGTTGCCTCAGACAGCTGAGTTTCAGTGAGGAAAAGAAGATGAGGTTTAGAAGAGGAGAGGTGGTGTTCGACAGATTGAAAATTAGATCTTAGACCGCGAATGTTGCAGAAGTTAATGAAGAAAAAGTTGAGGGGGGTGTCAAGACACTTAGGATCGTCGACAGAAAGGCAGTCCGACCTGGGAACATTTACGGTCCCCTCTCCAGATAGGGACTCCGAGGTTGGTGTAGGAGTCGCCATGATGATTTTAAAATTTTTGAGTGAAGGGTGTGTGTGTTATTAGGTGCTTGTAGTTTTGTGTGGAGGAAGAGAGTTGTCTTTAGAGGGCAGGCTGTGACTGCCCCCTTGTGCTGTGAGACACAAAAGGGAAACGTTCAGTGAGGTCACAGCTGGGTTTAATGATAAGTTCACAGCACCCCCTGAACAGTGCTTTAGACCTCACTGGCAGTAATTATCGTTTCGGCAGGTGTCTACTGCCTCCTCCTATGATGATGACGAAATGCATCATAGTGCTGAATGGTGACGCTGGCCGCCCGTTGGTCATCCGTCCTGATGCTGGTCGAGAGTAGAGAGGTTGCTCGGATCCTGGAGGGAGGCACTGGAGGGAGGGGCTGGGGCCAGCGTAATAAGGTGCAGGCAGTCCACATGCAGCTTTAGGCAGGTGATCCACGGCGCCATGAGACAGTGATACATGCAAGAGGATCCAAACTTGATATCTAGTGACCGATCATGAGACAGTGCCAGGCCTGTTAAGATTCTGTTCACCAGGTGACGAGAGACAGATTTTGAAGATGTAAGGGAATGAAGGGGCGCCTGTGAGTCGCATATAATAATTCCGTTTAGGCTTCTCTGACAGAGGAGACAGCATCCAAGACGCCGTGCTGCTCACAGAATGTGGAACTGGAATGAGTCGGCAGCGGACGCCCAACCCAGTTCGCTTCTGGAGAGAGAGAGAGAGTTTGAGGAAACGAATAAATATTGTAGTTTTTATGTTTTTAATTGAGAGAAAATAAACATTAAATCATGTTGGTCTTCAATACAGTCACTTGTGTAGAGCATGGGTGATGTATTTTACGCAGTTACAGGTAGCTACTTATTTGTTAATAATTTTCGGGAGATGTCATGTTATGATAAATGTTTTTCTTCCATAATTACAGAACGGTCCAATGAAGGAAGATGAGACAAAGTATGGGATGAGATTCGTGCAATGTAATGAGCAATGGGAACAATGGGATAAGCAGTGGGCTGGGCCGAAATTACAAGCACCGAAAATATACACAATAAGATGGACCAAACGTATAGAGAATCATTGCTCCAGAATTCAGTAGATAGAGGCACAGCGCAGCTAACGATATGGTGTCGCACCAGTTAATAGCAGTAAGTATCCCGTTCCTTATAATTATGAATCCTTGATGGGCCAGCACAAGACTGTTGTTAGAAATGAAGTAAACGGTGAAAGTGATATGTTGCTGCTTTACTAGATAGCTGGCTAAGGATAAAGGTTGAATTGTGAACAAGTCAGACCATTGAACAAACTTATGTAGGACATTTACTACTACTACTACTACTACTACTACTACCACTACTACTACTACTACTACTACTACTACTACTACTACTACTACTACTACTAATAATAATAATAATAATAATAATAATAATAATGGTATTTCATCCGCGCCCGCATTCCCCCCAACCCCGCTAACCCCTCAAGCGAACTTGTGGGGTCTTTGTGGAATCGGAGATTTGGGGGTAGTGACGAAAAATAAGTGAAATATGATCGATTTGCAGTTTCAACCAATACTCCCATCCTCTTTAAGTTTCACTGTAGCCAACAAGCATAGGGGCCTAGTGGGAATGGCGGGATTTTAGTTGGGAAAGTAAAAATGAGGCATTATTGACAGCCATAAAAAAGTCTAAGGATGATAAATTACATATATCGAAAACAGGAAAATTTTAGGGTATCCTAACCAAACGTAACCAAGCTAAGCCCTTAAAGTCACTAACCTAACATTACCTAATCTAGCCTAACATTACCTAACCTAACCTAACTAAACCTAACATTACCTAACTTAAACCTCACATCACCCAACCTAACCCCCATAAGGTAAACTAATGTAATGTAACATTTTGTAACCTCCTTCATTGTCAGTCATCACTACATACCAACAGTAATTACTTAACACCCTAAGAAGAAGTTGAGAGAACTGTTGATAAACTGCCAGTTCGTATATTCACAGCCAGTACATGTCTCATCCATAACCATGGTCTAACTGATGCAGCACAGACAGTCCTGAGTTTTCCTTCCTTCTGTAAACATACATTCCTATATGTGATTAGCTGACAAATTTCTGTGTGACCTGATTCGCAGCAGGTAACCCCTCATCACCATAGATTTTAACACGTGACTCAACGTCATGTCTCTGTCGACCATGCACACCATTGATAACAAACATATGGACACACACAGTGTCCTATGAGAGACAACTGGAAGTGGATCAGAGGTAGAATTGACTTAAACCTTCAAAACTCTCACCTAAAGTTATTATTATTTTCTGACAGGGTAAAATGGGGTTGGAAATGCTCCATACAGTGAGGTGTAGACCCTGTGAAAGGCTATAGTTACATACAATGTATTGGTTGAAATTGCAATAATACCAGAAATTTCCCTTAACATTTCGAAATCTCCCTGACCTAATCTAACCCCGTGGGGGGTTGGCTGCGCCCTCGTGGGCTGCGCCCAGGAGGCCTTTATTAATATGGACCCAGACCTCACAGGGGATAGTGAGTTAACAACAGATGAGGGGGCAGGGCTTCATGCATTTATACCCTTACGACCAGACACGGACCAAATATCCTCACTCTCAACACCTCAGTTGTGTGATACAATGAGGGCCACCAGCTTCTGGGAGGTCTTGGAAGCTGTGGCTGTCACTAACTTGGGGCAATTAAATTTAAAGTGCCCAGTATTTTTGCAGTAATGACACATGGGTGGCATGCTGTAATTGGGAGTGCTGTGTTGCATGCTCCCAGTCTGTCTATGTTGTGGACTGGGTGGAAACTTGTTACCTACAGGGCTTACTTACCTAGATTTATTACTGAAGCCACTGCTATAATGTGGACTTCCTGACAAATTGGCACTGGCCGCGCCATCAGACACAAGGTCTGTGGGCCCGCTAGACGTACCGCCAATCCAACGTGGCACAGGTTGGTGTGCCAGCATATGGTCATCTGCCTATGTGGCTGCCTCTTTCAAGGTCTTAAACCTTTTCTCTCTGAGCAGCAGTACCAGTTCTTTCTTGGTCATGTTTACAAATTGCTCCATTACTATGGGCTCCTTTAACTCATGGTAGGAGGTGGCCTGCTGTCTAGCATTCCATTTTTCAAAATTCTCCTCAAGGTAGCAGGCACACTTAAGGTAGGAGTCACTGGACTTTTTCTTCCCTCCATGGAACTGTAGCCTATAAGCCTCCGGCTCGTAAGCTCTCTGGATGTTGGCCTTAAACTCCTTGTAATCCTCTAAATCCTATACTAACATCCTATCATTAACTTCTAAGGTTTTGCCTTTCAACATATTAGCCACCAAGCCAACCCATCTCTTCTAAAGCCAATCAAATTCTGAGGCCTTCTCAAATCTAGACCACTTTATTACCTTCTTTTCATCAAACTCTAGTATTAATTTTAAACTCCTCACCATCTGGCTTTCTACTGTATCCTCCTTCACTCCTCTCCTCAAGCCATGAGGTGAATTGACTTCATTTGTTGTCTTCTCCAACTCAAACATCCAGTTCTTCTCAGCTTCCTTCTTTTCTCTTTCTGCCTCAAGTATCTTCATTTCTTTCTCATACACCCCTGCCTTCTCCTTCTCCATTTCTGCCTCAAGCCTCCTGGCTTCCCTAGCCATTTCAGTTTTTAATCTCCTCTCCTTGGCATCCAATTCAAGCCTTCTTAATTCTCACTTCCTTTCTGCTTCCAGGTCATACTTCTTAGTCTCTCTAGCCTCCTTTTTGACTTCCAGTTCCATCCTCCTCATTTCCAATTTAAATCTCATCTCCTTAGACATTCCTTCTGTCTGGGAAAAACTACTCATACTGTGTGCAGGACTTACACATCCTTGAATGCCATTTGTGGGACTACATGTCTTCACACCAAATTGTGTCAGATCAACACTCTCACTTCTGGCTGAGGCAATAGACTCAGGTTGCGAGCCATCCCTGCTACCAGCCTGTCCTTCCATGGCACAAGCTGAATGCAGGCACGCAAAGAACAATGAAACAAACAAACAACTGTCTCCCCCACATGGCTACAAATCTTCCAGCGATCCTGGCAAGGTCGCCTGTTTCTATTACAACCACAGATTGCTCCCCTTCTTGCAGCTGTCTCAAATGGACTAGCTTCCCCTAAGTCACCTCCTATGTGACTGGGTACAGGGCTTAAGATGGGTTACAAGGTCCTCTTTAGACTTGTGCACCCTTTACCAGGTTACTTACACATGAGGTTGCCAGTCTGTTTCTCTCACCCATGGTCAAGGAAATAATACAACAACTAGTTCCAACAGCTGGGAAAGAATTGCCAGCCACTTTCCTTGGGAAAACAGTCTCAACAAGCAACAAACACACATAGTATAAGGATTGTAGTGTTCTACAGAATACACCCTCGCGAACAACAAGACAAAATTCTCCCATTTCCATAGAACGCTGTCTCTGCTGTGCAATATTGTATTCACTTTCCCAGGAGACAGGCCATGCCGTCTTTCACAGAAACAGCATGACCCAGGGAAGGAGAATATTGTACAACACAGCAGTGTATTATTATTCCTCTGCTTCCAAACCTTTTATGAGAGAATTGGATAACAGTAGCATTTTACTGAGCAACATACACATAGACAAACTGCCCACAAAAACAAATAGGAGGGTAATTCACCTCTCACTGCCATGCCAAGTACTCGCTCCACACTGAGACGAGGAGTCACTTTGTAGTTTATATCTAGTGCCACTCACAGGCAGGCTGATGGAGACACTTAATTTCTAAATATACATGCAGGGCTGCGCTGTAATTATGTTTACTCAAATTCCTCTTATAGCAACTTGCTCAGCTAACTGTATCCTGCCCTGTCTTCTCGGAAGTACTGCCTAGCACAATATGTCTGTCTCGTCCAAGCTACCAACTGTAACTGACTGGAAAGCATGGGAACATGAGGCAAAATGCTTTCCCACTCAGTTACTATGGGGGGTTACAAGAGAGGGAGTGGGGTGGTGACATCACACACATGCACCTGCCCACCCACTGCCTTGTCTCAGTCAGCCCTGGCTTAAATGAATAAAACACTTGCCTTCAGAAAATAATTATGACTGAACTATGGGGGGTGGATGAATACTGATTATGCCATTATCAAGGGCAATTCTTTTGCTATAAACTACTTTAGATGCAAACTGAATGAACAACTAGAAATGGGGTAAATAAAATGGGGAATACAAATGACTGCACTAACTCTATACTAACTTGCTGTGGGCTAGGCTACTTGTCAGAGACTTGTCAAATTCTCATTCCCATCCTTTCTCTCTTCTTTCTTCTCCCTTCCATCTCCCTCCTTCACACACTCATTTCTCATTCTAATTATGCCCTACATAATATATTTTTTATGACAATGTGCAGACTAAAGAAGAGAGTTGGAACAAGGTGTGATGAAGCCAGCCAGTCTTAATCATCACTTCCTCTTAATTTTAGTGTTTTGAAATATAAAATAAAATGTTTGTAAACATGCACTCAGAGTTTTCCTTATTTATAGAAGAAAATCTGGCATATTTCTAACAGTACAGTAAACTAATTGAGGCAAAGCCACTGGCATTTAAGGTA
This sequence comes from Scylla paramamosain, assembly GCF_035594125.1. Classification (NCBI taxonomy): domain Eukaryota; kingdom Metazoa; phylum Arthropoda; class Malacostraca; order Decapoda; family Portunidae; genus Scylla; species Scylla paramamosain. The sequence goes on along the minus strand of NC_087153.1, from coordinate 121,630 downwards.
AAATCAGATAAAAGCAATGATGAGTGGGTCAGGAGTGCCACAGCCTCTAACCCCTCCCCTTTCCCTACCTTCCTCTCCCCTCCCTCCATCCATCCAAATTATTATACTGCAATGTGAAAATTATGACATTTTTTCTATATATTATTGCATAGTGTATGGTAGACAATGTATGGCAGATGGCAGACAAACACCAAATTATGACAAAAATACCATAATTTTGGCAGACAGCGCAACCCTGGTTGGTGCGGTGTGCACTCCCCACCACCATCACCACCACCACCTACATCCACACCCCACACCCATACCCACACCCTCCCTCCCTCCCTTGCCACTACTGCTGCTTACCAGGATTTCTTACCAGGATGAGCTCCACTAGAAGGGAGCTCTAAATGCCAAGATGCCACAGTGTAGTAAAATATTTGTGATGATGACAAACACATACCTGATGTAAAATACTGGAATGTGTTGTAAGCATTTAGTGAAGTATCAGTAATAATACAGGTAATATTCTCCCTGCAAGCTGGACATTCTGTCTCATTTACCATCATTTATCTGGTAAATCCAGTGGATGGTCTGTAGGCCATACACGTCCATTAAATGTGGAAGTCCACTATAATGGGGTCTGATATAACGAGGGTTTGCTATACTAGCAAATATATATGCATTTTCAGTATCACCAGACATCTTTGTTCTCTAACTCTTGATGTTAACCCTTTCATCATAATATGAAACAATTAGCAGCACCATAAGAAGTGCATGAAATCTTTATAAGCATCTACAGGAAAGAAGGGGATTAAAAGGAATATATTTTGCAGTTTCTACCTTGTTTAAAGATTGAAGTTACTTTAGCATAAGTAAAGATGTCTTACAGTGATTAGTAATTAAGGAAAGATGTACCAAATAGCAGTCAAAGGGTTAAGGAATGACTGACAGTATGTATGTGTGAGAGTGGTGATGGAGGAACAACCCAAGTTCCTCAAGAATCTCCAAGTGTTGAGTTAGCAATGGTTTGAGAATAGAATTTAGCTTTAGAGACAGAGGAGATGGCAGTGATATCATCTGAATGAAATAGATTGAAAGAATGGAGATATTTGGGTTAGGTTCCAGAAGTCATGAAGAGAAATGGATCTGGTAAAATTTAGAAATTTCTCATTGATGAAGGAGTTTTGGCAAATTAGAGGAGAGAATTGCCATGATTACAGGCAGACGTTCAAGTCTTACTCTCCCATCCTACTTACTGTACCAAATTAGGATGGGTAAGTGAGACACTGGGTGTGTGTGTGTGTGTGTGGCCTTCAACCTGCGTAGTGCCGGCCTTTTTGACCATGGATCAACCTGTGGTGCCAGCCAATTTTAATCTTCATTTTTTTTTTTTTTTTTTTTTTTTTTTTCAGTGGACTGGAAAATCCTAAACAATGTAAAGATATGATTGGTAGGCTACTTGTTGTATGTGAGGGAATGAGGGTTGGCATTACATTATTCACCTCACTGAATGATCAGCAGCCTATTGCAATTTGCATGTGATGAATGTGTGGTGGCACTTTTTCCATTGTTTTTCATAGATACTATTTATAAGCATTACTGATTTACTTTAAAAGTGAAGAAGTGTGTGATATTTTCTAAAACTCCAGGCACAATCTTACACCACACTCATTAATTACATGCACATCCACAGGCTAGAGTAAGGTTTGGAGTACACACAGTGTATTTTCTGTCAGGTTCAATAAGCAAATAAACAGTTGCCATCGGAAATTCACAACTTTGGCACTGAACGCATGTGAGACATCATAAATTTATGGCATTGGCAGTGGGCGGGTTAATGAGTGTGGGCACAGAACTGATTGGCTGGCTAGCTGCTGCCTATATGATGGCTTTGTGTTGGGTCAACATATTGTACAGTTATAAATTTCAAGAGATGAAATGCTAAGTTGTCTGTGAGCCTTTGGGCAGCACAAGAGTAAGCTGAGTTAAACTAAGATTTATGAACTTTAGAATTAGAGTATGCCTCCACACCAGAGGCTATCAATTCCTCTATGTATTCTGCATAAAGAGATGAATATCTGACATTAAAGCAATATTTTATGGGCAGCTTAATGTAATTATTGAATTAGGAGTTTTGGCCACTTATCGATTACCTGTGACCTCAGATGATGTCATCATTGAATACAAGGGAGACCATTAGCTCTATTATATTTGTTACATGTACTATAGTATATGCATTTTATAGGGAATATTCATATACACAAGCATACAAATACCATTTAATTTGTATAAAACTAACTAAAAGCTACTTGTATTAAGTCATGTCATGATTGTTTCAATTTGTGTGTGTGTGTGTGTGTGTGTGTGTGTGTGTGTGTGTGTGTGTGTGTGTGTGTGTGTGTGTGTGTGTGTAATAATGCTAAACTTTCATTTACTTATAATTTGAAGATATTGCAGGAGGAGCTTCTGCCCTGCGAGGCTGTGCAGATGGGGCTTGATAGTGTGGTTCTGAAAGCATACAAACAGAGCCTCTGCCCACACTTGCTGAGCCAAATGGAGTACATTACTGCTGGGGCTGAAGAGAATCAGAGAGCTGAAGAGTAAGTGTCACTTATGTTCTTTCCATAAGACTAAGGGAAATCATTGTAGAATGTTGTGGTATGAAATATACTTTGACGATACTGTAAGACAAAAAGTCAGAGGTTTTGGCATCCTATCTGTGCTTATGTAAATCTTTGTTTTACTCTTTCCACAGGCTGTTAAGGTTTGCAAATTCAAAAAAGGCTGAAAAACTTTTGAGTGTAATCATTGCACCTGTTCCTAGCAGCATTCTACCATTTGGTTGCAGTGCAGACCTTCTTGACATTCGGATGGGCAGAAGTGGTCCTGATGACAAGATCTATAATAAATACACGGATATCCGAATGATGGTATGCTGGGGACTTTGGAGGCCATGTCAGTATGCACAATGTGAAAGGATGGAAACATTTTCTTACCAGATTAATGTTTTTATTACAGCATTATTTCTCTTATGATCATTGTCATTATCTTTGTCTTGTTTAAATCTCATATTATTATTGATATTTCCAACATCATTTTCATCAAGGCAAGTGATTATGTAGTAATTAATGGGATGGTGTGGTGTTCATATGGCCAGGGAGAAGCATTGTAGTCTCTTGATGTTTTGAAATATTTGTTGGGTACAAAAAGATGTGAAATAGGAACATCTTGCTGTACTATTTGAGAAAAAGGGATGGGAGGAGAATGAGTGCAGAACATGCAAAGTAGGAGTGTAGGGACAGGAATAAATGTAGTCTTATGTTACAGCCATGTCTTTAGTGGGGTTCTTAGGAACATGTGTCATATACAAGTATGTGAAAACTTCTCCTTTCCATTGCTCCCATTAAGGATCACCACAGCAGATCATCCTTCTCCAATACACTTGGTCTTCTGTGCCTTTCTCTGTCACACCCATCACTTGCATATCTTCCTTCACTGCATCCATATATCTCCTCTTTCATCTTCCTCTCTTCCTTTTGCTGGGTAGATCCATTTCCAGCATTCTTCTTCCCACATATGCCTCATCCCTTCCGACATGTCCAAACCATCTCAGTCTCACCTTTCTTGCCTTCTCCCTCAAAGTGACATATGTCTGTTGCCCCTCTGATATGTTTATTCTTTATTTTCTCTTGTCTTGTCACTCCAAGAGCACGCTGAAGCATCTTCAGTTCCACTACTTTCATCTCCACCTCATCTCTTTGTTATTGGTATAATTTCCATACCACAGCATGGCGGGCCTCTTTGCTATTTTGTACACTTTTCCTTTTGTTCTTGCAGAAATCTTTCAACCAAATATCAATCCTGTCACCCTCCTCCAGCCATTCCTTCCAACCTGCACTCTCTTCTTGACTTCATTAGCACACTCTCTATTCATTTGTACCATTGACCTTAAGTGTCGGAATTTGTCAACATTTACCATCTTTATACCCTGCACCCTTGTTGTTTCCTGGTCATCTCTGTTGGGACACAGGTAATCAGTCTTGGACCTGCACACTTTCAGTCCTCTTCTCTCCAGTGCATATCTCCATGTCTCCAGGTCTGCATCCACTTCTTCACTACTTTCACAAGAAATCACTACATTGTCTGCAAACATCTTGGTCCTTGGGGATTCCTTTCTGATCTCATCAGACAGTCTGTCCATCACAGTTGCGAACAAGAACAGGCTCAAAGCCGATCCTTGGTGCAGTGCCCACTTCTACTCTGAAACTTTCCATCTCTGCAAGACACCTTATTGCTGTTATGCTGGTACTGTACATGCATGTCCTTCACCTCCTTCAGCTAATTTTCTGCCACTCCCAGCTTTCTCATGTAATTCCACAACTCTTCTCTTGGCACTCAGTTGTATGTCTTTTCTAAGTCTATGAATGCACATTGCAGCTCCTTTTGTCCCTCCCTAAATTTCTCCATCAACATCCTCAAAGCAAAAATTGCATCCATTGTGTTTTTCCCTGTCATGAAACCAAATTCTTCATTGGTAATCCTCACATTTCCTTGCATTCTCGTTTCCACAACTCTTTCACATATTTTCTTTACATGGCTCATCAGCTCTGTAGTTACAGCAGCTCTGCAAATCACCCATATTCACAAATAATTGAAGTAGCACTCTTTTTCTCCACCCTCCCAGCATCCTCTTGCCTTCCAAGATTCTTTTAAACAATCCACTGCCATTTCATTGCCATAATCCAGCTCACTGTCATTTCTCCTAGGCTCTTCCATGCTTCCACTGGAATTAGATTTTGACTTACTGCTTTACTTCTCTTCCTCCTCCTCATGGCATTCCTCATCACCTTTGTGCTGATACATTGCACTTCTTGATTCCACTTCTTGATTCCAGCCTTCTCTCTGTTGCATTTTCAATGTATGTATAAATTGATAAACTAAAATCATTTTGATGTCATATTTTATGTACCTTCAAGTATGATTGACATATCTTATTTTGAAAATTTGAGTAATTTTAAATCTAGATTATTATTTAAAATTGATAATTAATCTTCATAGTTAAACAAGGCATTTGCACAACCATGCCATGCAGGAACAAAAATAATTCTGTGTTCTGCATAGTACACACCTTGCCTCTTATCTTGTCCATCAGCATTTTTTATTCCCTTTATAATTTTTCTTGCTCATGGGGACCATGAGTTTTTTGTTTAATGTCTTTCTCGGGTAATCTAAAATTAATCTAAAGGCAGGATAAGTATGTGTTTGATTATGAGAGGCTATTGTTGATTGTTAGGCTGGATCAAACCCTTGACGAGGCTGTCTCCAGCCACCAAGAGAAAGTGCACATTGTTGGAGTTGTCTGTTGCATCTTCCATCACCTTTGTGCCATTTGCTTTGTCAACTAGCTACCGTGTTGCCTCTGATACATTCAGCACTTCAAGCACTGCAGATCATACTTTAGAAATCCCCAGTGACACCAGACTTATCCGATGATGCTATCAGTGACGCCTGAATGATCACATGCACTAGCACATGTGTACTGTTAGTGATACATTATTCTAAAGAATTGTGCTTTACTATGGTATCGTAAAATAGAAGTGTAAGATATTTAATATTGCTTCAGTGATTGAGATTACATAAGAACAAGAAATATGGAAAGCTGCAAGAAGCCACCAGGCTTACATGTGGCAGTCCCTGTATGAAATATACCTACCTATTTCCACCTATCATCCCCATCCATAAATCTATCTAATCTTCTCTTAAAACTCCCTAATGTCTTAGTACTAATATCTTGACTACTGAGTCTGTTCCATTCATCTATTTGAGAACCAGTTTCTTCCTATCTTTTCTTAAACCAAAATTTTTCAAGCTAGAACAGATTAAGTAGTTGATATATATGTATACCTTATTGCATTTTAAGACTCAACTGTGTTTTTGTGAATAATTACAGTGGAACCTCAGTTACTCAATGTCTCCCTTTCTGAACTCGGTTTTTGAACAAAAATTTGAACTCAATTGCTTCGGTTGCCATACCATAATTCGGCTTTTGGACAAAGTTACTTGATTTCAGATACTACAATATTTTTATTACTAATTTATACTTTCTATAAGTATTTCCTTTGTTTTATATATTTGGAGGAGAGACACAAAGAGTAAGACAATGATTCAATCTTTGAAATAAGTTAAATGTGATCCTGTAGAAGAAGTTAAAGAACCTCAATGTAAACAAACAAGGTTCGGCGCTCAGGAGTAATCCCAAGCTTTCTGTGACACTTTCTATCATCCACAGTGCCATCACTACTGCACAACTGCATTTTCCCAGTAGCTTTTCCCAGCAACAAGATGTCATAGTGTTAGGATCACCTTCATTTTGGCAGTGAGTGGGTTGCTCCTCTCTGTGTCACTATGTAAGGGTTCCGCTCACTTGATTGGTGACAAAGAGAATGCCTGCATGGTCTAATCAATATCTTTTGATGAGTTCTGTGCCACTAAGTTCATTCAGTACATCCTTTCTGGATAAAAAAATTTCCAGGCTTGAAAATATTGTGGAGCAGCCATCTTAGCAGTGGTCATTACCCACTAAGACATAGTGGGCAGGTGTCTGAGAATGGATTAATCTATTTTACATTGATTCCTTTTGGAAAATAGTTTCAGTTTTTGAACATTTTGGATTTTGAATGGCATTCAAGAATGAATTAAGTTAAAAACAGGTTCTACTGTACTACTGTCTGTGCTGTTTTGGTATATTTTAATGAGCTCTTATTTTGCAGAAGTGGTAGAGGACTTTTAGCTAATTCAACCCTGGTCTTCCCCCAGAGGTTTACTGAAAAAACATTTTTACAAATACATTTAGTTACCCATATGTAACAACATAAATATAGGTTTCTGGCCTCCCTTTCCCTCTTTCACTTGTTTCTTGTAGCAGTAGTTAACTAAACAAGGTGTCTTGGTAAATGGAACTGAGTGGGTTACCACTCTGCATGAACACACCTAGGTACTTTCACTGGGAGGGGAGGAATGATCTATCTATAAAGAGGTATAGGATTGTTTTATTGCAATAGATGGGGAAATTAGGATTATGTAATTATGTTCAGGTGAGTATAATAACAAAAAATGTGCTTATTTTTAAAAACTTTTTGTGAGGACTTACTAGCTACTCTCATATTCACAACTCTAACTTTTATTGTTCATATTATATTTTATAATTATTTCACCAATTTAAAGTTCTGTCATCTATCATAAATAGTAAAAAACAGTTGTAATCACTTGATCAGTTATAATTTAACCTATCATAAGAAATAAGAAAGTACATACCAGAGGAAACATATTAGTGAATACAAGGCTGACATTGCTGTGAAGTACATGTTAGGCAACACTTCTGTCACATATCCACCATGTTGCACAGGACCTCTGGAGTTTATTTGTAGTTCAACTGTATGATAAAAACTGTATCATAATAATAATAATGCCACAAAACTTGGACGAGGCATTGTGTATTGACTTGGTAGGTGTATGGCAGTTATGGCTTCACTGATATATTTTTATTATTAATGTTTTTATGATAGGTTTGAATGTTGTAAATGTTATTTTCTTGTAATTTTTATGAATTATGATGAAGACTAATTACAAGATCAGTGTAGAACAGTAAAAACAGTAAAAAGAATCACCAGGTTTTAAAATGTATGACAGTAATCATTCAGTACAAGCTCACAAATTCAAGTAGGCTTCTATAACTTACTCATCTGTTTCTCAGTTAAGACCTAGGAAACAGCTCTGTAGGACATTAGTGATTAATTAGGAAGTAATTAACAGGTTAACAGGAGGTAAGTTTGCTGGCAATATAAAAGTTCCATGCTATAGAAAATTTGCCAGTGAAATAAATTTTGTGGATAAAGTCACTGAAAGTCATCCATTATGTGAAATGGTTTCTGTCCAAACACATAACATCATCAATAAGCAAAAAGCACAGTGTCTGTCATTTTAAGTTTACTGTGTGTAATATCTGCTGCTTATTTTTGGCTCTTACTTAGTTATGACTTGGTAAGAGTGGTAGGTGTCCTGTGATGCAGAGGCATGGAGGAAAGTGGACTGAATGGAGGGACTGAAGTATGGCTAATTAGCATGTACAAGTTAATGCCAAGCTATAAAATAATACCTTTATTTAGGCAGACACATAGGAAGCTAGGTACCTATCAGTACACAGGCCTGAGACTAGACAAGCACTTAGCTAGAGTTTGGGACAGAATGCTTGCCTGAAGAAGTAGTAAGCTGAATTGAAGGAGTGGTGAACTGTGCTGGATGCTGGCTGGAGTGTGACTAAGCTGAATGAGGTAGTGGGGTACTGTGTATCACTGACTGCTCCTTGAATGTGACTGCTTGAGTGGGAGCAGGAGTGTCATTCTGATCATTCCTAGAGTATAACTGACTCCCAGTATATGAAGCAAATTGAACATGGTTTTGTTTCAGAAGCCTGGATCTGCTAGAACCAGATCCTCATTGGTTCATCCACTCATTTGTGTGGGTTTTTACATTTGAACTGAAATTAGTACCCATCACCAGGAAACCCTACTGGAACAATAGTTCCAACAGAAACCTGAAGTAGAAATGAATGGAGAAACAGAACTCTTCACACTTCATTCAGCTTTGGAACCATTACTTGTGCAAACAGATGGCAACACCATAACTAAGGCTATTTCACAACATGCCTATTTTCTCAGATTCCACGTGGTACCACCATTCTGCAGTGGAAGAGCAACAGGAGTTCCTGGAGCTCTGTTGTTATTTATGGTCACAAGAAATTTACTGGTGGTATTGGGGATGAGGATGAAGAGCAACCAGAAAATAATGAAAAATGGCGTGAATACTTCATAGGAGACCCCAACGAGGCAACTAAAGTGGTGTGCATGGACAAGTTGAATGGAGAGGCAGCACACATCAGCTGCAGGTGAGGAGACTGGGTTTTTTAAATTTTTTATTTGTTTATATTTTTAAGAAAAATGCACACCGATCCCTTAATGCTTGAATTATTACTACCACCACTGTCATTATTGCTGTTATATACTATAGGCTCACAACATTTTATGTGGAATTCTGAAAATAATTTCAGAAAACAAAATCTTTTCCTTGAAAATTAAAAAGAAAAAAAAACCGAAAGTAGAAAATCTTTTGTGTGTGTTGTATGCACTTATTCAAAAGCCTATCTTCATTGTCAGATGATGATAGCAATAATTCAGTATTAATATTACATTGTACTAGAATTTGTTCTCATAAAGATGAATCTATTTTCATAATAGTGAATTATAAAGTAACTCATAATTAACTCATAATTAATTATGAGTTAATAATAACTCATAATAATTAACTCATTATAAAGTAACTCATAATTAACTCATAATGGCATAGAATAATGGCTTTTTATTAAAAATAATTAATTTAGCTTTGTGCTGCCACTGCACCTGGCATACCCATCTACAGACAGGTTGGATATAACATTGGAGAGGTTCCACTAGTGCTTGTGTTTGACATGATTTGCTCTAGAATTTTAATAAAAGTACATACATATACTCACTCACAACCAAGTCCCTCTCTCCCACAAAGGGAGGTAGTTAAGACAAGGCACACAACATTCATATTCACTCTTTCACACCACTCTCTTATCCCCATGGCCTTTAACAGAGAAGAGAAGGTACACCTGCCCTCACTTTACAGACATTAGCTGCACAGATTGGACAGTTTGGTCTGGAATAAGGCTCCTTCATAAAATGTCTCTTACCACACCTGTTTTCCCCACACCTGTGTGAGACCATTGATGTGTGGTGCCTCCCTTGGAGGTTCCAGGGCCATGTCATTCATCATACACTCACAACTGCTTTCCATTTGTTTCTGTTATGCACAATCATTCTTCTTTGGTCCAGTAACAGTCCTATTCCTTTCAAGGTCTCCCATACACTATCTGTCCATCCCTTATGTGGTTTACCTTGCAAGTTCACACCTCTCACACTTGATTTTGCTGTCTCCTTCACCAGCCTATCATCCACCATTCTCTCAACATGTCCAAACCATCTCAGCACACATTACTGTCCTGCCAAGTTTCTCACTCTTGTAACTCCCTCATTGCTGACTGTCCATCAGAATTACTTTACACATACTCTTAGATATCTCATCTCTATTAAATTCAATCTCTTCTTTTCTGCTAGTCCCATACTCCAAGTTTCAATATTGTATGGTGCAGTAAACAGAAAATAACTATGGTACCAACTTAGCTGAGACAGGCCCTGGCAAAAGTTTAAAAGAAATATTGCCAAAGTAATTACAACACTCAGAGAATTTTTTTTTATGCATATAACTGAAGGTAATAAATACACTTCACCTCAGCTCTATGATTGAGTTACATTCCTGAAAACCCAATCATATAGCAATCCATCGTATAATGAGCTTAAGATCAAATGGGAAAAGGGGACACATTCCTAGACCTATTATTTCTGCTTTCTAATTGATTTTTTTTCATGTTTTAATGTATGTAATATGTATATATGTGTACATATCCTATTAGAATGAGCTATATAAGTCATATGGAAATAAATGAAAAAATATCAGATACAAAAACCATAAAAAATTGGAGCAGACAAAGAGTCCAGGCAATGGAGTTTGCCCTCTGATCTTCCTCACTATGGTTGGTAATCTTCAGCTTCATGTCCAGATTTAGGCCTTTTGTGGACTTTTTGGGGGCTTTTTCACACAAGATGATGGAGGCTCTTTATCAAGCATGTCTGCACACCTAGATAAGGCTTGGCAAAATAAATAAGGGTAGATAAAGCAGTTGCTTGAGCATACACACAAGGCTTGATGAACAGCATGGAAAGAACTAAGGTGGTAACATGGAGTCTCTCTGATTAGCGGTGCTGTGATTGACGATCATGATGGCGATTACAAAGGATCACGTGGTGAGCCAAAAGGGTACTAATGAAAGGCAACTGTATAACCCAAAATACTGCATAGCAGGGCATTGTACAGTTTATAAAATATCAAAAGTTTAATGAATTGAAATTGGTACAGTAAAGAAACTATACAATAATCTTTCCAATATCTGTTCTAATTCATCCATGGCTTGTCTGAAGTTGCATTTGTCTGGATATTGCATGTCTGATTATTTTTCATCATTTACCAGATATCAGTACAAAAAATAGTACTGTACAATATTACATATATGTACAAGCAATTCTAAGACATGTTCCTTCAGTGACATTTTTGTCACAAATGCTTACTTATGGAATTTTTTTTTAGCTTTCTCCCAGTCTTTGTCCTACATTCACCACAGTATGTATAATAGTGTTTTCTCAAGTTGATTTTGTATATTTGTGTATGTGTGTGTGTGTATTGGGTGAATCCTCATTAAGTAGGGAAACTTATGTCAAATGTATTGATTTTATGTAATAAACATTAAAAAAATCCTTTTTGGCCATGAAAACAAGCATGTGCCCCATGGCACATGGCAACAGGTGACAGAACAGCAGTGATGTGAACATGCCCAAGAGACAGTGGGAACAGGGAAGAGTTGTGGTTGTGTAGGTGTGCAGAATAACAATAGCAAATGTGAGAAATATCATCCAGTTAAAAATTACTGCAAATATATACAGCATGTCTGCAGATAGCAGCAGTAAATTTGTAGGTACTAAGTATTGTATATGTATATGTATATCCATGTACAGCTCATATACTTGAACATAAAGATTATTTGTGTGGACAAACCACTTGTTTGCCACAACATAAGTGCTGGCTTGCCTGTGATTGAGGGGGAGAGAAAGGCTGGTGTTACAGTATGCAGTGGTTCTGCTACATTTTGCAGATGCACACAAACAAATGAAGGGTGTCTCATTACAGTTAGCGTCACACTATGCAGCAGTAGCTGCATTGCAGATACACACAAACAAATGAGAGGTGTCACTACTATGGTGTGCTACATCTTCTGCATAGTGATGCATCATGCTGCATCAGGCCCACACTGCTGCACTGCTACATCACACAGGTGTGTGTATGTCCAGATATTTAATTGGATGTATGTCTAGTTTAATATCAGGATGGTTACATCTGGATGTTAATAAGTCTGGTTATTGAACGTCCAGATATAATTAAAAAAGCTACACCAACCCATTGTTTGCACGCTGAGCTGTTGATATCATCTTGTATCGCCTTCATGTATTTTGTATTCCTGACTGAATATTTCTTTATGAACTTTAGATACTTGAGGACACCAATGGTAATACCAACCTTGGATTTCTGGTACAGCACAAAACAATAAAAAACACTCCAAACCCAGGTGATGAGCACTCTCTGTTGATATCACCCATATACCAGTTTTTGAGGCATTGAACAATACCAAGTTTGCTCTGCCTCAATCAGAAATTTTTGAAAGATCAGAAGTCAAGCGTTCTGTGGCTTCCCTGCATGATATGTTTACCTCCTGAAGGGTTGGACGTCTATGAAAAGACGTGGAAAAGTGCAGGGTGGTATCATCAGCGTAGGAGTGGATAGGACAAGAAGTTTAGTTTAGAAGATCATTAATGAATAATAAGAAGACAGTGGGTGACAGGACAGAACCCTGAGGAACACCACTGTTAGTAGATTTAGGAGAAGAACAGTGACCGTCTACCACAGCAGCAATAGAACGGTCAGAAAGGAAACTTGAGATGAAGTTACAGAGAGAAGGATAGAAACTGTAGGAGGGTAGTTTGGAAATCAAAGCTTTGTGCCAGACTCTTTCAAAAGCTTTTGATATGTCCAAGGCAACAGCAAAAGTTTCACCAAAATCTCTAAAAGAGGATGACCAAGACTCAGTAAGGAAAGCCAGAAGATCAACAGTAGAGCAGCCTTGACGGAACCCATACTGGTGATCAGATAGAAGGTTGTGAAGTGATAGATGTTTAAGAATCTTCCTGTTGAGGATAGATTCAAAAACTTTAGATAGGCAGGAAATTAAAGCAATAGGACGGTAGTTTGAGGGATTAGAACGGTCACCCTTTTTAGGAACAGGTTGAATGTAGGCAAACTTCCAGCAAGAAGGAAAGGTAGATGTTGACAGACAGAGCTGAAAGAATTTGACTAGGCAAGGTGCAAGCATGGAGGCACAGTTTTGGAGAACAATAGGAGGGACCCCATTAGGTCCATAAGGCTTCTGAGGGTTTAGGCCAGTGAGGGCATGGAAAACATCATTGCGAAGAATTTTGATACGTGGCATGAAGTAGTCAGAGGGTGGAGGAGAGGGAGGAACAAGCCCAGAATCGTCCAAGATAGAGATTTTAGCAAAGGTTTGAGTGAAGAGTTCAGCTTTAGAAATAGATGTGATAGCAGTGGTGCCATCTGATTGAAATAGAGGAGGGAAAGAAGAAGCAAAGTTATTGGAGATATTTTTGGCTAGATGCCAGAAATCACGAGGGGAGTTAGATCTTGAAAGGTTTTGACATTTTCTGTTAATGAAGGAGTTTTTGGCTAGTTGGAGAACAGACTTGGCATGGTTCCGGGCAGAAATATAAAGTGCATGAGATTCTGGTGATGGAAGGCTTAAGTACCCTTTGTGGGCCACCTCTCTATCATGTATAGCATGAGAACAAGCTGTGTTAAACCAAGGTTTAGAAGGTTTAGGATGAGAAAAAGAGTGTGGAACATACGCCTCCATGCCAGACACTATCACCTCTGTTATGGGCTCAGCACACAAAGACGGGTCTCTGACACGTAAGCCGTAGTCATTCCAAGGAAAATCAGCAAAATACCTCCTCAGGTCCCCCCAACTAGCAGAGGCAAAATGCCAGAGGCACCTTCGCTTAGGGGGATCCTGAGGAGGGATTGGAACGATAGGACAAGATAAAGATATGAGATTGTGATCAGAGGAGCCCAATGGAGAAGAAAGGGTGACAGCATAAGCAGAAGGATTAGAGGTCAGGAAAAGGTCAAGAATGTTGGGCGTATCTCCAAGACGGTCAGGAATACGAGTAGGGTGTTGCACCAATTGCTCTAGGTCATGGAGGATAGCAAAGTTGTAGGCTAGTTCACCAGGATGGTCAGTGAAGGAAGAGGAAAGCCAAAGCTGGTGGTGAACATTGAATTCTCCAAGAATGGAGATTTCTGCAAAAGGGAAGAGGGTCAGAATGTGCTCCACTTTGGAAGTTAAGTAGTCAAAGAATTTCTTATAATCATAGGAGTTAGGTGAGAGGTATACAGCACAGATAAATTTAGTATGAGAATGACTCTGTAGTCGTAGCCAGATGGTGGAAAACTTGGAAGATTCAAGAGCGTGGGCACGAGAGCAGGTTAAGTCATTGCGCACATAAATGCAGCATCCAGCTTTGGATCGAAAATGAGGATAGAGAAAGTAGGAGGGAACAGAAAAGGGGCTACTGTCAGTTGCCTCAGACACCTGAGTTTCAGTGAGGAAAAGAAGATGAGGTTTAGAAGAGGAGAGGTGGTGTTCTACAGATTGAAAATTAGATCTTAGACCGCGAATGTTGCAGAAGTTAATGAAGAAAAAGTTGAGGGGGGTGTCAAGACACTTAGGGTCGTTGACAGAAAGGCAGTCTGACCTGGGGACATTTATGGTCCCCTCCCCAGATAGGGACTCCAAGGCTGGTGCAGGAGTCACCATGATTTTAAAATTTTTGAGTGAAGGGTTTGTGTGTTATTATGTGCTTGTAGTTTTGTGTGGAGGAAGAGAGTTGTCTTTAGAGGGCAGGCTGTGACTGCCCCCTTGTGTTGTGAGACATAAAGGGAAACGTTCAGTGAAGTCACAGCTGGGTTTAATGATAAGTTCACAGCACCCCCTGAACAGTGCTTTAGACCTCACTGGGAGTAATTATCGTTTCGGCAGGTGTCTACTGCCTCCTCCCAATTAATGAGCTTAATTCTTTTTAATGCAAAGTAAGTTAGTTACTTTAACGTAATAGATTTGATTAAACTTAATTGTACTTACAATTTGTTATGTGAAAAACTCATGTTGGGTATTGTATATTAAATTATGATTTCATTTAACACTGGCCAAGTTTAATGCAAGATAAAGATTTTTTCCAGTCCTGCTCACTGGGGAGCAGATCATCATTATTTACTTCCCATGCAAGGATGGATGCAGCAGAGAGAGAGAGAGAGAGAGAGAGAGAGAGAGAGAGAGAGAGAGAGAGAGAGAGAGAGAGAGACCCACAAGGATTTGTTGAACACTGTTTGATGAAAACTATGCAAGACAGCAAGGAACCTACCACCTGTTCGTTTGAAAAGGCTTTGCAGTTGAAGAAAAGCCCCCTTTACTACCACATGGGCATCCTTAGCAATGCCTCCGTTGTATTGTCCTACCACAAAGGTTGATGTAGCACATCTATACACACTATGAAAGCTTTTGTAAATATTTTCTAACAAGGAAGTTTGTCGTGTAATCAGTACCATTGTACTGAATAATGTCGTAAACTGATCATTCTCACATCAAACACAAAAAGTTACTGCTTATTAGTTTTGACTACTGCACTGTTATGATGAAATACTTTTATTGATGAATTTTGAGTGTAAAATGAAAAGAAAAAGTAAAAGTATTTTATTGCATTATATTGCTGATGAAATTCTCTCTTTCCAGTAGCAATTCAATGTATTATAACCACAGCACTCCAACTGCCAATGTTCCTGTGTCCATGATCTAACTAATTGCATTCCTAACAAACAGTAACATGTGATATTCATAATTTTGTCCTTTTTGGGTAGCTCAACAATAACATAGTCAATTTTGATTTTGCTGTCCAAGCAAGTGGTGTAGCTATTAAGCTACTTTCCAAGGGCTGAGTTACTCTACACTGCTTTTGTCTGCAGATCATTGACAGCTAGCTCAGTGAAACCAAGCAGGGCTTTGTCACTGATCTGCACCTAAAGAAAACCAGTGTGGTTTACTGAACACTACTTTAGAATAGTTTCTGTAGTTGAAAATTAACTTTTTTGCACACAAATCAAGCTGCCATTGTGGTTGTTTGAGATCAAACCTTGGATAAGACTATGAAAACACACCCTTGATCTCAAATTGATGAAAGTAATTTTGCTTTTGTTGCCATGTTAGCACAATCAGACAAATAATGGCAGCAACATTTTCTTCCAAAACTTATAAATGTATCAAGCATTGGTGGTGTGTTACTCATCCAAATTTTTCTTAGGATAAAAAAAAAAAAGTTGGAGCATGTCTTAAGATGCAATTACAAGTAAATGCTTACAATACCATGCTATTTTGATTTTCAGATATATTGATGATCAGTTTTATCTCATTGTGGGAAGCAAGAATGTTCACATGCTCATCAGAGGAACTAATGATATTGATCTATATGAAGGATCCAGATATGAGTATGCAAAGGTCAGTCACTGAACACTCTTGTTTCTTATATGTAGATCATGATTTATATTGAAAAATATTTTCTTATCTTTGCCCACAATACACATTGATTTAATCTATTAATGCAAGATTAGTGTTTGTTCTTCCCAAAGCCATTTGATCTATTAATGCAAGATTAGTGTTTGTTCTTCCCAAAGCCAGTCTTTTTTTTTTTATTTGCGGTCTCATCTCACGTGTAAGAAAAGGATAGTTTTACAAAAAGTTTCTCCACGAAAATGTCTGTTCTCATGATTTCCCAACCATTAACAGTGTTATTTTTAATTAGTTTTATGTGCATAACCATCAGTTGCAACCTATCTTGGTCTTGTGTACTCTTGTGGTCATCAGGATCTGTTTGGCAATCCATGTGAAATGCCTTCAAATATGCAGTGGTGCCATAGAATCTGAATTTCACAGTTGTCCATAAAACACTTGCATAGTTCACTGTTGCCAGAATGTCATTGTGAGTTGAATATGAATGATAATCTAAAGGATAGCAACAATAGAGGCATTAAATTATTAGACTAATCACTAATCCAGCTAAGATATTTTGAGAGATCATGATAAAATAATTGACATTGATGCTGTGATTTTTTCCCTTTTTCCTTTTTGTTATCTATTTACTTATTTATTCACTTATTCAATTTTGTTTATTATTATTTTTATAATAGTTTCAAAATTTAGAATTGGGATTGTAAGCTTCAGTAGTCAGCTTATATGTATCTATGTATGTATTCTTTCAGGTCATTCTCTTGAGTCTTCTGCTGTCTGGCTTCTGGCTCTGTCTTGTGTTTCAAAATATGTAACTAATACCAGAATTAGCTCCAGACTTCTTACACTCACTCCTGTCTCTTACTGTAGAGCTAGTTTTTGCAGTACCACCTGTAGCTGTCTAATCATCAGATAACACTGTTTATTAACACACTGTTGGTTTGATGCTTGTGTTAGTATCAGTATTTCACACCATTACACAATTTGTATTCCCATTCATTACATTCAATACTAAAGTTAAAAGTACCATTCACAGATCTCCTTTGTACACTACATACCTAAACAATGCTTAAGCAATCTTCCCACTACTATCTGTATTGTAGCTCTTCCTTTGTGATATGTACTTTCAAGTCTTTGGCTGCCATATCTTCTCTCTGCCTTAGGTGCCATACCTTCTGTCCACTTCATAGTTGTTTTAAATGCCATATGATAATAACAATTTATTATAAATGCCTACTTTACATTAATTATGGTACTGTGTAAGAAATAAGCAAAAATGGAATAATCTAAAATAAGAAATAACTAATATTCTTCCACAAGCACTAGCCTTTTCCAGTGATGCATTCACAACCATGCCACACACACACACACACACACACACACACACACAGACACACACACACACATGGCGAGGCAAATGGGTGAGCCTCTTAATGTGTAGCCCCTGTTCACCTAGCAGCAAATAGGTATGGGATTTAACCTGAGGGGTTGTGACCTTGCTGTCCCGGTGTGTGGTGTGTAAGTGGTCTCAGTCCAAAGATAGTTTACTATGAGCTCTGAGCTCTTTCTGTAGGGTAACAGCTGGCTGGGTGACCAGCAGACGACTGTAGGTGAATCACACACACACACACACACACAGACACATTATGAATAGTCTAGGGGAATCAAACCTGGAATTTCCTGGTTGTGAATCAGGTGCACTAACCACTGCACAACCAGGTCATAAAAATGTGTGCTGGTGTGTGTGCATGTTTGTATGTCCATGTGTGTGCATGTGCACAGTTTGAAATAATGCCAACACTAGATAATCCATTATTACAGGCTATTGCAAGGACTGTTTGCAACACCCTTACATCCTTAGATGCGTGGAAGCGACATTTGCTGCTTAGTTTCCTCCACCACACCAGATGTACACTAGTGGGTGAGATCCTGCAGGTAAAGAACCAACACATTGTAAATCTAAGCCACCTGACCAAACCAGAGGTGGTGATAATCTCTTTAACACCCACTTACACCGGCTGTCAGGGGAAGAGCCTCTTGTCCATGCCTCCCCACCGCTTACTTGACCTGTGCCATGCTCTTGGTCTTCACACCGCCTCCTACACTATTATATCGGTGGCTCAGGCTATGGATCAAAAGGAACACGTAAGTATATTAACCATGATATGAATATAACTAGTATTCTGTGGTTCTCTCTCTCTCTCTCTCTCTCTCTCTCTCTCTCTCTCTCTCTCTCTCTCTCTCTCTCTCTCTCTCTCTCTCTCTCTCTCTCTCTCTCTCTCTCTCTCTCTCTCTCTCTCTCTCTCTCTCTCTCTTTTAGGACTATGGTTAATAGATGAAATTTAGATGTGCTTTCTTTGTGTGAAAGAAAGTTGGAGAAAGTTGGAAGGGGAAGGGTGGGAGGAACACTAGGTGTTGACAGAGGAAGAGCTAGAGGGGGGGGTTTGTCATGATGGTCCAGCTTTAGTAACACTTTCACTCTTCTTATATTGTTTGTGTTATGTAATGCAATTTCCACTTCCTCCTTTTGAAGTCATAACTAGCATCAAATAAAGGTTATATATAAAAAAAAAAATATAAGGAAAAAAAGACTCTCCCACCCTTGAAATTGTCACCTGGTTTACTTGCTCCATTTCTGTTTTAACATTCCACAGACAGAGCAGTAGTAATTTTGTCATAATTCCATACGAATGTTGATAATATGTTAAATCTAGTATAAAACTCAGCAGTAGGACTTTCGCACTTGCATATACAGGGTGTAACACATGTTTCTGCAAATACTGAAAGAGGTGAAAGGACGTGTAATTCTAAGTAGAAAATGTTCTGTACACATATGCATTTTAAGGCTTTGTTTACCTGTCAGAGGAGTTGAAAATGTATGTGTGTACTATGCTTGTAGGTGAGGTGATGGACAGACAGTTGCATTGTCACAGCCTTGGAGGTGCCAATGGTAAGCAAGTTGAAATAAAGGGAGAGAGTAATAGTGTTATATGGATGAAGATGGAATGTGGAAGTACATTGGATGCATTGAAATAGCAAGTGAAGTGGAAGAAGAGTGGTAATCATATGTATAGAAGAGATTTTTGGTATGAAAAGAGTAGAATGTGGGGTAAGAGAAGTGAATATTGGAGAGAAGAAGTAAGCTGAAAAGAGGCTTGAATATGAAATATGGCTGCAGAGAAAGGATGTATCATAAGATAGATGTACAAGTAAAAAGAAGAAAAGTCAACATGAGAGGATTGTTTTGCTAAGAGTACAGAAGGGAAATAGCATAGTAGACTAACAAAATGTGATTAAAAGTTATTGGATATAAAAATTTAGGAAGATGGCAAGAACATTACAAGGCCATCAATCAGCTGGCCCACTAAGAAGGGAGGAGGAGGCAGGAGCAAGGCTTGTACATCAGCTTATCCTACAGTGACTATAGTGTGAAACCAGGAAACATATAGGAACACTGATCACAGAATGAGATGGTAACTGTGACTGTATATTTCAGGTAAGAAAGAAAAAAGACAGTGAAGGAGAGGTTTTCTACTACCTTGACAAGAATGAAGATACCATTGGCCTTGTGAAGGTGAAGACAGTATGGTATGTTATCCTTAGAGCACTGCGGGAGAAGGCTGTATACTCTTTCACTGCAGCAAAAAAGAAGTCATCACGCTGGGATATATCAGATTGCATCAAATCAACTCACAAGCGATTCACAGAGATTCAGAAATGGCTCAAGTTTTCTGACAAATATCTCCAAAGCTGGCAGGTGAGTCTATTACTCTCTCTCTCTCTCTCTCTCTCTCTCTCTCTCTCTCTCTCTCTCTCTCTCTCTCTCTCTCTCTCTCTCTCTCTCTCTCTCTCTCTCTCTCTCTCTCTCTCTCTCTCTCTCTCTCTCACATGAAACAGTCTTTTGCTGAGACTGATATTTCAATCTGCATTTCTTTTCTTATTCTTTAATGTTGTAAATAAAGTTTGCACGATACTAAGCGCACAATTGCCGTAAGATGTATATGAAGTTCTCAAACAGCAAGATTCCCAAACCAATTATACATGAATTTTCATTGGCTGCGTAGATCCACTGTGATGGTGCTTAGTAGAATTCCTGCCCAACTAATCCTGGTTTAAGGGGATTGTGTAGCTTGTTCGTATACTGCAGCATGTTCTGGTAGTATTGAATGTGACGGTTTATGAGGCCAAAAGCCCACTAGTGTTAAAAGTAGACTATATTTGTGTACCTAGCAGCAATCATGTTGCCATATGTAATCAGTGATATCATGGAGTAAACTACCCAAATCTGTTGAATATGTGATAGTCTAATACACAAAGAGTGCAGGTATAGCATCACTGAATACCAGTATATGGATAATACAAAGCCGAACACTGAGCAGGGATCCAAATATATATATATATATATATATATATATATATATATATATATATATATATATATATATATATATATATATATATATATATATATATTATTTTTAATCATCGCAATAATGTTGTCATGTAATGCTTATCGGTAAATTACATGCTTTTTAATACCATTTGTCTTGTTATGAGATACTGTAATATTCCACAGCCTGCAAAAAAAAAAGATTAAACCATTCGTAATTTGAGCAGGTGGCACCTCCGAGGCTGCAACAATGCAACCATCTGTCTATCACCTCAGCCACACGCATAGTACACCCATACATTTTCAGCTCCTCTGACAGGTAAGCAAAACCTTAAAAATGCATATGTGTATAGAACATTTTGTTCTTAGAGATACACGTTCTTTTACCTCTTTCAGTATTTGCAGAAACTCACGTTACACCCTGTGTATGTACATACAGGATGTAATGTGAGTTTCTGGAAATACTGAAAAAGGTGAAAGAATGTGTAATTTTAGGTAGAAAATGTTCTATACACATAAACGTTTTAAGGCTTTGTTTATCTGTCAGAGGAGTTGTATGAATATATATATATATATATATATATATATATATATATATATATATATATATATATATATATATATATATATATATATATATATATATATATATATATATATACACATACAGGGTGTAATGTGAGTTTCTGCAACAAAAATCTAATAAAAAAAAAAAGCCCTCTGAGATGCCGGTCCCCAAATAAGGTCCGAAGCGGTAGTCAAAAATTGAGACCTCCCTCTTGAAGGAATTTAAGTCATAGGAAGATGGAAATACAGAAGCAGGCAGGGAGTTCCAGAGTTTATTAGAGAAAGGGATGAATAATTGAGAATGCTGGTTAACTCTTGCATTAGAGAGGTGGACAGAATAGGGATGAGAGAAAGAAGAAAGTTTTGTGCAGCGAGGTCGCGGGAGGATGGGAGGCATGCAGTTAGCAATTAGCATGAAAATAGTGGTAGAAGATAGCAAGAGATGCAAGATTGTAGCGATGAGAAAGAGGCTGAAGACAGTCAGTTAGAGGAGAGGAGTTGATGAGACAAAAAGCTTCCACCCTGTTTAAAAAGAGCAGTATGAGTGGAACCCCCCAAACATGTGAAGTGTACTCCATACATGAATGGATATGGCCCCTTTACAGAGTTAGCAGTTAAAACGATAGACCGAGGATGTTCAGTGTAGAAGAGGGGGACAGTTGAGTGTCATTGAAGAAGAGAGGATATTTGTCTGGAAGGTTGTGTCGAGTTAATAGATGGAGGAATTGAGTTTTTGAGGCATTCAACAATACCAAGTTTGCTCTGCCCTAATCAGAAATTTTTAGAGAGATCAGAAGTCAGGCGTTCTGTGGCTTCCCTGTGTGAACTGTTTATATCCTGAAGGGTTGGACATCTGTGAAAGATGTGGAAAAGTGCAGGGTGGTGTCATCAGTGTAGGTGTGGATAGGATAAGAAGTTTGGTTTAGAAGATCATTGATAAATAATAGGAAGAGAGTGGGTGACAGGACAGAACCCTGAGGAACACCACTGTTAATAGATTTAGGAGAAAACAGTGACCGTCTATCACAGCAGCAATAGAATGGTCAGAAAGGAAACTTGAAATGAAATTACAGAGAGAAGGATAGAGGCCGTAGGAAGGTAGTTTGGGAATCAAAGCTTTGTGACAGACTCTATCAAAAAGCTTTTGATATGTCTAGGGCAACAGCAAAAGTCTCACCAAAATCTCTAAAAGAGGATGACGAAGACTCAGTAGGGAAAGCCAGATTACCAGTAGAGCAGCCTTGATGGAACCCATACTGGTGATCAGATAGAAGATTGTAAAGTGATAGATGCTTAATAATCTTCTTGTTGAGGATAGATTAAAAACTTTAGATAGGTTGGAAATTAAAGCAATAGGATGGTAGTTTGAGGGATTAGAATGTTTACCTTTTTTAGGAAGAGGCTGAATGTAAGCAAACTTCCAGCAAGAAGGAAAGGTAGATGTTGACAGAGTTGAAAGAGTTTGACTAGGCAAGGTGCAAGCATGGAGGCGCAGTTTTGGAGAACAATAGGAAGGACCCCATGAGGTCCATAAACATTCCGAGGGTTTAGGCCAGCGAGGGCATGGAAAACATCATTGCATCATTGCGAAGAATTTTAATAGGTAGCATGAAGTAGTCAGAGAGTGGAGGAGAGGGAGGAGCAAGACCTGAATTATCCAAGGTAGAGTTTCTAGCAAAGGTTTGAGCAAAGAGTTCTGCTTTAGAAATAGATTATATAACAGTGGTGCCATCAGGTTGAAATAAAGAATGAAAAGATAAAAAAGCAAGGTTATTGAAGATGTTTTTGGCTAGGTGTTTGTGTTGGTAGAATCAAGTCAAAGGTCACCTACCACATAGGCAATTTGTCTCAGCATCAACTCTCTTACCATGTTTTGAATGCCCAGTAGATTGATGGTCAAGGTAATGAACTTCCTGTTTGATTTATCAGTGGTAAGAGGTCTCACAGTGAGTGCTAGTTTGGTGCAAATCACCATATTTCTTCTTCTCATAGACTGAAGTTTTGTCATGATGGAAGACTAAAAAATAATTGGCTGTCTCTTTTTTCAGAATCTTGCAGGTAACTTTCTTCACTGGTTAAATGATGAAATAAAGACAAGCAAAGAAGAACCAGGTAAAATCCGACCTGCCTTTCCAGTGATATGGAATAGGTTTTTAAGGACTACAAATCAGTCAGATCAAATAGAACTAAAATTTAAGTAGCAGCCTGTGATGCCATCAGTGGGATAAGTGATTTTGTTCTTCCATTAAGTGTTTGTGTGTGTGCTTGTATATGTTTTTGTTATTTTTATAAACAAAGTGCTCCATTATGTTGAAAGATGTAAACATCAGCATATATTGGCAAGTGGAGATGCTGTCCAGAGAAACTTTTTTTTTCTCTGCTATACACTGGGTGATTCAAATTGAGATCAATATGGACAAAAAAAAAAGAAAAAAGGAAGTGTTGGTAGTATTGATTTAAGCAGATATATAACAGAATATAATTAGAATAGCTGATATAGGAATACAGCCAGGTTGTTACTAACATGCAGTATGCTAACATGGTGGATCAATTTGCTTCAAAGTCATACTTTAATGTGAGGGACTCAAAATCCTAATGCAGGGATGGACCACAACAAACTATAGAGAAGTCTGTAATGTGGGGTAAGATAGCACTAACTTGGAGGCAAGGAACAGGCTGCAGCATGGGGTAAGGTAGCACTAATATGGAGGCAAGGAACAGGCTGCCACTCTCCCTGCCACCTGTAGTGATACCAGTTTAGCAACTGACCAGGGGGAAGGAGTGGGCCACTGACTCCCTGCCATCCCTGCTACCTAGTGATGCCAGGTTAGTTACTGATCATGAAGAGTAAACAGACTGGCACCGTCCCCACCACCCACAGTAATGCCAATTTAGCAAATGTCCTGTGCTTGTATGCTTGGCAACTGTGCAGTTCTCTCCTGCAACTTGCAGCAATGAGATCACCCATGCTTACACCATTAGAAAACTACTGTTTGTCATTTGCATTTAGTGATGAAAGCCATAGCTTTGCACTCAGATTATATTGTGTGTGAACACCAAGTTGGGAAGATCTGAGGTGACATCAACAGTGAACATTAATCAGCTATGTGCATAGACAATGGCTTGATGTGTTTTTTAATTATTGTTTCTGTACTGTACTGGTAATGCAAACCTTTAAAGGTGTTCCTAAATTTCTAAAGTTAATAAAGAAGTAATTTAATCATGGATATAAGGTATACATAGGTGATGTGAGGATATCAACAGTGAACATCCATTAACTGTGTAAATAATGACTTGTCACAGTTTTTAATGACTTACTGTACTGCACCAGTGCTTATTCATTTTGTCTTTTGATGTTTTATGAACTTCTATGTAATTGTTACCTTTGGTTATATACATGAGAAAAATTTGATTGTTGTAGGTAGTCTAGAATTATTTTATTTAAATTTTGATAGGCTGTCTCAGCCAAGTCAGAACCATAGTAATTTCTTGCCATTACTTTTATATTAAATAATGCAAATCACATCAGATGCAAGGCATTAGTGGAAACTCACCCAGTGTTAGCAACAACCTGATTGTAATGGTAATAATGTATGACACACACACACACACACACACACACACACACACACACACACACACACACACACACACACACACACACACACACACACACACACACACACACACACACACACACACACACATTTCAGATTTAAAAAAGGAAGATCATGTGTAACAAATCTGCTAAGCTATCACGATAGATTAGCAGAAACTATACTAGAGAGAAACAGATGGATAGACCATATTTATTTGTAATTCAAGAAAGCATTCAACACATTATCACACATTAGACTAATATGGAAATTAGAACATTTCAGAGGTATTCAGGGAAAATTACTGGAATGGATGAAAGATTTTCTGGATGGAAAAGAAATGAGGACAGTACTAAGAAGAAAATACTGAACCTGGAGAAAAAATAATAAGTGGAGTCCCACAAGGGTCAATGTTAGGTAATGCAAAATTTCAAAGGAAAATAAATGATGAAGGCTCATAAAAGGAATTACAGAAAGACCTTATGAGACTCTGTGATCAGAATAAGAAATGGCAAATGGATTTTAATGTTGATACAGTGGTACCTCAGTATACATCTGCTTTGGAATAAGTCCAACTTGGTATATGTCCTGTTTGGATGCGGAAAAAATTTGCTCAGTATATGAACTTTGTTTGGAATACGACCCATGTGCTAGAACTTGTTTGGGTCAAAATGAGTTATGATACTGTGCGCTACCCTTGTTTACCTCTCTCAAGACAAAATCAGTCAAAATGAGTTATGATACTGTGTGCTACCCTTGTTTACCTCTCTCAAGACAAAATCATGACTGCCCAAGAGTGTCAGTACACCTGCTGATACCATTTAGTGAACATCCTAAATATAACTGAATTTTCACATGATTTTGTGTTTTTTGTGCAAATTTTTAGTAAATACATTAACCATGAATTCTAAAAAAAGTTAATGAGAAGAGCCAAGCAATGAAGAAAATGGTTAGGATCGCCATGGAGATTAACAAAGAGATTGTAAGGAAATGTTGAAAATGGAAACAGCCTGTTCAGTGACATGCCAAGTATCTCAGCAGCTGGGCTCCATTCTGTCTCACCTCCATGACTAGGCCACTACCTCTGTTTTGTTACTGCATTCATGTAGGATATTTTTACAATTGTGATTGTTTGCTCTTTGTTCAGCTGTACTGCTAGCTGCTTAAATACATAAAAAATCTTTTTCTGAATATGTTCTGCTGAAATGGGAGTGCATCTTATATGCCTGTGTGTCATATATGCCATCAAGTGCGGTATGTATCTTAGTATCAACCAGTGTTTAAATTATTTTATACAACCCCATCAATGTGCTATATAATATGCCAATAACAAAAGTTTTTTTTTCCTTCTTTTTTTTTTCATGGGAATGGATTAATAATTTTCCCAATGTTTCTTATGGAAGAAATTTGTTTGGTATACATCTTGTTTGGTATAAGTCCAAAGATCTGTTACGGATTAAGGACATATACCAAGGTACTACCATAAAAATGTTGTATGATAAAATTTGGCTGAAGTTCCAAAGAGACATGAATGGAATTACAAATTAGGTAACACAATTCAACCATCTGAAAAGGAAAAAGACTTGGGTGTAATAATAAACAACAGGCTATCACTAGAAGACCACATAAATGACAAAGTAAGGAACATGATCACTTGTTGACAAATATGACAGTATCATTTAGATATATAGATGAAATGATTGGCATTATTTTTCATTCCTATCTTCATTTGCCACTATTACATACAACTGCTTTATATTGCTCCATTGACAACACTTTAGCATCTATCTAATTCACTCTTTATACTGGCCATCCATTCCATTTTTGCTTTCTTTCCCAGTCTTAGAAGAAGTAATCATCTTTGCCTGTCACTTTCCTTCCATTCTCTTTGTGTCCAAACTATTGTAACATACTCTGCTACTCTTCTAACACTATTTCTCCTCTGTACTTCCTCATTTCTCACTTAATCCATGTGTTAATCTTCTCATGTTCTTCAGATGTCTCATTTCTGTTGCATTCAGTTTTATTCTGTCTTCTGTTTAAATAATTCATTTTTCAGTCCCGTATGTGTATGATAAGAAATTCAGCTTAGCTCCTCCCAGGTCTCTAGGTGGGGAGTGGACAGGCATCCACTCAATTTGGTTGGTGAGAATTAGTTCTCCTCCCCATTAGAGGCTTAGGGACTAAGATTGATTTTAATTTAGTTTTATAAAATAGAGTATGTATGTGTGAGAGTGTGCATTCTGTTTTAACTAATCCCTTTGTATGGATGTTAGCAAGGATCATCATTTTGAAGCTTACTTTTCAAACAGTGCAATATATATATATATATATATATATATATATATATATATATATATATATATATATATATATATATATATATATATATATATAAATTTTTTTATTTACTTTTTTTTTTTTTACTAAATTTGTGTTATAAAAATGGAGAAGTGAAGAGGCTGGGGATGACAATGATGTAATATTTCTCATGATTCGTAGTATATTGCACAGTATGGTGATATATTACAGTGACAACACAAAGCATCTTACCTCATAAGAAAACTAGAAGATACTCTAAGAGCACATCTCTGCCAGTAGCATACAATTTTATGAAATGTAGCAGATGTTTTAGCAGACTTACCATCAGGTAAACTGAGTGGAGTTGAAAAATGGTACAGTCTCATATTATTTGAAGAATAAGTGAATTTATGTTCTGTAAGAATCTGTTCTGTATTTTAATGGAATTATTGATAATAATTTTTGCATTTAGGGACCAATTAGTGGTTCATGTTGGAATATCAGGAACTGCAGTTTGCTGTCTGGTAAATTGTGATATATCTGGAACTAGTTTTGCAGATATTTAAGGTGCAGCAACTTATATGTGTATGTATATATGTATGGTTTTGTTACAGACATGAAATGAGTACAAATATATTCGTTATAACATTTAGGAGTTAGTAACAGTATTCCTGATTTGTTCTCTATGTATTGATACTATGTAATGTATGTAACTTCTGGAATTAACAGATTTCACAAAATTTTTGAGAAATGCTAGTACAGTGGGATCCCATAACTAATGCTTTTTATCTACTAATTTCAGATTTACTAGTAGCAATGAGGTAGAAATAGTATAGAAAAAAAAACAGCTGTGAAACTAGTGATTTATTGTGACGATAATTTAGCATTATATATTTCTTCATTTACATCTAGTGAGCAATTGCTGACATGCCACCATATTATGTGTTGTTGCCTTTTTGAAGGTAGTTAAAACATAATCTAACTACCTTGTCCCTGCCAAGTATAGTAGCCAAAGGAAACTGTGACCTTGTGTGTCTTTTCTGGCTCTATTTTCCCAAACTCTCATAGCTTTTGTAATGAGCAGGGAAGAATGTGATGGTGATGGTGATTGTAAGCAACTTTGCTGGGTTTGATAAATGAGTCACAGCAAAATGAGGAGTGAGATGCTGAAGGAGACTGCTGTGGAGGAGGGTGATGGTGATGGTGGTAGCAGCATAGCAAACTCTTAGTAAGCCAGTTCAGCTTCAACTTCAGACTTTTTTCATTCAGTAAACTTAATTTAAAGCATTCATTGGTGAATTGTTAAATGACTGTTGTATATGATGACTATTGTATATGTGTAAATTTGTATGATTGTTGAATTTTGTTGTTAATTAATAACCAATGATGAAAGATCTGTAGGGATTGTTAATTTTTTTTCATAAATATAAAACCTATTTCTTGAGGGATTTTGTAAAGATTATTTCATTCACCATCTTTGTTAAATTCAGCGCCGGTGATTTTTTTTCTTTTTTTAATATAATAAGGTACTTGGCATGCAGTGTATATGAGTTACAACTAGCTATCCAACGCCAAAAATAGCTTACGTTACACAACCATCTTGTCATTTGAGTTTTTATTTTTCTTTTTTTCTTTTTTTTTTTCTTTTTTACATTTGTAGAGTAAAAGATATTATTTATATGTGTCTTACTGCACTTGACAAACATTTTATTCAAAGATAAATCCTAGGTGTCCTACCTTTTTTTTTCTTCCAGTGACAATTTTGGATTGCATAATGGTTCCAGTGTACATTATATATTTGATTAAATTTGCAACCAAATTAAAGAGAATGGTATTACATCTATTATCAAACTCACAAATAATGTAGAAACTGGAAATTAAGAACCTTATATGTAAAATTTTAGATGAAGATAATCTGAGTTCTACACTGCACAACACATCTACTGGGACAGCCACACCTAAGTTTGTAGGTTGGGCCAAACAATAATACAGGTAATAGAATGTCTTTGTAGTGACCAGCAGCGTGATGCATGGGAGATGTGGTATGGTATAGTGGATGATTTTATATATATATATATATATATATATATATATATATATATATATATATATATATATATATATATATATATATATATATATATATTGTTGAGTGCAGTGAAATAGTGTGATATAAAATGAAGAAAATAGCAAGAATGAATGGGAGAAGAATAATGAAGAAAGGGGGAGAGATGAGAAGACAGACAGGTTGGGAACGAGGTTTGGGTACGTCCTGGACATGTAGCTACCCAGCCTGAAGCCTCTACAGTGATATTTATTCCTGTAGTCACTCATATTCCTCATGTAAATTTCCTTACTTCCATTTATCAATTCAAGTCTCACCCAGTATTTAGTAGAAGAGTTGCTCTTGACAATGAAGTAATCAGTATTCATCTAGCCTCCCTAGTTTGATCATTCGAATTTTCAGAAGTAAAGTGTTTTACTTGTGTAAGCCAGTGTGGGGACCAGAGAGTGCAGTGCGCAAGCATGTGAATGTATGCGTGCACATGTCACCACCCCATTCCCTCTCTTGTACACCCTCCCCTAAGAAATTAAGGGAGAGTGCTTTCCCATGCTCAGTCACTACCCAGTGCTTAGACGGAGAAGACGTATTGAGGCGGGCACTAATATCTGATGGAAACTGAGGTGGGATGTGAGTTAGTCAGGTCAGTTGCTTTAAGGGGATAAGTGGGTCATTACCAGCCATACGCCCTGGCCTACTTACATAGTGTGGGAGTCTCCTTAGTAGCCTGCCAGAGAGTGTAGTTGCGTATACAGTAAAATCCCTCTTATCCGGCATCAACGAGACCGCCGACATGCTGGATACTTGAATATTGCCGGATACTTGAATAGAAGTGAAATTATGTCCACAATCACCACCCTACACTCGTGCATCTTACTATAACAAAGATCAACTGATCGCCGTGCTGCGCGTCGCCACCCGCGCTGCCACCTCACACTCACCAACTCCTTCTGATCTTTTCAAGCTGAACCACTCATATAACACTTTGTCCATCATTTCACCACGATGATACTGCAGTGTGTGATGATTTTCCGCTGCCTTTGGGGTGTCGGTGGCTTTCATGTAATCCCGCAACTTTTTCGTTTGGGATTTAATGTCATAAATAGTTGATGAGCCCACACCATATTCCGCCATTAGTTGCTGTCTGCTTTCACCTCTCTCTAATCGTCGACAAATGTCTACCTTCTGCTTAAGCAGAGGGAGAATAAAGAGCCTCTAGTATGATAGAAGACACCAAGACTTACTTATATAAGAGACCAGCCACCACCACTGTTGGCATATGAATACAGCTGGTGTTCATAGCCATCACAGGTTCACAAAAGGTACATAGTACCTAAATCAAGCTCAGCCTACATGAGTGATGCATCACCACTGCAAACTTTGTACCAAAGAAAAATTATAATTATGTTTATACACTAATTTTGAAATTAAAAGATATACAGAACAATTGTAAACCTAGTAAAAAATTATGGGATTCAGAAAAATCTTAAGCTGAAATACTTTTGACATGTCACCACTTGAGACTCGGGCTGCTCCGCCACTCTGCTCCACACGGACAAGACGGAACATGAAGACACCTGTGAGTTCCGGCCGTACATGTGTCCCTGTCCCGGTGCCTCTTGCACGTGGCAAGGCTCCCTCGAGTAGGTCATGCCACACCTCATGAGCATCCACAAGAGTATCACCACTCTCCAAGGTGAGCGTGTGGAGCCGACAGCGAGTTGTGTTTGATGCAGAAATGGTGCACGTGTCCAGAAGCTTTGATATGCTGATGTTTATATGTACTGTTTTTTAATAGGTAATGCATGTACTTTTTTTTTCAGGAAAAGTTTTGTTTATATGAAATATTTTGCCCGTGAAGGTTTCATATATGCTGTGGATTAGACACACCATATAAGATGTACCCCTATTTCATAAGATGGTTCTAAGAAAAGAAAATTGTTGTTTTCTTGGGTTTTAAGAAAAGAAAATTGTTTTCTTGAGCACTACTTTTTACAGCTGACATACCTCAATATTTACAATTAAGACTGATGATGTGATTACAAAGATGTATAAACTTGTGTTTGCAGGAGAGGACATTGTGTTCCTGGCAACAGACATCAACCTGCCAGGTGCAGTGGACTGGGTCATGATGCAGAGTTGCTTCGGCCACCACTTCATGTTAGTGCTGGAGAAGCAAGAGAAGTTTGATGGCCACCAACAGTTCTTTGCCATCGTGCAGCTCATTGGGTTCAGGAAACAGGCTGAAAACTTTGCATACAGGTAATGTTTAAGTATGTACTGATCTTGTTTCTATTATTGATACACTCACTGGAGGAGAGGGTGCCTTTGATAAATGATTATAGGACAAAGAAACACTTGCTGCTGCACTCCATATTGAGAGGCTTATTTATTAATGGCACCAAGCATTTACAGTCATAAAGATAAAATATTATTATTTTGTATTTGTAGTTTTGTAATTCCTGTATCATTTTTAGGTGTTGGTTTAGAGGATTTGGAAAGGCAGGTTTAAACATAAAAACATTTACTCTGCTCTAATCTTGATATGGTAGGAAGATAGGATCTGCACCGACTATGGTCTGACTATTTTATCCTGAACATTTAGGTGTTGTCTTTTCCAGAGATTTCCCAGCCTGCTGTGCTGGCAAACTGTGGACTGGGCAAATTATCAGATGAGAGCCTAATTGTCAGTAATAACATAATTCCCAACAGCCACCTCCCCCCCCCACCTCTCTCTCTCTCTCTCTCTCTCTCTCTCTCTCTCTCTCTCTCTCTCTCTCTCTCTCTCTCTCTCTCTCTCTCTCTCTCTCTCTCTCTCTCTCTCTCTCCTACACTACTATAAATGCAGTATTGGAAATGCTGTGTTTATTGAATATATTTTTTAAGTGAATAAAAAGCACTAAACCAGTATTTTCTTAATGAGAAAACATTGATGTGTTCATTAGAGTTCTCCTTCCCTTCACACACATATCTAAGGCCAGAATATGCTGATGGTTAATTGTATGAGACTGATGAAAGAACTTTGAGAGTGAAAGGTTATGACTAGATGGTATAAGTATATATATAAAGAATGTAGGGCTCAGATGAAATAATACTATGGTATAAAAGACAATGCAAGGTTGTTTCATCAACTTGCCACTTGTGCAGTAACATGTAAGTGCAAATGCATATTGAGCGCTAGACAGCAAAAGCCATTTATCGCTTAGGGTAAGCATGTTGCACGATGACAGTGATGGGACAGGATCAAGAAGGGCTTCACCACAAGGGTTATAAAGTAACAGCCACATACGGGGAACGAATTCGCAATCACAGAGCTGAAACAGTTCTGCGTCTCGCCTCCACTACTTTCAAAGGTATAGTTGAAGTTACACGGTTATTATGATTATTATTATTTTTTATAGCGATAAAATTTATACATTGTGAACAGGAGAAATGGTGTTAAGAAGCAAGCTTATTATCTCAGCAAAGCATTTATTATTAGTGGCTCAGGTCCGATGCCTCTGAGTCAACTTGCGACTCGATCAATAAAATTCAGCATAAATTGTCTTAATACAGGCTTAGTCCTCAGCATGATCCATCAGTTCAGCGCACAGAGTAAGAAATGCATTGGTTTGTGTGTGTGTTTCTCAGTATTTACACGGGTTTACAAGAGTGTTTTTACAGTTCTAGTGAAGATTAACATAAATTCTACATTACTTACAGGAGAAACGCGCTTTTAAAAGGCTGTAATTGAAGTGACACGGTTTTTATGGGTATTTTTACAGTTCTAGTGACAGATCTTCAATATTTCTACATTATTAACAGGAGAAACATCCTTGAAAACCCTGGTAATCATCTTTGTGGCTTTGAGAAATAGTCGTGAGAGAGAGAGAGAGAGAGAGAGAGAGAGAGGGGGGGGGCGCATTTTGAGCCTATCCTGCGCTCGTTCGTGTTTGCTACGGTGAGACGGTGCAGCAGTGAGTGAAGTTTTCGTTCATAATCAGGTAGTGGGTGTCGAGTGGGGAAAGGGAAGTGAGGGAATGAGGATATTATATGACATTATTTGATAACATGTCAACTTTTGTGTGTGTGGTTGAAGGAGCAGTGACAGGTGGCGTTAGGGAGGGAGATGGATGGATGGCTGGCTGGTTGCAGTGTTTTGGTCAGCACTGGTCAGTCAGTCTTGCCCACACGCCCCATTGACCAGTGTTTCCGTTTTCCCAGCAGATTCTCCCTGCACCGAGCACCGCCAAGCAGCACCAGAGAGGCACGAGTGTACGTAAGGTGAGTCCAGAGGTGCCAGCCTTCCCTCAGTCAGCCTTACTGCCTTCAGTACAATAGTGAAGTGTCTTGTGCTCGTTTATTTAGGTTTTATTATTCGATTTTTAGGTATTTTTTGAGGTTATTGATTTATTTTTAGACTTTGTTTGCATCTGAGTCTGGAAACAGCTGAAGATTTAGGGAAATATTGAAAATTCGTCAATATGTAAACAAACTGTCAGCTGAGGTAGAGGCAGGGTGTCAGTGTTTTCAGCTATTATTTGCTTCGTCTCTCACTTACTGTAAGCCAAACATGTCATAAGATGGAGCCACATGTCTAGCCTTCATATCCGTTGGTCAAATATATACACCATTGCCTAGTTTTGTTGTCAAGAAGGAATAATTGAGGTAATATGGCGGCCAGCTCCCCCACTGAGGTCGCTACCGAGGGCCGCCATGATGGATTGTTGCCTGTTCCAGCTTGCTGGTTCCAATATTTTTTAAATTTTTTCTGAATGACTTTATTTGGCTTGTATAGTAAGATTTTATGGTTTCTAAAAATATTTCGTTGCTTTTGAAAAGCTTTTCTTGCTTCTGTTAAGTAAATGTACCGAATTTTCTGCGGTTTTTTTTTTTGTGTAGGTAAAGGGCGGTTTATACGGTGATCTTTACCCAAAGTGATTTTCGGCTCTTTTATTTGAGGCTTTAATGAAGATCTTATTGTTTCAAAAAATCGTTTAAGATATATGTATTGTTTTGCGTTCCTGTTGAGTTAAGTGTGTGGACTTTGAATAGGCTTATGGTCCCATTAAAAGTGGTGTTTTTGTCATTTTTAAATTTTTTTATTTCTCTATTTCAGCCTGTAACTAACTTTGCAATGCTTGAAAAAATAATTTAGATTTTTTAAAGTGTTTTTTTTTACTGGTGTAAAGTGAAATGGGTGGACTTTTCAGTGTTTTTAATGGTGTCAAAGTTAAGACACTTTTTCCATATTTCATATTAATATTTCTTTACAACTACTCAGGCTGGAGATGTTTTGATATTGTGAATATTAATTAAAGTAATTGTCAAGTTAGAATATATAAGGTATTCAAGCCTAGCTTAATTTTCTCTAGGGGTCAATTTTAAAATGAAATACGTTACGTACGTGTGGCAGCGGGTAGCCTGTGACGTCATCAAGAATCCGGGACTCACTCGGCTCCAGTGTCTCCTTGTCAATATTTACCGTAATTTCCAGTGTTTTCCAGGTGTTTCCAGCTTTTTCCAAACTCAGGCATGTAGGTAATAGTAGAAGGAGAAAAACTGGAGAAATGGAGGAGGAGGAGGAGGAAATAAGTAAAAATAGAGGAAGAGGAGGAGGCAGCATAACAGGTAAGTATCGAGAAAACAATGTTTAGCTTAGTTTCCCTTCCTGCACTCCTTTTCTCTGTAATATTTCGTGTGTTTTGGGTGTCCTAAATGTTTTGCGTGTATTTAGAAGTATTCTGGCGTGTATTGATAGTGTTTTAGGGGTGTTTAGCTGTGTTTAGGTTGTATATTTGCTGTTATGTGTATTTTGGGTGAATTTAAGGTGTTTTAAGTGTAGCTTAGGATGTTTTTAGGTGTATTTTATGTGTTTTTAGTCTTGTGGGGTGTTTTGAGTATATTATGGAGTGTTTTGGGTGTGTTTGTGGTATAGTGAAGTGTTGTGAATTTGTTTTTGGGTTTATTTTGGGTGTTTTAAGTGTTTTGGATGAGTTTGGATGTGTGTGGTGTGTATTGGGTGTGTTTTGATATGTTTTGGTTGTATTCTGTGGTGTTGTGAGATGTTTTTGATGTGTTTGAATGAGTTTTGTGATGTTTTGGGTTTGTTTTGGAGTTTTGAGTGTTTTTAGTGTGTTTGAGTTTTGTGGGTAGTTTAGAGTGTTTTGAGTGTGTTTGGGTGAGTTTTATGGTTATTTTATGATGTTATGGGGTGTTTAGGTGAGTTTTGTGGGTATATCAGGGTATTTTGAGTGTTTTGGATGTTTTTAGTGTGATTTGGAGTGTGATTTTAGTGTGTTTAAGTGAGTTTTTTTTGGGTATTTTGAGGTGATGTGGGGTGTTTTGAGTGTTTTGGATGATTAAAATGTGTTTTGGGTATGTTTGGGTGAGTTTTGTGGGTATATTTGAGTGTTGTGAGGTGTTTTGAATGTTTTAAGTGTGTATTAAGTGTGATTGGATGTTTTTTTTCATATTTAAGGGAGTTTTGGGTGTTTTGAATGTCTTGGGTGTGTCTGGGTGAGCTTTATTGTATTTAAGGGTGTGTTGAGTGTGTTATGATGTTTTGTGTGTGCTGTTTGTGTGTGTTTGGATGAGTTTTGTTGTATTTAAGGATGTTTTGAGTGCAGTTTGGGTATGTTTGGGTGAACTTTGTGGGTGTCTTGACATGTTTTGAGTGTGTTTTGAGGGATTTTGGCCACACGTGCCCCCTCAGTAACCCAAATGACGTAACTTAACACCACAACCTCACCAGATTTTACCTAACATATACAGGACAACCTTGTCAAGTCTATTATACCCACAAGGGCTTGCCACACTCCAGATACTGTGCAGATACCCTTGAAAAGTCTCTCCCTGCCTCCCCTCCCCACTCATCACTCCATCCCCTAATGTAACTCTCTCTCTCTCTCTCTACGACGACGACGACGACAACGAACCTAGCCTAATCTAACTACTACTACTACTACTACTACTACTACTACTACTACCTTCCTTCTCCTCTGATTAATGATAATTAGATGTTTGATATAAATCAAAATATTTTAAGGGTTAATATCTTTTTTTTTAATAGATATGATATGGATTTTCCCTTTGACAAGCATCTCTCCTAACACTTCTAACATGCCCTTTTCTCCCCCACAGATTCCTCAAGACCTCTTCATCGACATTGTAGAGTCCAAGAACTTCCTTGCCTGTGCACTGACTGGTCTCTTCGCCAACGCTGAGGACAGCACCACCTGCCTGCCATCTCCCTTGGTCCTCAAGGCTCGTCACTTCAAGGACCATCTCTCTCTGCCAAGTTCGAGTGAGATCTGACACTTGGGGACGAGGAAGGCTCGTCACTTCAAGGACCATCTCTCTCTGCCAAGTTCGAGTGGGATCTGACACTTGGGGACGAGGAGGAGTATGTGCCGGTGGTGGCCATCATGACTTGAGGTGTGTGGGGTGATGTGGGCGATGTATGGGGGTGTGTTAGGGGGAAGGTGGGAAGGAGGGAAAGGGTATGTTTGTGTTTGTTTTTTTGTTTGTGTGTGTTTTTTTTTTTTTTTGCTTTATTTTTCTCTTCTCATTTTTGTTTTCTTGCTCCTCTTTTTTTCTTCCTCTTCTTTGTGTGTGTGTGTGTGTGTGTGTGTGCTGTAAAGAGAGAGGAACATAAGATGCTGTTGTCCATCTTCAAATAGATAAGCTTGAAGAAAGTCCTGTGGAACATGATGTGTTTAATTCAAAACTAATATCTTCAGGGTGTTTTGGATGTCCTTCCCTGGCATGATTGGTGCATCTGACTAGAGTGTTTATATTTGGTAGGGGAACGTCTGAATTTTTACAGCTTGAGAGTGCTTTCTTTATTATTACCCCAGATGATGCAAATGGAAATTCCAAAGCTGACTGTTTAATGAAAGCTTGTGTTGTTCCTTTGAGTTCAGCACCATGATCCCCAGGATGTGTGTGTTGGTGGTGTCCACTTTTGAAGTTCATCGTTCCTGTTTGCTGTGAAATTATTGCATAAGACTTTTTCCCATGGTAGCTGCATATCCGTGTGACTGAGACAGATGACTCTCGCTTCTTGGTGTACATAAAAACCAGAGAATCAGTGAGGAGAGAGCTGCCTTTTCTTGTTCCACCAGAAACAATTTTGTAGGTCACAGGAGTGTCTGCAAGGACCATTGTTGGTAATGCTTCATCATCTAATGATGTTTCAGCTACTGGATTGATGTCATCAATAGGAAGTGTGATGTTGAAGCCATTGGGTGTGTTGTTGTTGATTGTTGCAGGCTGCTCTTCGACTGGGAAGGCATTAAAAGGATTGTTGGCATCACCGGAAACCAGGGTATAAAATATGAGCGAACTTACAGTAACTCTCTCTCTCTCTCTCTCTCTCTCTCTCTCTCTCTCTCTCTCTCTCTCTCTCTCTCTCTCTCTCTCTCTCTCTCTCTCTCTCTCTCTCTCACTCTCTCTCTCTCTCTCTCTCCTTTTCCACAAGTTGTTAATGTATCTATATTTTGTTTATGATAATAATGGTACATAGTTGATGGTACATAGCAGCCAGGGATGGTACATAGCAATCAGTACTACCAGTCTCAAAGGCCACAAAGATGATTAGCTGCAGTTTCAAGACTTTAATAATGTAGAAATCTTGTTGATATGTCACTAGTAACGAAAAATTACCCTTAGAAACCTGTGTGGCTTCAATCTTTTGAAAGCAGTGGAGGTGCGGCACAGAGATACAGTAAAATCCCTCTCATTCGGCATTCGAGTATCTGGCAGCTTCAAGTATCTGGCACATGTTTCCCTGAGCCTTAAAATCAATAAAAAATCAATGTGTACTCATAAGATTGATTAAAATTCCTGCGCAAGGCATACTTTGTCCACTCGCCACCACAGCACACTGCTTCATGCCGCCCGCGGCCCACTGCACTGTGTTTGGTCAGTGACTCAGTCCCGCGTGTGCACTGTTTATCGCGTGACGCCTTCATCATGCCTAAAGTTGTAGAAAAGAGGAAGCGTGTTGTGCTTACACTTAAGCAGAAGGTAGACATTTGTCGACGATTAGAGAGAGAGATTAGTGTATATGTACTTTATTTTTGTAACCCATCAACTTATTTATAAGAGGAAAGTATTAAAGAGAATGTTAGTACAGTAGTATTGTGTGTTGGTGAGTGTGAGGTGGCAGCGCGGGTGGCGACGCACGGCACGGCGAGCAGCTGATCTTTGTTATGGCATCTGTTCCTAGAAAGAGTGTGAAAGGGCTTCACAGGCACCAGTCAGAAACAGTCTGGCTGGGAAACATATTAGGGTGATAGTGAGATACCATTTCTGCCTTAGGAACCATACATCAGTAGCAAATAGTGCTCATTGATGAGTCATGCATCACCAACCCAGCATCATCCTTAAGTGTAAGCACAACACGCTTCCTCTTTTCTACATCTTTAGGCATGATGAAGGCGTCAGGCGATAAACAGTGCACATGCGGGACTGAGTTACTGAGTAAACACAATGCAGTGGGCCGCGGGTGGCGCGAAGCAGTGCGAGGGGACAAAGTATGCCTCACGTGGGAATTTTAACCGATTTTATGAGTACACATTGATTTTTTATTGATTTTAAGGCTCGGGGGAAAAATGTGCCGGATGCTCGAATGCCGGATGAGAGGGATTTTACTGTAACACACTCTATACCCAGGGAAATGACTCCTCGGGTGCGTGTGTTTGCTGGCCAAGTTCTTGTACAGTGAGCAGTGAATGACCCACCTGTGTGTTTGTGGGCACTCATTTGTAATTGTGTCTTTTGTTAGTGACCTTGTGTTAGTGAATTGTGGACTGATGCTGATCAACAGCAGAGGATTTACATAATTAGCTGTGTAGTGAACTTTGCTCCCTCCTCAGGTCCTGACAAGACCTGCCATCTAGGAGACAGTAAATGACACTGCTTGGCTTGAGGTTATAACATGTTGGACAGTGGGAATACTTGTTATGAGGGCAGTTGTCCAGCAGGGTTTTATAGCTTGAACATATATGTGTTATTGCTTATTATAATTGTTTCTCCCTAGACGTGGTTGCCGATCCTTTCACAGCTGTGGGAGTATATCATTGTTAGAGTATTCCCCTTGTCTGTAGGTGAATAAAACAGACTGGTGACTTCAATTAGTGTGACCTGGTATTATGACCACATAATGCAGTCTCCAAGCCTTGCCTTGCATCAATTGGCACTTCCTTACCTCCCACCAATCAGACAACAACTAGTGATCCTGAGAAAGTAGGTGTATGGGCTGTCCCACCCTGCCTTGGGATGAGTGGAGAGACAAGAGAGGGGCAGGAAAAATAAGAATAAAAACTATCCTTAAGATTGCTAAGTTGAACAAGACTGATTGAAAATGAAAATGGATGGAAGGAGCATACATGTGAAGGAAATGGATGGAGGAAAAATTAAAAGGAGTGGAAAACAAGAAAAGAAAATACTTATTTCTCAATACTTCCTCTCTCCCTCAAATTCTTCACTCACTCCTCACTTTTGCTGTTTATATTCATTCATTCTACTTTCCCCCATCATTCCATCCTCTTCCTTCACTCTTTCTCCACTTCCTTGCCCCATGTACTCTCCTTCCCCAGTTATGTCCATTCCTCCCCTTTTTCCTTTTTCTCTTCCTTCCTCTTTCATCTTGTCTCAAACCTTGCTCCCTGTCACCCCCCCCCTCCTCCTAATCTGTCAGAGATAAGGGACAAGTGAGAGGCAGGTAAGGAAGGGAGAGAGAGAGAGAGAGAGAGAGAGAGAGAGAGAGAGAGAGAGAGAGAGAGAGAGAGAGAGAGAGAGAGAGAGGAATGGCGAGTATACAAAGGGAATACAAAGGAAAGCCAAATAACAACAGACCTTTTGGTCCTTGCAAGGCTGTTTGGTAACTATTACTAACTAGCTTCAGGGAAGAGAGACAGGACAACATAGCAGAAGGCTCCTCGTGAGGGAATGAGAGAAGGGAAAGGGGAGGGAAGAGAGAGGAGGGTAGGGAAATGAGAGGAAGGCAAGGAATGGGAAGGGAAAAAGGGAAGAGAGAGAGAGAGAGAGAGAGAGAGAAAAATATTAGTAAGTATTTGTGCGTAATGTACTACTGCTTCAACTCCACATCTATAGACATAGGCTTACAGGTCTAGAAGTCTGTACTACGGGCGCATTAGACGCAGGGTAATTATTATTATTATTTATTATTATTATTATTTTTTTTTTCAAGAAAAAAGTGTGTCTAATGCACCAGCAAATACGGAAATCTTGGCCCAGCGCCATGAAGACTGGTAATCGAAACAACTGCCGCTTCACGCTCGCGTTTCTTCCTTCTGCTGTGTGATTTTTAGCTGTTTATCGTTCGTGTCCTTGCATGTCATTTCGGTTGTGTTTGGTTCTCAGTGTTTTCCTCGCTTCCCAAACTCTTTCTTTCAGGCGACCTCAGTACCGTAGCTTGGACCTGGCATGGCCCGGCCGCCGTGCTCGTAGGCAGTTCATGTTGGGTGTCTCTGGTGCTACGCTCTAGTGGGCAAGCCAGACTCCCTACATAACGTAGTCCAAACGATCCGAATGCCAAAAACGGTAAAAGTAAAAGCTGTTGGCCAGACCCAAAGACCCACATCATTTTTAGGGTGATGATCTTCACATACACACACACACATACACACACCATGACCTAATCGAGTACATTCTCCAGCACCTGGATGAGTTAATGGAGGGAAGAACAACAGAGTGGAGTGGCGGACATAAACCATGGGTGCTCACTGGCATGACCCACGAAGTCAATAATCGCTGCCAAGGAGCCACGGCTCGAGACAAACACACACACATTGTTGTCTTTGATATTGTTGTGCATGAAATCTTTCCAATTCTTTGCAGTGTACGCAGCACCTGCAGCCAAACTTTGACGGTGTCTTTGGAGGATGAGCCAGAACGGAAGGTGCCCTTTCACACTACACGTTGCTCCTTCACACTACATGCTGTTCCTCCAGTTAAAGGTAAGTACATACTCGTACTTCTTAGGCACTATTCTGGCTATTCTGAATAAAAAAATATAGGTGTGTGTGTGTGTGTGTGTGTGTGTGTGTGTGTGTGTGTCATCCTCTTCATGTACAATGTAACTATCTTCGGATAGTTTTATATGTGAAAGAATACAAAGAAAAAAAGAACCTAATAAAAATAATTCATTAAGGGATATAATCTAAGACAGTCTAATATATTGTTTAGATGAAAAAATTGTAATAATTGGTCTCATCAGTCATCACTAAAACGTGTTTTTGGCGCGCGAACACAGGAGGTACAGAAGTTGATGCTGTCCCTGTTACCGCCACACCTGAAGCGCTGGACTGGTGCGTCATGCTGTTGGTGATGTATGATATTATGGCCATTTTGAAACACTTTGGTTTCTTGTTAAACTGTCGCTAAACTCATAAAGACATCATTGACATTGAAAATCCCAGTGATTCCCATTAGAGTTTGTTAAATGTAAAACAAACACCAAAACATTTGGAAATTTGGTCCTGAAAATTTCTAATAATTTTTTATGTTTCAAGATATTTGATTCTTCC
This sequence comes from Scylla paramamosain, assembly GCF_035594125.1. Classification (NCBI taxonomy): domain Eukaryota; kingdom Metazoa; phylum Arthropoda; class Malacostraca; order Decapoda; family Portunidae; genus Scylla; species Scylla paramamosain. The sequence continues at coordinate 79,821 of NC_087153.1, read as the reverse complement.
AGGATCTCAGATTGTTCCAAGGCATTTTGAGAATATTTTCTAATAGGATAGATATTCTCAATTGAAATTTGTATGAATACATTTATTTATAGGGCAGGGGAAAACATACATTGCATTGCGGCCATTGGTGGTGGGACAGACTTCCGTATGGTAATTAAAGATACATTTTCTGGTTCATGAACAACCATTTAACCTTGTAAATTAGTACTTTGAAATGACGTTATTTAAATAAAGTCAGCAGTTGCTAAATTGTTTCTAGACACTGAAGATTTATCATTCCGGTGCTCCTGAAGGTGACAATGCATCCTTCATTACCTTGATGTTTACCTGCCATCCTCATTCCTGGAGGGAAATGTGCTTGCCATCCATTATAGCACTCAAGCTAAAGTTGAGAAAGCGTTCTGCCAAACTAGAAGGACACAGCTGATGGAGTAGTGAGGACCTCTTCATCTTCCTCTGAGGTACTGGTGATATTAGGTGTCAGTGGTGAAGGTAAAGGAGAGACGTCATTACCAGTCTCAATGGTGCCATCTGTCTGCGTGGTGGTGGCGTCTGTTGACATAATGGTAACCTCAGTCACAGGATTCGTGACAGGGATATCACTTATATCGGTGGTAGTGTCTGTAAGGCTGAAGGTGTCGATGTTTTCACTCAACGTGGTGATAGTTATGTCTCTCAGTGTGGTGATTTCAATGGAGGAGCTTGTTATAACTGCACCACTCATAGTAATAGTGGCAGCATTGGTTTTGTTACTAGTATGAGTGGTATTGGCATTGGTACTTGGAGTGGTTGTGGAGGGATCATCTGCTGTTACAGTAATGTTGTCATCAAATGTGGAGGTAGCAGTAGTCATGTCATCAGGAACTGTAGTAGCAGAGGTTGTTCTATCGGGGAGAGTGGTGGTGGTGGTGGTGTCATGTTCAGTGGAGTTATTGACAAGATATATGGTGGTGCTGCGGGTAGGAGTGGGCGTGTAAAGGACAGTGGTAGTTTCCTCAGAACTGGTAAGATAAGTAATATCATTGAGTGAATCTGTGAAGGCAGCGTCAGGTGTGGTCATTTTGGTGGTGAGGGTGATGTCATCCAATGTATCTTCTTGAGGTGCGGGAGTGATATCATTCAGCGTTTCGCTGGCATTAAATATGGTAATGCCATTTGTTGTGGTTTGTATATTCTTGTCTGTTATATCACCACTAGGGAAACTGGTGAAATCAGGTAGAAAGCTACTGACACTGGTTGTGTCAGGGGTGGCATCGATGACGAGACTGATGACAGTATTCCCCTCAGACCCTTCACTGATGGCTAAAACACTGCCTGGGGATGCAACAGTAGTGGGAATTTCTGTAATGGCAGTGACAGCAAAGTCCCTTGGTGATGTAGTCATGATGGTTATGTCTTCAGATGATGTGATGGCTTCTGTCTGTGATGTGGTGGTGAAGTCTTGAAACGATGTCAGATCTTGTTCATTGAGTTGCAAGTTGATTGCAATGTCCTCAGTTGATTCAGTGATACTTGTAGTGTTTTTGGGTGATGTGGTAGTGGTGATGTCTTCTGATGATGCTGTAGTAATGGTGCTGTCATCATCTCCAGGTGATGCAACGGTGGCGGTGATGTCGAGGCCTGGCGTCAGGGTGGTGACACTACTTGGCTCCTTTGGCAATGTGGTGGACATATCATCCTCTGACGATGTCAGGGTGGCAATGGCATCATCTTGGGGTTTGGTGATGGCTGCAGAGTCTTCAGCTGGTCGTGTAGTGGTAGTCCTTTCTTCCTGTGGTGCAGTAGTAGTGGTGGCGCTGCTGGAGGCTCTGGGTGGTGAGGTGGCTTTACCTGCAGGTGTGATTGGAGAAAGGGTGTGTAGAGTTGGTGCGGCAGTATGGTCACTAATGGGTGTCGTCAACAGACTAGTCCCTCCATCAGCAGCTGGTATGGCACCGTTTAATAGGTTATTCTGGACGGGAACAATAGTGGGGATGCCACCAATGGTGTGCAGGGAGGTGTCACCGCTGTGCAAGGCTGAGGGGACAGTGTGCTGTTCCAGGAAAGCGTCGAGTTCTGCATTGCTGCTAAAGGACCTGCAGTAGAAAGATGATACGATTCTTAGTAAAATGTATCGTGACTGATAGTAATACAGGCATTACAATCTTAATCCTTTGCTATGACAGGCTTTACTCATTCATGGAATCACTACACACTCTCCAACCTGTGCATGCAAGACATATGTGCGTTCACTGCATTCATGTGGAATGGCTGTGAGTGTGTGTGTGTGTGTGTGTGTGTGTGTGTATATATATTATATATATATATATATATATATATATATATATATATATATATATATATATATATATATATATATATATATATATATATATATATATATATATATATATATATATATATATATATATACAGAGAGAGAGAGAGAGAGAGAGAGGATGGAGCTGCGACCTAAACTTGGGTCGAAAGCCTCTCTGGTCGGCAATGTAGGTGACCCGGACGATCTTTCCGGCGCGGTGCAGGAGGTAGGCACCGTGCTGCTCCCCCGGCCCGTAATAAGCGTACTGTGCAGGCATCTTCTGTAATCCTGTCACCTTTCCATCCACCTGTGGTCATGAGGTAGTAGAGGGAACATGTGAGATGACGTGCTGGGCTGTGTAAAAGCATATTTTTGTGACATTGTCATGACCACTACGAACTGGTCATGTAACACCTTAGACTGGACTGAAACTTTTCAAAGTGTCTAAACAGATTTCATTTTGTATGGAACTCATTTTGTCTAGAATGTCAGAAAGGCAGAGCCAGCTTTAAAGAATTTTCATTTTCATAAATAAATTTGAAAAAAAAAATGCAATACGTAACTAATATGCTGTAACGTGTAACGCAAGTTAGAATTGTTATATAGTAATAATTACTGATGATGTGATGATGTGATCGATAAATAAATAAATAAATAAATATATATATATATATATATATATATATATATATATATATATATATATATATATATATATATATATATATATATCGATCATATCATCAGTAATTATTAGTATATAACAATTTTAACTTACGTTACACGTTACAGCATATTAGTTACGTATTGCATTTTCTTTTCAAAATTTCTTCACTTGAATTGTGAGCATGTCTTCGGTTATAGTTTCTTTTTTTTTTAGAATATATATATATATATAATATATATATATATATATATATATATATATGTATATATATATATATATATATATATATATATATATATATATATATATATATATATATATATATATATATATATATATATATATATATATATATATATTAAAAAAAAAGCTGTATAACTGAAGACGTGTTCACAATTCAAGTGAAGAAATTTTGAAAAGAAAATGCAATACGTAACTAATATGCTGTAGCGTGTAACGTAAGTTAAAATTGTTATATACTAATAATTACGGATGATGTGGTCGATATATATATATATATATATATATATATATATATATATATATATATATATATATATATATATATATATATATATATATATATATATATATATATATATATATATATACTAAAAAAAAAAAAACTATAACTGAAGACATGCTCACAATTCAAGTTTGCTACCAATTCTATTGTACGGATCGAATATATCCAAAGTACAAATGATAGACAATGAAGAAATGCATACTCACCTCGAGTCTTACTGGTAATGAGGCCGGCTGGACCTGCCTCAACCCCTGTCTTCCCTCCATCCTCCTCGAGCTGTCTTGTCTCGTGTTGGCGAGCCCTTTGTTCCTTGCTGGCTTTCTGCTTCTCAGCCTGTCCACCATGTTCCTTCCTCCCTCGTCCTTCGCCCCGTATTGTTTAATGGGTGTGACAAGTCCCAGAGTTTTCCATCTCCTGCCTTTCACAAGGTGTGCAGGAATTCGCCTGCCGAAAATCATTCCAGAACGACCCATGTGAACACCCGGGACAGGTTTGGCCACCAGCTGTGCATTATGCAATCTTCTCCCCACTAGAGCCCCGTTTTGCCATTTCCTGATAGGGCGGGCCCTCCGGATGAGGGTCTGTGGTGGAGCGAATCTTCTGGAAAGGAGTGTGGCCTGCGTGGGAGTAGGAGCAAGGTCAACTGGCCAGCGGTTGGTGGCCGGCACTGGGGAGTGTTTCAGGGGCATCCAGGGAGATGGGCTGGCTCCCTTCCAAAGCAGAAATACCTGTAATAATGATATCAACCAATGATAGCAATTAGGACACATCGTTGACCAATGTTGAAAATATTAATATAATAAAAGAAAGGGGGAGGTGCTGCAGCGTGGCTGTTAGGAAAATTGTCATATTGAGCGAGATATAAAGAAAAGAGAAGCAGAGCCAAAATTATGATTGTTCTTGATGCGTGAATGAGTGCATATGAGAGAAAATTTCTATTGTATATAATGTACAATTTTGGTCACTTTATTGCAAAAAAGCTATTGAGAAATTAGAAAAAAATACAACGTAGAGTATCAAAAATCCCAAGGCTTCGCAATAAATCCTATAAGGAACACTTTAAAGAACTAAATTTCTTCCTCTTATCAAAAAGCAGATTAAGAGGGGATCTGATATTGGTTTACAAAATTGTTAAGGGTTTCAAAAATATGAGTCCTGAACTCTAGCTAACATTCAACTAAACAAATATTACAAGCAATGGCTTCAAATTAAAAGGTAAGCGATTTCAAACAAATGAACCCAAATATTTTTCCTTTATTCGTGTAATAAATATCTGGAATTGTCTTCCATCAAGAGTCGTTAACTCAAATAGTGTGGATTAATTTAAAACCCGTCTTGACAAGTATATAGAAACTAACGAACACGTTTACTCTATAATGTCTGTCATCTGATGAAGGTATATTTCATTAACGAAGAAAACAACTACTTAAAAAAAAAAAATCGGATTAAATAGACCTTAGTGATGGCTAAGTTCCTCGGCGACTTACTGCTGACCTCATCACAATAATGTTAAAAGGAATCGAGTCTGCAGCGCAACCAGCCCATCACTATAGCCATCTAGTAGTATGCCCATTCAGACAAATTTAAGGTAAAATAAGCACCTCATCAGATGACACAAATATTTTGATTGTATATTGATTATATTATGTGGTAGAAGAAGACATCATCTCTTTCTTACTTTCCTCTCAAATTCCATGTTTTTTTTTTCTATACATGGTACCAATTCCTTTTTTTCCGGCCAACTTCGGCTGGAGGGATGGGGGAGATGGGGAGGGACCTTTTCCCGTGCTATCCTGTCTTTTTCACTAACAGATAGAGTAGAATAGTTACCCAAACAGCCTAGTAAGGACCTCAGGGTCTATTGCAGTTTGGACTTCCTTTGTATTCCTTCTTCTTTTTTTCTTCTTTTTTCTTTTCTTCTTCTTCTTCTTCTCCTTCTTCTTCTTCTTCTTCTTCTTCTTCTTCTTCTTCTTCTTCTTCTTCTTCTTCTTCTTCTTCTTCTTCTTCTTCTTCTTCTTCTTCTTCTTCTTCTTCTCTCCTCCCCTTCTCCTCCTCCTCCTCCTCCTCCTCCTCCTCCTCCTCCTCCTCCTCCTCCTCCTCCTCCTCCTCCTCCTACTACTACTACTACTATTACTACTACTACTACTACTACTACTACGTTTCTTCTTCTTCTTCTTCTTCTTCTTCTTCTTCTTCTTCTTCTTCTTCTTCTTCTTCTTCTTCTTCTTCTTCTTCTTCTTCTTCTTCTTCTCTCTCCTCCTCCTCCTCCTCCTCCTCCTCCTCCTCCTCCTCCTCCTCCTCCTCCTCCTCCTCCTCCTCCTCCTACTACTACTACTACTACTACTACTACTACTACTACTACTACGTTTCTTCTTCTTCTTCTTCTTCTTCTTCTTATTATTATTATTATTATTGTTATTATTATTATTATTATTATTATTATTATTATTATTATTATTATTATCATTATCATTATTATTATCATATTAATATTACTTATTTGTTATTTTCTTCCCTGTACACAATGTTGGTACTTTTCTTATCTTTTCTTTGAATTTTACTGTAGTGGAAGTTATACTGATGACCGTGGATGTCTGTGTGTGTGTGTGTGTGTGTGTGTGTGTGTGTGTGTGTGTGTGTGTGTGTTTTAAAAAAAAAGAGTATATATGAAAAACAATGGAGAAAAGGTTAACTAGAAGAAAATAATAAATTAATTAATGATTAAATTAATCACCTCACTAATTCTCACACATACAAACGGCGGAAGCAGTCGAAAAACAATGAAACCTGAACAGAGGAAATAATCACAATATGTTCATCTTATGAGGGACACGAGCAGCTACGTCAGTTCGGGCGGCCTTCCCTTGTGTTTTGCAGGCCATTGGCAGGCCGGCGTCCTCGCTTTTCATTGCTGTTTCCACAATACAAAGCTCCATCCACTTCCACTGTTATAGAAAGCTACCAGCAACATTACTCATCCACGTCTATAGTGTTTCATGCTAGGGCTGGGAGTGGGTAACATTCCTTCGGTCAGTGGCCCAGGCTGTCCATCCCTTGGCTTGGCTCTCACTCGGCTAAGCACAGCATCAAGTATTATTGAAATATTGATCAACAACGTTGTTTGAAAGTAGATCGATCTCTCTAGTGACGGTCTTGCAGAGTGATAGTAATCTTCATAGTCACTAAATATCATCAAAGGTTGCCATCAGCCAAACAGGTGTAAGGAACATCGCGCTGGATGCTTGTTGGCCTTCATCATTCTCTGAGAAGTAAGCTTGTGGTTCTGTAGTAATGCTTGTATGTTGTGAGTAAATTATGGACATATGAGCTAGAAAGATATTGGCCATAGATGGAAATTTTGGAGCCGCACATACTAATAAGGCCTGAATGCGCGTAAATCACCAGTATGAGGCTTGCCGGGTGTATGACGAAAGATGCCCAGTGACACCCAGAGAGAGAGAGAGAGAGAGAGAGAGAGAGAGAGAGAGAGAGAGAGAGAGAGAGAGAGAGAGAGAGAGAGCACTAATGACCGGAACTGGGAGGTAAGAGCATCATAGTCAAGGCCGGCCAGCACCTGCCACTGGGCTCAGCTGAGCTCGGGCTGTGCGTCGCTCGTGTCATGCAGCGCCAAGTGCCTATAGGAAGCATCGGAACCTCTATGGCAAACCAAACTACTGGGAAAATAATGATAATGTAATGAAGAATGGAGTCTGGCTTGAGGAATTACACCCGGGAATAAGTCACACGAGACGAGAAATACATGAAGAATATGAAGTATTAGTATAGCCTAATGCTTTTATCTATATGAATGACAACCAACTAACTAAAC